>NC_136972.1:15387133-15877133 GCF_032717465.1 Coenobita brevimanus
GATTAACACGTCTGTAGTCAATGCAAAGCCGCTGTGACCCACCTGGCTTAGGGACCAGAGTGACAGGAGAACTCCACTCGCTCTGACAGGGCTCAATCATCTTGTGGTCCAACAGGTAGCCAAGCTCCTTCTGGATGAGAGGAACTTTCACTGGGTTCACACGGTAAGGAGGCAATTTAATTGGCTTTGCGTCTCCAACATCGACATCATGCATCAACACAGTGGTTCTTCCTGGAGTGGCACGGAACACTTGCGGGTACTCCTGCAGTAATACCGAAAACTCCTGCCCTTCCCCGGGAGGTAGATGAGAAAGCTTAGTCTGGAGATCATTCATGATATCAGGATTCCTCCCCAAACTATCACTCAGGTTCATACTGCATGGGAGAGCTTCACTTGCAGACTCGGGTGGAACAGCTACAGTGCAGACTGGATTATTTTCGTCCCGCCCATGATATAACTTTAGCATATTGATGTGACATAGTTGCTTGTTCTTTCTACGATCTGGTGTGGCGATGACGTAGTTGACATCACTGAGTTTCTTCTCCACGAAATAAGGACCACTAAACTTGGCTTGAAGAGGTTGCCCATGAACCGGTAGCAGAATCAAAACCCGATCTCCTGGCTGAAAGTGGCGCAACCTGGACTTCCCATCAAACCAAGTCTTCATCTTCTCCTGAGCAGCTCCCAAATTCTCTCTCGCCAGCTGCAAAGCAGTGGACAGCCGCTCCCTGAACCCCACCACACACTCCAGCAGGTCGACGTCATCTTCCTCCGACAGCCAGCACTCCCTGAGTAACTTAAGGGGTCCTCCCACTTCATGGCCAAACAGTAGTTCAAAAGGTGAGAAGCCCAGTGATTCATTTGGAGATTCTCTTGCAGCAAACACAACGAATGGAAGACCCTTATCCCAGTCTTTCTGATGTTCCAAACAGTATTTCTTGAGCATCGATTTGAGTGTTTGATGATATCTCTCCAACGCTCCTTGGGTCTGGGGATGGTAAGCTGAAGACGTGATCTGGGTGATGCCCAACTCTTTCAGAGACTACTTGAAAACATTTGACATGAAATTACTTCCCCGGTCTGACTGTACCTCCTTGGGCAGACCAAACTTTGTGAAGAACCCTAGCATTTCCCCAACCACGTTCTTTGCTGAGACGTTTCTAAGTGGAACGGCTTCAGGACAACGAGTAGCCACATCAATCATGGTCAACACATAAGAAAATCCTGAAGAAGTCTTAGGAAGAGGGCCCACAATATCCACCAACACCCGGGTGAAAGGCGCCTCAAAAGGAGGAATGGGAACTAGAGGTGCAACCTTTTCAGTCTGATTACACTTCCCCACAACTTGACAGATGTGACAAGACTTACAATACCAGGAAACATCCCTGAAGATACCTGGCCAGTAGAAGTGTTTCAAAATGCGTGCCACAGTCTTCCTCACTCCAAGGTGTCCTGCCAAACTGGTATCATGAGCCACTCGAATGATATCCTGCCTACAAACACGAGGGATGACAACTTGATGTACAACCTCCCGTTCACAGTCGGCTGATGCTGTTGGGGGTCTCCACTTCCTCATAAGTACTCCTGACTTTACATAATAACAAGTAGAAGCACCGGCTGACTCTTCTTCACTGTAAGCAGGGTTAGCTAGACCTTTCAACTCAGGGTCAGCAACCTGCAACTCAACCAACTCTTGACGAGACAAATTATCAACACTACGGGGTACTGCCTCATGTGGTGAGTGGTCCAAATTAGCAAGAAAAGTGTCAGCTAGGATAACATCATCATCATCATTATCCTCTAAATCACCAGTAACTTTAGACTTAGCCCTAGTGACAGCACATGCAGGGAACACATCAGGGACATCACAATCCTGGGACACAGCCAGTGGCTCACTAGACAACTGAGGAGCTGGACACACTTGACTTCCACCAATATCATTTCCAAGTAAGAAAGTTACACCTGACATTGGGAGTGTCTCAACCAACCCAACCATAACGGAACCATTAACAAAACCAGACTCTAAATTCACTCTGCACAGAGGGACAGAGAAGTAATTATTCCCTACACCTTGTAAGATTACAGTTTCATCAGAGGAATTAACATTAGAGCCTAGAACACTGGTCAGCATAAGGGATTGGCAAGCACCTGTATCACGATATATTTTATCTGATTTCCTGTCATTACTGTCCAGAGGACTGACAAAACCATCAGACAGGAAATTAGCACATGAACTCTTGAGAGTGTCACCCACGTTACTGCTCAAAAAAGGAGCTCCATCATGAGAATTTAAGTTACCCCTCAAAGCAGGTTCAGTTAACTCAGTTAAAGAATTCTGGGAACTCTGAAGAGTGGACACTAGACCAATTGACTGAATATTTAAAGACTCCTTTTTGTTCACATCACGCTGTCTCCTGAAACATCTCTCCGTAGTATGACTAAGCTTACTACAATAAGTACATTTACTTTTCTGAAATCTAGAGGTGAAGCTGGTATTTACTTCCTGAGAAACATCATCTTTATTCTCTTTCCTGTTACCTGTACTCTGAGTAGAGGCAACGTACTTACTCTCAGCTTTCCCTTTTTCTTTAGAATATCTCTTGTGAGTGAGAACATACTCATCAGCTAAAACTGCAGCATCAGACAAATTATCTATTCTTTTCTCATCAAGATATAGGCTTACATCTTTACTAATACACCTTTTGAAATCCTCCAGCAAAATCATCTGCTTAAATTTACCAAAATCAGAATCCACATTCTTAGAATTTAACCACTGCTCTAACAAATCTTCTTTGATTTTTGCATACTCAACATGGGATTGCTTATCTTGCTTGTAAGTTGTCCTAAATTTTACTCTATAGGCTTCAGGAACAAGCTCATAGGCCTTAAGAAGCAAGCTCTTAACTACATCATAATTATCAGATTGATCCTGAGGCAAAGATGCATAAGTTACTTGAGCTTTACCGGTGAGAACAGTTTGAAGGAGTACTGGCCAATACTCCTTAGGCCAATTAAAACCTGTAGCTACCCTCTCAAACAACTGAAAATACTTAGTTAAATCAGATTCATTAAAAGGAGGGACAAGTTTAACATTTTTAGCCACATCAAAATCATCAGAGCTAGATGATCCAGTTCCACCTTGTTTCATGCGATACTCATGGTCTGCCTGAATCCTGGCAAGTTCAATTTGTGCCTGAGCCTGTACCTGTGCCTCTTGAATACGAGCATTTGCCTGAAATTCAGCCTCCTTAACACGAGACTCCGCCTCCTTAGCCTTAGCCTCCTGCAGGGCTAGCTGTAACTTAGCTAATTCAATCTGCGTTTGCTCATTTGGAGGAGTTACATTAAACAAGCTTTCATTAATCATGTCAACAATTTGATCTTTAGAATGATGAGAGCGAACAGCAATTCCCAATTGTTGAGCAACAAGCTTAAGTTCATTCTTTGTTCTGTTTTCTATATCACACACTGTTTGCACATTTGACAAAAAATCTTTGGCTTCATCAAGTGTAGTAATAGTAGCCATCATGAATAAGTAACAAGTCACAAAATATCAAGCAATATCCTTATGATAATATCCTGAATATCCTGATAAGAGGTCGCCAAATTTATGTTACGGAACAGAGAAAGATAATGTACACTTTAAGTGAGAATACTAAAAAATCACTACTGTCCCGTAAAGTTCCAGGTTCAAAACAAAAGACTTAGGTAAAATTACAAGTTAAAGTTTAATGCTCAAACTAACAACAAAACATTCAGGACTCATAAGGATAATGTAATGGCAAATAAATAGGTTAAATATATGGTTAACTGCAATAGCCTCTATTAACACGAAATTAGAAAGAGTAAATTTATCTAAGTCAGCCCTGATAAAATGAGATACCAGATAATACTCAGTGAATGCCAGATAAATTATTACAGATATAAACTATTATCAAAAATGACTGACATAAAACCCAACATTAATCAAAAACCTCACTAGGCCCAAGAATCAACCTCATGCTACACAGTACAAGAACAAAATGGAATAACACTTATACTCAAATTACACACAGCTGCTAGATGTTTGGAGATTTCTTGAGCACTCACAATAATAATATCTGTACAGGGGAGGACAGAGATGTGAACAAAATGAGGAGCAGATCTAAGTGGCAATGATGCAGAGACTGAGCTCATTATATAGGGGCCGGCAGAGCTTGATACAACTTGTAAGAAGGACGCGCAAATGAAGCCATGGGGACAAAAAGCTGAAAATCCCGCTCTGAATAACAGAGAGAACGACTTACTCTACTATAACGGTAGAAGGGGGGGACTGAGGCAGAACACGCTCGTGATCAAACATGCAGCAACTGTGCGTTAAAAATCACACAAAGGATGATGAAATCATAGGCTATGTAACAATATATATATATATATATATATATATATATATATATATATATATATATATATATATATATATATATATATACATATATATATATATATATATATATATACATATATATATATATATATATATATATATATATATATATATATATATATATATATATATATATTAGGATTAGAAGAGTATATGAGAGCCAGATCCATTGGGAGAAATGGACAGAGCGATCTAGAGCATGGTGCAGTAGAGGATGTTATGACCATTTGACATTTCAAAGAGTCAGTTTCAATCAAAAGTAGCGTTCAGAGAGTGCAACACCCGCCCTACAATTCGTCATAGGTCTGAATATTTCATTTTATTCCTTTACTTTTGACCGACTGCTCCCAGTATCAAAGTACTTCAGTCTATCCTGTTTCAACCTTTTCACCAACTTTGATTCAAACTGGATCGAAACATCTTAACTTCACCTTGTCATATGACATTAACGTATCATCATTGCATGTGACCTTGGCCTTCGACTGATTGTTGTCAAAACTGAATCTCTTTATACTTATCCTTCCCAGAACCTTTCCATATAGTTCGTATAATATCTGCTTAAGCAAAAACTTACCATATGAAGTTAACCCTTGACAATTTAAAATAGTAAACTCCTCCACAAAGGTTAGTAAAAGCCTTGTAGTACATGTTATATTTATTTTGTTCACACGTAAACACACTGATTGAACTCGTACCTTTGCCTGCTACCCTGGTCTTAGGCTGATTGTTTTTAAAATCAAATCCGATTGTTTTCCCCTTATCCTCAATCGTTTCTCTAAATTTGGGTAAAATTGGGTAAAAACTACCTAAGCTGACTTTGGTAGGGCAGTCATTGACCTAAGATTGTGACCCTGACCTTTGACTCATTGTTCTTTAAAAATAAACAGGAAAACCCTAATCCTAGGAAGGACTTCAATTACTTTACCAACTTTGGTTAAACTGCATTACAAACTGAGCTATCTTGTTAAAACACACACACACACACACACACACACACACACACACACACACACACACACACACACACACAGAAACATAAAAAAATATGAGATTCAGGGATGGGTTGGCTACAGTGCCTTTGTAGGCCTTCTCCTTGTTGTGGGAAGCATTAGAACAATCGTGCTTAAATCAAGCTTTTTTTTTTTTTTTTTTTTTTTTGCATTAATCAAATGATATGCTTCCATGCCAGGAGAGAATAACCTCCGTTATGCGCATGCCACACTCAGATACCTGTCAACCATGGAACCAATAATCATTCCATGAAAAATCAAAGAAGTACTGCCTGAGAGCCTTCCAATCAGCAGCTCCATACGAGTCCGAGGCGTGGTTGATTCGTGCAAGGACTTCTGCATCAATGTTATGTTTATCGGTCAGCACACTTCCAAGGTAAGTAAAATTCTCCACCTCTTTTATATTATCACAATTTATCTGTAATGCATGAGGTTCTGCTGCATTGTTTCTCTGGGATATTATTTATATTATATTGATATTTATTCGGAGCCCCTCCATTGCTTGATAAATGCTGGAAATGATGATGAGAGACTGTTGTAGGGCTTCTGGATATATGCAAGGACAGCAGAGTCATCAGCATACTGTTGCTCTAGGAAAATGATCCATTTCAGTCTTTGACTGTGCTTGAAGACGGCTGAGATTAAATAAGTTACCATCTAGACGGAACTGGATTTTTCTTCCCTTATCAGGGTTCATTTGTTGGTGACTTAAAAGGGTGACTGCAGTGAGATAAATGTTGAAAATGTCAGGAGCCCGGACACAGTCTTGCATTATGCCAACATCCACAATGAAGGGTTTAGATTTGCTCCCATCTATGGGCACATGAGCATTCATGTTGTCATGCACGGCCTTTAGTATGGTAAAAAATTTATTTTGAAATCCAAATTCTGAAAGTGCATTCCACAAAAGTTCCTGTTGATAGTGTCAAATGCTTTTGCAAGATTGCTGAGTTCAATACCCGAGTCATTGCTCTGCTTGTGGCATTTCTCTTGTATCTGTTGCACATCAGAGATCATATCACAGGTACTTCCTTCCCTGCGAAATCCACATTGTGGTTCAGGAAGGGTTAGCACAGTCAAATGATTTGTCAGTCTGGATAACACTATCTTGGCTAGAACTTTGCTAGCATTCACATGGAAGAAGATAACTCTACTTTTGCCACAATTTGAGTTGTCTCCTTTCCTCTTGTAGATGGTTACAATATCAAAAGTAAACTATTCAGATGGAAATTGTTTCTGGTTCCAGATAGGCAGCATTAGATTATGGGGACCTTGTTGAAGTAACTGGCCATCTTCATTGATCCTTTCAGATAGCATGCATTGAGGGTCTGCATTTCCTGTTATTTTTTAGTGATCGGATTGCCTGACCAGCTTCTGCAAGTGTAGGTGAGACATCAAGATCTGCCACTTCATTAGCATTTGGGATGTTATCAAGGATAATCCACCAGATTTCTTCAATTTAGTAAGATATTGAAGTGCTGTGCCCATCTTTCTACAGTAGCATTCCTTGCTTGCATTCCAGGAGCTCTCCTTCAGCCGATCGAATGGCGTTTATGTTGTGTTTGGCTAGTAGGCTACGTGGATGGTTTTAGTCGACTTATAGAACCTGTTGGTCGTTAACAATGGCAAGTCTTTGCTGCTCTTTTCCTTGCTTAGTCAACCATTTGCTTTCCATGTCCCACAGTTTTCTCTGGGTCTCACCTCCGAGATTCTGGATTTCAGTTTTAAAGGTTAACGTGCTAGGATGAGCCAACCAGTTGTTATGTGCTCTATTCTTCTTTGAAAAAAGGATATATATTCCCTTAGCATTGTCATCAAATCAGTCTTTATGGGGGCGAGTGGAGAAGCCTAGGATTTCTTCTGCAGTGCTTTGGATCAGTGTCTTAATGTTCAGCTGCTCTGTGTCTAGGTTTGCCGCATTATTGTTTGGATCAAGTGATGGGCATTGCGAGAGATTGTCTGTAATAGTGCTAGGGAAGGTGTTATAACTTGCTACAGCCTTTAAACTTCTACAGTTTTGTTTCTTGGTGGATGGTCTGCAGTGTATTAGTGGGTTTATGACTAGCCGCCGTTTTCTTACTAAAAAGTTATCGTCTGTAGAGCACGCAGCACCTCTGATAGCTCGGGTTATAAGAACCACTCTTCGATCCTGCTGTCTTACGGTGACATAGTTAATTAGGTGCCAATGTCAAGAACGTGGGTACATCCATGTGGTCCTGTGCTAATTCTTAAGTTGGTAAATGGTGATGGTGATTACCAGACTATGTTCCAAACATAAGGAAAACAGTCTAAGGCCATTGATGTTCATGTTACCAACACATGGCAACCATTAATGCCTTGCTAGAGTTGATTATCTTTTCATTCTCTGACATCAAAACCCCCAAGCAGGTCCAGTTTGTCATTAGTGATATTAAGTGAATGGTTGCATCCAAACAGTCATATAAGGAATCTTTGGCGGCATCCCCAGAAACAAGTAGCGGGGCATTGGCACTGATGAGTGTTGCATATTGGCGTATGGAAAGTGGATTGCACCATGACATCAGCCTCTCTGTTTCACCCACAGGTGTTTCTTGGACAATCTAGCCAATACCATGGTTTCTGCTTATATTGCCCAGGTATCCCTTCCAGAAATAGGTATGCCCCTCTCCTGCATCTATTAGGTTCCCCTCTCGTGAGAGGCGAGTCTCATACAGGCAGCAATATCAGTCTTATATTTCGCAAATTCACGGGCAAAAATGGCAGTTCTACTGCGTGGTCGTGTGCTATGGTCAGTATCAAGCATGATTCATATATTCCAGGTAGCAAGAGTCATAGGGATTCTTTTTTTTTTTTTTTTTCAACCCAAATACGAAATGCCTGGACAGGCACGATTACCTGCTCAGGTGCTGCGGATCAGCAAATGTTTAGGATTCCTTTTCCAAACCCCACTCCGTCAGCAGTAAGCTCTTAGGCATCCGTTTCCAGCTGCTTAGTTGCACTGAATGCTTCCAAAGGCATGACTTGCTCCTATGCCATCATGCCTGTGACCACAAGGCCAATCCCTCCTATCTGCAGGGCTTGAGCTAGTGACCCAGCGACATCCATGACCTGTCACTGTCACCTTATCCTGCCACCATAGGTCTTTTGATTTTGATGAAAAGAGGAAATGTGAAGTAAGTATAGCAGTGGTTTTGAACACTGAATAGATCTATTGTAATGTTGAGCATGCACAGTCCATACCACCACATGACTTGGCCTTTCTCAACCCGTGATGGTGGCATGAAGTGTCACGATGATCAACTACTGTTCAGGGTTGCAGGAGTCTACCCGGAACTCTGTCTATTGAGCCCAACCTTCCTGGGACTCCACTCACGGATACATCGTTCGGGGTTCACTCCCGTAGCCTCAGCCCATCCAAGGGCAATCCACAATGCATAGCAATGGACCTGGGAACACTTGGTCTGACTCCACACTGATGGCCCCTCCAGCATGGGTAACCCTGTCTCCTGTTGAGTTGGAGGAGGATCTCTCCCTGCTGGTTTGGCACACAGAAATTACATGTTACACACACACACACACACACACACACACACACACACACACACACACCAACAGTTATGAGAGAGATAGGATTAACCATAGTTTAGTTAACTCATTTTCCCAAAGTCAAGGCAACCCATCATAATACCTGTGTGTGTGTGTGTGTGTGTGTGTGTGTGTGTGTGTGTGTGTGTGTGTGTGATGTTTACCTCCATCGTGAGATTCAGTGCAAGAGATGATTGTGTGCCAACTTATATATGTATGAATGTATACTGTTCCTATTCGGACAGGTACAATATGCTCCACTCCAGCGTTTACAACCCAGCGTTGCCGATGCCGGCTCACCCAAATCTTTGAATTCCGAACCACGCATGCTCCTGATTCAAACTGCTCACCACTGAGTGGGATGGAACTTAGAGAGGGTGGAAATGGGTTAGGGGAGAGGGGGGAGAAACTCGACAGCGATAGAGTAGTATTATTGGAGAGTGAGACAATCATTGCAGTAGGCAGTTCACAGGTTAAAAAGCAATAAAATGGACTGTAACCTTACTGATTTTCCTCGACATAAATCCAACTACTGTATAATGCCAAAAGCCAAGGAATTTGTTTTATTATGCAAAATAAAAACAGACTTGCAGTATTATCAGAATTCACATAATATCAGTTATTGATGATTAATGCTTTATTTGTGAGACGTGTAGTAACTCTTACCCAGCTGGTTACTAGGAAAGGGAGTGGTGAAAAACAGTCCAATAAAATCCATGATCATTTAACGTCGTGGTCCTGCACCACCGACTTCATGATTTTATTTAATGTTAACTTTTATTATGAGAGACAGTTATACTACAAATGAGTATGAAATTCCTAACTGAGGACGAGAAACATTCGTTTTATGGCTTTTGTAAAGAAATAATATATATTTTGCCAATATTATAACGTGACCATTCACACACCACTACCAGCTGAACACACATTCATCTGGCTGTAGATGTGGTGTCTGCTTTCTTCCCTCGCAGAGTTGGGTATTAGTTGTCTCCGAATTAGAGAATATGAGGGAATGACGTTCACTTCTAAGTATGATAAGCTTGTGCCCAACGTAACCCAGTCATTGATGGATGAGGTGAAGTATCTTAAAGTACTGAAAATAGTAATAAATTAATCAAACCTTCCACCACCTACTAAATGTTGACAAAGCAAGTAAAAACAGATTTGTTAGTCGGCATCAGTCAAAATATTTTCTGATGAATTACTTTGTTTTACTGGCTACCAGAGAATAATGTTTTGTAGTGGAGGAGACCCTCGACCACCCAGTGACCACTCTGTCTCTTCTCCCATACCCTACCCTAACTCACTCTATCCGCCTTCTCTTCCCCCATCCCACAATCCCTCTCTCTAGCCCTCCTCTCTCCCACCTCACTGAACCTCCCATCACCTCCAACATCATTCTCTTTGTTGCTGGAAGTCTGCTAATGCATGTAATTTTTAAATATAAATCTTGTTTTTTTCGTTTAGTTTAATAACGGAAATAGGATCTGAAAAAAAATACAAGTTGTATTCTGTATACAAATACAATGTATTCTGTATACAAATACAGTCCATGAAATATAACAGGACTTTTTATTAGCTTGATAATGTCATACGAGATTAGTGTCTAGACCAAAGAATCAGATGCTAATGTTAGCGAACCAATCAAAACTGTCGAAGGTGAGCAGTGTCCGAAAGACCGAGGTGAGTTCATGGGCCCACATGATTCCATAGCCACTCTTAGTTTGTATCACAATAAATCGACAGAGTGACCTCTTGACTGACCGCTGCTGCAACATAACTCTCCACGAGGAGGGGATCAGCAGCGGGGTCATTGCACAACGGCTTGGGATCTCCAGGCCCACTGTGCCCAAGTGGATCCGTCGTTGGGAGGAGAGCAAAAACCTAAATGATCTGGGTATGTGGTAATATTCTGGTAATATTGCATGTATCAGTGATATAATTCCTGTGTTGTTTCATTTTCAGGTGTAGTGTGTGTTGTCTGATTTTGTTTCTTGTTTGTGTGATAAGAAAGCAGACCCAGGTCTTGAGTGATTACCCAAGAGGAGGACGAGAACATTATCCAGGATGTGGACGCTAATCCCTTCACCATCACGAAGGCTGTAAGGGGAGACAACGACTGCATGTAGAAGAAATCCATCACAGAGTACCTGCTAAGAAGGAGAGCCTTACCAATGCCCAGAGCATTCCCTGGCTTGCCTTCGCCCAGCAATATGTGGCCAAAGATATTGGTTTTGGGGACAGGACAGTTTTCAATGTTGAGAAAACACTCTCTTCCAGTAACCACTGTCACATTCACAAGTGGCGGAAAAATGACACCAGTTAAGCAGGAAGACCCATAACAATGTAAATTCGATAAAAAGTCGGAACGAAAAGACCTTGTAGGAAGGATTATCCCATAATGCTGTAAAATCTCATAATGCTGTAAAATCTCATAATGCTGTAAAACCTCATAATTTTCTTGGTTTAACTTACTTTTATACTAGTACATCTTCATTCCCTCATTCGGTTATTTCCCTGACGGCAGATCACAAGCTTACCTTCCCCGGCCTTGCACATCTAGGCCCCACTCATACTTGCGCTGTATGCACATTATAGTCCTTTGATTATCCATCTCTGCCTCTCCTTGCTGTCGTCCCATCTTTCCTATCACTCCCAATTTCTTTCTGTCTCTCAGACTTCTTTGTCATTATCCGTCTGTCTGGTGCAGCACACCATGGCATTCTGTAAGATTTTCTGGGAAGAGCCAGAGATAGTGAGGAGGCACGGTGCCTCTATGTATGAGCGCTTGCAGGCTGCCATTGAGATGGTGGGTAGCTGGATGGGATTCCAAGATTATGTTCAGTATGGGTAAGAAATTAATATAATTCATTATCTGTTATATTTTCAGGAATATTGTTTTTATATACCGGTAATTATATACTAGATCCTGGTACCGCATCCCAAATCCATAAATATTCAGTTGTTTATAAATGATAACAGGTTGCAGAGTATAGATCCAGCATAGGGTTTACGTGGTTCATTAAGGTTTTGTTAAATATGCCATTTTTAGAATGTAATAAAACCAATGGCAATCACAAATAAATAACCTGTTTATCATTTACAATGCGGTGCCTACAGTCCCAGAGGGATTTTGGTGTGGAGGACTTCATGACAAGGATGTTTGGGGCTTTCATCTAAATTGACAGTTCATGTTAACAATGTCAAATAAAAGTCTTGTTTCACTGATTCACTGTTTTAATTGGAAATTAAGCGTATATTTACATAATCCTCTAAATCTTGTGATAGTTCTGTTAACACTAGTGTTTGACTGTCTGGCCTAGACAGTTATCTCTGATTGCATTATCAAGCTAATATAAAGTCCTGCTATATTTCATGGATTGTATTTGTATACAGAATACCACTTGCATTACTTTTCAGATCCTGTTTGCTTAATCGCATTGATCAAAAATAAATTTACATTAAAAAGTTACCTGCATTAGCAGACTTTCGGTAACAGAGGGAATGATGTTGGTGGTGGTGGGAGGTAGAGTGAGATGGGAGAAAGGATGGGTAAAGAGAGGGAGTGTGGGTTGGGGGAAGAGCAGAAGGCAGGTGGAGTAAAGGAGGGTGTAGTAAGCAGTTCACTGGTTGTCTTATTCATTTTACCACAGTGACGCAGAGACCAAGGTGCAAACACAGATGGGAGAAAGGAAACTCACTGGACCTAACAAGAGTTTATTGAGTTTATTGTAAGATAACAGCAGGTGCGATGTATAGGGGATTGTCGGCTGCTGAAGTGATGACGGCCCCCGGTGGTGCTGGTGAGATATTGCTGGAGAAGCTGGTGCTGGTGCTGCTGGTGAGCTAGCTGGACTTGGTACTGTTGGTGAGCTAGCTGGACCAAATACCAGTGAACTAGCTGGACCAGGTGCTGGTGAAGCAATGTTGATGCTCATCCTGGTCTGACTTGCCTGGTATGACTGTGGAGTTGCTCTCTCTGCTCCTGCAGGCAAGAAGGGCACATTGGCCAGGGGGTCCCCTGTGCCGTTGTTGCCCAGAGCGTGCATATGTTGTATCTGGGACTGCCAGGGGAAGTGGTTGTAGTGGATTTTGGTGGTGGTCACTACAATACTCACCTACCCTCCCGGGTGCTGTGAAAGATGGCTCACTCTGATGTGTGAGACAGAGCGCTCTGGAATGTGTATGGTGTTGGCATTATGGGTTATGCATTCTCCAGTAGCATCCATGGCAGGATCGGGAGAAGAAACCTGTGGAGGAAGAATAAAGATGTGAGTGTCACCATGGGTATTGTTATCTGGTGAGCTGGACAGTGGAACCTATACATCAAGTGTGCCTGATGGTGGTGGTTATGATGATGGTGGTGTGCTGGGTGTTGAAGACTCCTGTTAGGGTGGTGGTGCAGCACCTGGTGGATCATCTGGAGGCATGGTTGCTGGTTTCAGGTGGCTGATGCTCACGGTGTCCTGTTTTCCCTTGTGGCTGATTGTTATGAACTTCGTTGAAGGGGAGATGACTTAGAATGGGCCACCATAGGGGCGCTGGGGATGGTTGTGGTGGGAATCCTGTCTGACAAAAATATGCTCAGCATTGGTGAGGGGTGGTGGTACAGAGTTTTGGTTGTTTGGGGGTTGATGGGGAGCCGTGGCTTTGAAGGGGGTCACTGTGTGCTGTTGTTGGAACTTTGTAGCCACCATTTATATATATATAACTCTTTAATCTTGTAATAGGTGAGACTTGAGTTTTGGTTAAAGTTATTTTGGAAATTGAAGAGCAGGAGGAGTTAAAGATGAATACAGGGAGTTGATCTTGATTTATTATCTTCAAAGTAAGTCTAAGTTGAGCAGTGTATGTATTACACAAGGACTTAATTTACTAACTAAGTCTAGTCGGACTCCTCTTTTTATTTGATCTCTCCACTACCTGCCGGATCTGTCTGAGCTCTGATTCCTACATTCTCGTTCAGCAGGGGTCGTGTCACGTGTGCTGTACTGTCGTGGAAACTTCTAGAACACTGTATGTCTGTGTGTATGTACTGCTTCCTGTGCACGATCAGCAGTCCTTCATTTTAAGAGTTGCAAGCTAAAATCCTTTTGCTTGATTCTCGCTGATACACTACCTATCTCATACCCTGGCTTGGTGCTTCTATCTGTCTATCTGTCTATGTATCTATGAGTTGTAATATTATAATATGGAGTCCTGACATCGCTCGGTCACGCGAACTGGTGGTCCTCCGACATCAATCATCATTGACTAATGCTAATCTATTAATACATAACATTGATTATAATATTGCACAGATATAATATTCATGTTAATACTGCAATGATCCAGTAATACTACATTTTAAACAAGTTCTATACATAACTGAACAAATGTAATATAGTTCAATTGGTTATTGTATGATATATTGTAAGATGTGTATGTATAACAGACATACGCATATAATTGTGCAATGGTAATACTGCTAGGTCATTACATTACATATTGAGTTATCCCTTTAGTAATGCCTAATATTTCACCTAACTTGTGTGATGATTCTGGTAATACAGAATTGTTGTAACATTGTATGAATTGTTACACAATAATTGTAGTGTACATAATTGTACTATAATTGTTACATATCGTTTGTAGTTACATAACTGTAACAACTGTAAAATAATTGTATTAACATTGTAATAATATTGTAATAACATCGTAGTAGTACAGAGTTGTGCTAACATTGTATGAATTGTTACACAATAATTGTATTGTAACTGCAGTAATACTGTAGTAACTGCAGTCCTGATGAATGTAGTGGTTAACATCTGTACTCACAGGCAAACTTCACCATAGAACGTCGAATTCCCACTCAATACTGTGGAAATAAATTAGTATGAGTAGGAGCATGAGTAACAAGTAGTGGGTGAGAAGTGCCTGGTGTCAGTCACACGTTGATTGGCGTGGCGTCGTCTCAGCGAACACGCATGGTGACTTCGTCTCAGCAGATACACATGGTGATATCGGCTTCCCACACTTGTAGCTGTGGTGAGTAACTGAGTAGCAATGAGTAACTTGAGTGAGGAAAGGTGAGTGAGATGCGTTATAAATGTGGCTCTGGTGTTTTGTCGCGTCGTCTTGACCTGCGTCAGCAGTGGAGGTAGGGGGGCGATAGGAGAGAGAATATTGGGGAACTAGTGCTTGTTGCTTTATTCTTGCTTTTCGTTTACTTGTTTTGTATTATATTCTTCCTGCTGGTGCTTGAAGTTGCGTGAAGAAGATTATAGAGTTGTCTTGTAGACTTTTTATTTGTAGTTAATCGTAGAGCCTGTTGATCCTCACTCGTAACTCGTCGTTGCTACTCAATGCTCGCAGACTCATAGGCTCGTATTCTCATAGACTTGTAAACGTATAGACTTGTTCTTCTTATTGTATACTCGCTAGTGGTTACTTGATCATAGAATTGTAGTTTCTTGATAATGTAGAATCAGCTGTAGAATTGAAGCTGATCTTGGTTACAATTTCGCTTGATTTTGTAGAAATGATGGTTCGTAGGCATAGAGTTGATCGTTACTGTGCTGCCACCATTTATTGTTGGAACTTCATAGCCACCATTTATATATATATGTAACTCTTTAATCTTGTAATAGGTGAGTCTTGAGTTTTGGTTAAAGTTATTTTGGTAATTGAAGAGCAGGAGGAGTTAAAGATGTATACAGGGAGTTGATCTTGATTTATCATCATCAAAGAAAATCTAAGCTGAGAAGCGTATGTATTACACAGGGGCTTAATTTACTAAATAAGTCTAGTTGGACCCCTCTTCTTATTTGATCTCTCCACTACCTGCCGGTTCTATGGCTTCCCCCTTTCTGAGCTCTGATTCCTACATTCTCGTTCAGCAGGGGTCGTGTCACGTGTGCTGTACTGTCGTGGGAACTTCTAGAACACTGTATGTCTGTGTGTATGTACTGCTTCCGGTGCACGATCAGCATTCCTTCCCTTTATGAGTTGCATGCTAATTTCCTTTTGCTTGAGTCTTGCTGATACCCTACCTATCTCACACCCTGGCTTGGTGCTTCTGTCTATCTATGTATCTGTCTGTCTATGTATCTATGAGTTGTATTATTATAATATTGAGTCCTGACACTGTAATGCCTCCAACAGGTAGTGGTGGTCGAGAAGAGGGCTTGAGTCCAGTGAGAAGTCATCAGGAAGTCAGAGTGGTTAGCCGAGGGTAAGGTGAATTGGACTTCAGTTGATGTCATTTTTGGGTGAAGCACGGATGCTGAGGAGCACCATGGGAAGTACATCCACCCAGTGTTAAGGGTGAGGCTGTGCCTAAATGGCTTGCTTCAGTTGGCGGTATAAGCATTCAACCATACCATTCGACTTGGGGTGGTAGGCAGTGGTGCAATGGTGGGAAGTGTCAAGATATTGCAGCAGCTCTCTCCAGAGGTCTGATTCAATCTGCACACCCTGGTTGGTGATGATTGTAGTCGGGGCACCAAAGCAGGAAACCCACCCAGACAAAAAGACCAGAGCAGTGGTCTCTGCTGTAGCATCTGGCAGAAGGATGGCCTCAGCCCATCTGGTGAACGGTCAGTGCAAGTGAAGAGGTAGGAGTAACCCCAGGAAGACTGAAGGGGTTCCACGATTTCCAGATGGATGGTCTTGAAGCATCTTTCAGGGATGGAAATTGTCTAAAAGGGTAGTGGATGTATCAATGGACCTTGGATGACTGACAGGCAAGACACTGAGTAGTTCAGAAACGAGTGTCTGCCTCGATGCCAGGCCAGACAACACACTGAGTGAGAAGATGCTGGGAGGCCAGTACTCCTAGATGACTTCAGCCATGTATGTGGTTGAACATGTCGTGACAAATGGTGGGTGGAACAAACGGTCTGGGCCGCCCACAGAAAACAACAATAGATCTTGAAATCCGTCCTGAGATTAAGGAGATCCTGAAGTTCAAGGCCTGATGGCGAATTCCTATATTTGGTAAGGTCTTTGTCATCTTGCTGGACTGCATAGGAAAGCTTGTAGTCTGGGAACACCTGAGGTGTGAAAATGGAGCTGCAGGAGAGGTCATCGGCGATTTCATTGTGTCTGCCCTTGATGTGCCAGATGTCATTGGTGAATTAAGAGATGTAGGCCATGTGGCAGAGGACTCTGGGTGTGTGCATCTCCGAGCTTGTGGCAAGGGTGTGGACGAGCAGCTCATGGTCCATGTAGATGGTAAACTGGCAGCCCTTATTGAAGTGCTGGAAGTGCTTGACAGCATGGTAAATGGCCAGTAATTCGTGATCAAAGGTGCTGTACTTCATTTGGGGGCTGGAGAGTTTGGGAAGAAAAAAGCAAGAGACATTAGCTGGCCGTTGATCTCTTGTTGTAAGACTGCACCAACAGCAGTGGCTGAGGCATCCGAGGTGAGTGTGGCAGTGGCATTCGATGTGGGGTGAGTTAAGTGAAGCACGAGATGTGTTCCATAACCCCCCTGGTACATAGTTCTCCAGCCTCAACTACCCCCCAGGATGCAAAAACAGGCCTATTTTTTTTACTTTCTCTAAGGTTAAAAGTTTATGCCCGATTTATAGAGCTTGAATATACACGCCTGAAAATGCAAACCTCACCCTCCTAGACCCAATAGTTACTGACCTATGGCCTGTCAAAGTTGCTAATAGTTACCCATCACAGCACGGGTGAGAAAGAAAAATGCTCAGGGGTAAATATACTCCATGCTAGAGGGTGAGGAATGGGGATGGGGGGTGGTAAGGCCAGGAGGGAGTGCACGGGGATGGAGGGATGGGAGAAGACTACCACCAGACTCAAAGGAAGGGCCCCAGTGAAGTAAAGGGACGTGGAGGGAGGGTAAAGGGGAAATAATCTCCCCCCAGGTGACTGGGAGGGGGGGGGGACATGGGGGGGATCCACATCTGAGGGGTGGAGGATGCATGGAGAGGGTGTGGGAGGGATGGTGGTTGTGATAAGAATGGAGGGAGGTAGGGTAGTAACAATGTAGTGGGGTAGAGGGATGCGGCGAGAAGAAGGTGGGGGATACATTCCCCACTGCCTGGGTACAGGCCTCAATCCTCCCTCCTGTGTGTCCAACACTTAGTTCTGATTGGTCAAAAGTCATCTACATCACAGCCGGGGTGAAGCAAGCTGCTGCCAGATATTTATGGAAGTTGCACAATTGACGTTCCTCATCCATTTAAAAAACTGTGAATAAACGTCGATCATTGAGCTTAGTGTTTTAGGGGTTAATGGCGGTTAATGCAGCTGGGCTTCTTGGGTCCAAGTCAGTGACTGGTGGGATGACTTTGGAAGCCCCTTGAGGAGATTGTGGAGAGGTGTAAGAAGGTCAGCTGCTTGTGCGATGAAGTGGTGGTAATAGTTGATGATGCCAAGGAATTTCTGAAGCTTCTTCACTGTATGAGGCTGAGGGTGCTGTTGAATGGCTTTGATCTTCCGTGGGAGAGGTCAGATGCCATCTTCAAAGATTCTGTGTCTGAGGAAGTCTAGTAATGCAGCACCGAAGATACACTTGGCCAGATGAATCTTGAGACTTAAGTCCTGAAGGAACTGGAAAAGAAGTTACAGGTGACGATGATGGTCAGCAATGGACGGGGAGGCAACCAGTATTCGTCAATGTATATTGTGAGAAAATTGAGGTCACAGAGATTATGGTCCATGAATCCTTGGAAGGTCTGAGCAGCACTTCATAGTCTGAAATTCATGTAGTTGTATCCAAAGTGTCCAAAAAGAGTGGTGATGGCAGTTTTCTGGATGTCTTCAGGTGCCATTGGAAACTGGTGGAAGATGTGCACGTCAGTTTTGGAGATTATCTTCTTGTTGTAAAGCTTGTGGTGGAAATTATGGATGTGTGGGATTGGGTAGAAGTCAGGTTTTGTAATCCAGTTGTGGACTCTGTAGTCGGCGCAAGCTTTCTACTCACTGGGGGCAGATTTTGTGACGATGTGGAGCGGAGAGGCCCAAGAACTCTTGGAGGGCAAGCGATGCCTTGGTCCAGGAGGGAGCTGAATTCTGTTTTGGCTGCACTGAGTTGTGCTGGAGGAAGGCGGCAAAGTCGGGCAACTAGTGGTGGTGCTGATATTTCAATGTGGTGAAAGATTCCAGCAGAGGTGTGGACTGGCAAAGTGTGTGGGGAGAACAGTTCAGAGAAATCGCACAGGAGGTAGAAGTCATTGGGCTGTGAAAGACACAAAATAACTTCCGTCCCTGTGACAGGCTTGACGACCACCTTCCATCTTGAGGGGATATGAGTGTTGCAGTTGTTGGATGGCTTAGTAATGAGTTTGTGGTAGTTTAAAAGAACACAACCAAGGATCAGTTAAGAAATGTCAGCAGCAACGAAGGGCCAAGTCAGGGTATGTGGCAGGCTAAGGTCAACATTGTGCACACCATAAGTACCGATGGGCGATCCGTTAGCTGCAAAGAGGTAGTAGGCAGGATGCTGGCAGTTGTGTTGAGGAGATGAGGAATGATGCTAAAGGTTGCTCCTGTGTCGACAAGGTAACAAAGTCTTCAAGTGCAGTTGGTGGTGTGCAGGAATGTAATGCGCTGTAGAGGAGTGATGGCCCTGGCAGGGGTGTCTGTGTGATGGAGTGAAGACGAGGGAGTGGCGGTGTCTACCATCCTCCGCCGCTGGGGTTTTCCTGAAAAGTACAGGAAGGGACACAGTTGTGGTCACGAGGGCTGAAACGGGAATGGAACCAACATGCATTGTCCTGTTGAGTGGTGACAGGGTGGTGTGCAGAGTTGTTTCGTTGAGCATTTGATGGCCATAGTTTCAGAGCACCTTGGGGTGGTTGGCCATGGGTGAGCAGATGTTCCAAGGTGTTGATGTGTTGGCAGAGGGCCTGGAATTCACTTTGAATGCTGTTGGATTGAGAAGGCAAGTGGCTGGGATGTGGTGGGTAGCTGAAGGCAGCATTGGCAGCACTGTCCTGGCTTGAGGTGATGATGGAGGCCGTGTTGTGCCAGGCCAGTGAGGCAAACTCCTTGAATACCCTAACTGCTGTTGCTGAGTATTCCGCAGCTGTGGAGGCGGTGTCAGTGGTTGATAATGCGAGGCTGACATCATCAAGAAGCTTTTGTTGATGCAGTAGCTGCAGTATGATGTCTGGCAGCTTGTCAGTGATGTGACTTTCAACCCGCCGTGTCCCGGCAGATTTTCAACCACTGACCCCTCTCAATCCTGGCAGATTTGGGAAAAAATTTTTTTTGGCTCAAACCTCCACTTTTGGTGAGAAACAATGGAAAATCACCAAGAAAGTGGTCACCAGGGTCTATAAGTGGCCTAGACAGGTATACCTTCCATACACCTGGTACTGTGTTCTATGGAGGTGCTCTGCGACTGTCACATTTTCTATGGTAGGGCTAGGTACAGGAAACCAATCAGAATATGTAGATATTTACTTATTACAAAAAAAAAAACATGTAGTACAAGAGTATATTGTTTTTTATACAATAATAAAGGTGAAATAAGCGTTGTTCCATCGGGCGAACCTAGCGAAATCACCTCAATTGGTCCGTGATGATTCGATAACATTATTGTTTCATCATACATTTAATTTTTTCAACTTACATAATAGTTTTCCAATAACATTATACCAGTTTCCATTTTATATAACTGTTATCACATATTTACAGCCCCTACGATTGTATTCAGTGTGATGTTAGCTTATATTTACATAGTGAATGCACTCGCTATGACTGTTGTTTCAACATACATTTCATTTTTTCAACTTACATAATACTTTTCCACTAACATTATACCCGTTTCCACTTTATATAGCTGTTATCACATATTTACAGGCCTTACGATTATATTTTGCATAATGTTAGAGCATTTTTACATAGTGAGTGCACTCACTATGCCTGTTGTTTCAACTTACATTCTATTTTTCCACTTACATTATACTTTTCCATTAACATTACACCCGTTTCCACTTTATATAACTGTTATCACATATTTACAGGCCTTACTATTATAGTGAGCATCAGATTATTGCAAATTTACACAGTGAGCAAACTCGTGATGACTACTGTTTCAACTTACATTTTATTTTTCCACTTATACTTTTCCACTTACACTGTACCAGTTTTCACCTAATATTACTATTATCACTTACTTACAGACCTTATTATTATAAGGAGCATAAGATTATCACATATTTAGAGCACTTAGAGTGTCATATCACGAGCACACACAGTATCAGTAATGTACTAAAGTGTGGCATTCTTTGAAGCAAGGATCAACGCACAAGCCAATGTTGCAGTCCACACACTCGTACCTCGTGTCTTCTCTTTGAGTGATTTCTCTCACTCGGGAACTACTACAGATGTGAAACCACCGCTGGGGTCTAGGGCGGTTCGGTTGAGGTGGTATGGTGCTGGGGAAGTGGCATGCTGTGAGGCGTTATGGGAGTCTGTGCGGCAGTGGTGGGGAGGTGGCGGTGGTGGGGCATGTCCTCTTCATATTTTGTGATGATTTCGCAGGACAGCTCCCTCACAAACCCCTCGAAGGTCTCTGAGGTTCCCGTTGTCAAGGCATAGAGGTAGTGGCAGTTCAGGACCGTGATTTCAAGCAAGTGGAAGAAGAGCTTTTTGTATCACTTCATCGTGGTCCTGGCACACTCCACAATGGAAATCATGGAGTCGGACTGATCCACTTGCCTCATGTTGATATTGTAGCCCAGTACCGACTTAGGTATCCAGACGTGGTGCCTCCTCTCACTGCGGTAATCCATGGAGTCTGTGTGGTGCATGAGGGGGTGGTGTACCGTCGATAGGAGGGAAACTTTCCTGTTGTGGTTCCACAGGGTGGCGAGGATGTTATTTGCCTTGAAAAAAAAACACCTCATTCTTGTCAAGTTTCCTTCCAACCTTGACCATATGCTGTCGGTTTCTCTTTACTGTACCACAGACTCCGGTTCGTGCAGGTGCAGGTACCATGTGAGAAGGGGGCTAGTGTACCAGTTGTCCAGGTACAGCATGTGACCACGATGAAGGTACTCCTCTATCACTGTCTTTACCACGGACCCTGACAGGCCAATACTTCGATCTTCTATTATGTCTGTCTGTGCGCCTGTGTATAAGGCTATGTCTTGCACATAACCAATCTAACAGTCACACATAACAAAGATCTTGAACCCAAAACGGTGTCTCTTGCTGGGTATGTACTGGCAAAAAGAAATAATGTCTCTCCACAAAACAAGACTCTCGTCTATGACAAGGTCTCGATAAAGATAGAAGGATGAGCAGAACTTTTCCTGCAGGAGATAAAATACCAGCCTTATTCTCCTCATTCTATCCGTGTTATTAGCATTAGCAGGATTGTCAGCATCAAAAAAGTGGAGGCGGCTGAGAATTTGCTGAAATCAATTCCAGCCCATTACTTTCCCCAAAAAAGGTGTGCTGGTTATAAGGTCCATAGACCAGTATGCCGGAATTTGTCTGTTCTGTACAATACCCATCAAAAGAACCAGGGCTAGAAAGATAAACATCTCACTTATGGTAACTGGGTAATCATACTGGAGGGAGTGCCTGCTTCTCCTACCTTTATGCTTGCTTTCACAGTGCTAGCTGTTTGCAAAGCTGTTACTCTGTTCCACAATCTGCCCACAAACTCCTCCCCAAAGAACAGGTGGAAGAAATCCACCCTGGTGGAGCCAGCATAGATTCTGGATCTGTGCAGCCAGACCGCCACTCCTCAGTGAAGGGGGGAATGATAGGAGTAAAATTACTCCCATCTTCCCAGTCCCACGACACACTACTGTCTCCAGCCTCGTCCCCATCGTCGCCTTCGTTGGGGTTGGGAGGAGAGGGTGGTGCGGGAGGTTGGGGAGGTGGAGAGTGGCACCCTTCCCCACTTGCACTCCTTTTCCCTCTCCCTTTTCTTTTCCCCTTTCCCTTCCCTTTCCGTCCTTTCCCCACATCACGGGGCTGTGGGGAGGAAGGGCGGGAATATTGTGGGGTGAAAGATGTGCTAGGGAGTGGCTCCTCCTCGCCTCCCCGCTGCCTCACACCAAGTGCTCGTGCTGCCTCCCTCACACCATGACTTTCACTTTCACTGCTCACTCCTGCCACACCACTTTCACTTTCACTACTCACTACTGCCACACAACTCCCGCCTTCCCCATACAAAACACTAGGCCCATCCCTGATTCTCCTCCTCGCCATCCCCCCGGCGAAATCCTTTCTCTTCTGAGCCACGAGGTAGCACCACGTCCCACGGCTCCTTCCTCGTGCTTTGCTCGTCCTCCCTTTCCTTTGGCAGCTGGAGAGAGGTGCGTGCATGTGGTTGGGGTCCAGGCAGGCCTTCTCTAGCCTCACGATACATCACGTAACTCCGCTTCCTTGGAGACGGTACTTCCTCATCACTGCTGCTTCTTTCATCATCAGGAAGCACGTAATCCTTGTCTGCCATGTCGTCATCAAGTGGGGAATCACTGTCGCCTGTGAAGGCGTCCAGGGCAGCTTGAAGTTCAGTGTCAGAGAGACCTGGGCACATCATATCTATTCAGGGTCACTGCTAACAGATGAGTGACCGAGACATGGGAGCGCGCGGGTCACGGGGGGTCAGGGAGTGTCCCTGCCTGGTGGCAGGTTGTGGAAGGTGTCCCGCACCTACATACCAAAAATCATGCGCGAGATTTGAAAAATGTGCAAATGACGGACCTTGCAATTGCAAAACGTATAGGTATGTTGTCGGGTGTCAGCGTGACAAAACGTGAAAACGTATCCATACATCATCAGGACGCTGTGGGTTAATGTGTTGCATCTCTTTCCATAAGACCCCAGTCACACTGCAGGTACGACTTGTCGCAAACCTGAAAATTGCGAAACCAGTCCCCGACCACGGAGGCCTCCGAGCAGTCGTCCCACCGATCGGCTACCGGTGTCCGTCCAGTGGGCAGCCGAACTGCGACCATGGCCAGGCACACACAGGTCAAGACACCGACAGGTGGCTGGCCGGTCGTCGGCAGGCC
Source organism: Coenobita brevimanus (assembly GCF_032717465.1). Taxonomy (NCBI): domain Eukaryota; kingdom Metazoa; phylum Arthropoda; class Malacostraca; order Decapoda; family Coenobitidae; genus Coenobita; species Coenobita brevimanus. Next base: position 15,411,127 of record NC_136972.1, read on the forward strand.
GCCAACAAACGGCAGCTGGTCCAAGTCCTGTCACAGTTTAGACCGGGACCACTAGACTAACACCGGCTGCGGATTGGCTGGCGGCTGGTCTCTGTCCAGCCCACCACCTGTCGCTCGACCAATCACTGGCTGGATGGCGGCCGGATTTCAACCACCACCCTGGACAGGAGGCTTGTGAAGAGCGGCTGCCACAGTCCAGTCATTGCCTTGACAGAGTGCAGATGGCCACTGCAAAGAGCGGGCGGTGACCGGCCTCCATCCGGATGGTAACCACCACTTAAAAATCAGGTGTCGCCAACCAGTCGCAGTCTGTAAGCTGGCCAGATGCAGCCCAGCCACCCACCGGGCGGCTTCCGTGCCACGACATTGGTGGTCATAGGGAGGTTTTTCGTGCAGCATGAAAAACCTTGCAACGATTTTTTGGTCGCCATGGTGGCCTGCGGCTACACCGAGACATATGAAGACCGGTCATAAACCTCACTAAAACCACCCACGGGTGGTTTGCGATAAGTTGTACCTGCAGTGTGACTGGGGCCCAAGAGGGCTGGTGTGGAATCGCCAAGTGTGAGACATGTGAGTTCTTGGAGGATGTTGTTGCTGGACTGCTGGTACCTGTTGCAAAGAGTGTCTCTAAGGCTGGCAAACTTGTGGTTGGCTGGTGGGTTGGTGATAACTGCCAAAACCTCAAAGACAACCTCTGTCAGAAGAGCACAGACCAGTGCCACATATTTTTGTGGGCAGTCGAGGATCTCCTCCACTATAAAACACTATCATCTGGTAGCCAGTAAAACAAAGTGATTCATCAGAAAATGTCTCGACTGATGTCAGCTAACAAATCTGTCTTTACCTGTAACATTTGTCAACAGTGAGTAGGTGGTGGAAGGTTTGATTTATTAATATATTAATATTTTCAAAAATTTAAGATACTTAACCTCATCTATCACCTTATATTTAGAAGTGAACGTCATTCCCTCATATTCTCTAATCCGAAAACACCTAATACCCAACTCTGGGAGGGAAGAAAGCAGGCACCACATCTACAGCCAATGTGTGTTCAGTTGGTAGTGGTGTGTGAATGCTCACACTACAATATTGGCAAAATATATATTATTTCCTTACAGATACCATAAATAGAATGTTTCTTGTCCTCAGTTATGAATATCCTCATTTGTAGTATAATTGACTGCCATAATAACAGTTAACAACACTAATTAAAATCATGAAGTAGGTCCCCTACCACAACGATATATGGTCGTGGATTTTATTGGATTGTTTTTCACCACTCCCTTTCCTAGTAAACAGCTGGGTAAGATTTACTACATGACTCAAAAATAAAGCATTCATCATCAGTAATTTAGGTCGTGTGCTGAAGGAGCAAGACTTCAGTAGTAAATTTAGGGATGAGGTGGGCCAGGCTTTCGGAGGCAGGGAAGACGAGGACGGATGGGCAGTTATCTCGGAAGTGGTGAGGGAGAGAGCCAAGAAGGTACTTGGGGTGACATCGGGACAGAGGAGAGAAGACAAGGAGACTTGGTGGTGGAATGAAGAAGTACATGATAGCATAGATAAGAAGAAGCAGGCAAAGAAGAATATGGATAGACACAGAGACGATGAAAGCATTCGGGAATATAAGGAGATGAGGAACATAGCCAAGAGAGAGGTTGCTAAGGCAAAAGAAAATGCATACCAGAAGCTGTACGAGAAGTTGAATAGTAGAGAAGGGGAAAAGACCTGTACCGATTACCCAGGCAGAGAGACAGAGCTGGGTGGGATGTGCAGCATGTCAGAATGATAAAGGATACAGATGGCAATGTACTGACAAGTGAGGAGAGTGTACTAAGAAGGTGGAAGGAATATTTCGAAGAGTTGATGAATATAGAAAATATGAGAGAGAAAAGGTTGGAAAAGTTGGAGGTAGTGAGTCAGGAAGTGCAAGAGATCAGCAGAGAGGAAGTGAGGAATGCCATGAAGACTGAAGAGGATGAAGGATGGCAAGGCAGTGGGCCCAGATGGTATACCAGCGGAACCATGGAGGAGCTTAGGAGAGATGGCTGTGATGTGGTGTACCAGATTGTTTAACAAAATCTTGGAGGGTGAGAGGATGCCGGAGGAGTGGAGAAAAAGTATTCTAGTTCCGATTTTAAGAACAAGGGTGATGTGCAATGCTACAGCAACTACAGAGGTATAAAGCTGATCAGCCATGCAATGAAAATATGGGAAAGAGTGGTGGAAGCTAGGCTGAGAAGAGGAGTGAGGATCTGCGAGGAGCAATTTGGTTTCATGCCAGGGAGAGGTACTATAGATGCCATATTTGCTTTGAGAATGGTGATGGAGAAGTACAGAGAAGGCCAGAAGGAGTTGCATTGTGTGTTTATAGACTTGGAGAAGGCTTATTATAGGGTACCGAGAGAGGAACTGTGGTACTGTATGAGAAAGTCAGGAGTGGCAGAGAAGTACGTGAGGGCGGTGAAGGACATGTCGACGATAGTGTAACAGCAGTGAGATGTGCAGTAGGAATGACTGAGGGTTTCAAGGTGGAGGTGGGATTGCATCAAGGATCGACTTTGAGTCCCTTCTTGTTTGCAATGGTGATGGACAGATTGACAGATGAGATTAGACAGGAGCCTCCATGAACAATGATGTTTGCGGATGACATTGTGATATGTAGTGAGAGCCGGGAGGAAGCTGAGGCAGAGCTTGAGAGATGGAGATATGCACTGGAGAGAAGGGGAATGAAAGTAAGCAGAAGCAAGACTCAGTACATGTGTGTAAATGAGAGATATGACAGGGGAACCGTGAGGCTGCAAGGTGTAGAGGTGGCAAAGGTAGATGAATTCAAATACTTGGGGTCAACTGTACAAAGTAACGGAGAGTGTGGTAGAGAGGTAAAAAGAGAGTTCAGGCGGGATGGAGTGGGTGGAGAAAGGTGACAGGAGTGATCTGTGACAGAAGGGTCTCTGCAGAAATGAAAGGGAAAGTTTATAAGACTGCCGTAAGGCCAGCCATGTTGTATGGAATGGAGACAGTACCACTGACAAAAAGACAGGAGGCACATTTGGAGGTAGCAGAATTGAAGATGTTGCGTTTTTCACTAGGAGTGACGAGGTTGGACGAAATTAGAAATGAACAGTAAGTCAGTTTGAGGACAAACCTAGAGAGGCGAGACGGAGATGGTTTGGACATGTGCGGAGGAGGGATGAGGAGTATGTCGGGAGGAGGATGCTGGAAATGGCGCTACCAGGCAGGAGAAAGAGAGGAAGGCCAAAGAGAAGGTTTATGGATGTAGTGAAGGAGGACATGCGGGTGGTAGATGTAAGAGAAGAAGATGCAGAAGACAGAGTAAGATGGAGACAGGTGATCCGCCGTGGTGACCCCTAAGGGGAGAGCCGAAAGGAGAAAAAGAAGAAGCATTCTAAAGTTACTTAAAGTGTATTTATTTTGCACAATACAACCAATCCCATGGTTTGTAGCAGTATAGTTGGATTTAGATTAAGAAGAAAACTCAGTAAGGTTATAGCCGGCTTTATTGCTTTGTAACCTGTAAACTGCCTATTGAAATAATTCTTCCCCTGTCCAATAATACCACTCTATCGCTGTAGAATCTCTCTCCTCTCCCCGCCACCCCGCACCCAGCTCCATCCCACTCAGTAATGCATGGTTCAGATTGGGATAACACGTGGCTCGGAATTCAAAGGTTGGGCTGAGCCGGCATTGGCAATGCTGGGAAGTGAAGTCAACTGTACAATACAGAACTAAGCAACTGACCGTGCATTTATGTACCTTCCGAGTTGTAAACGAGGAGTAAATCACGGGAATTGTGAACGCAAGGGGAGTAAATGAAAAGTCGCCTGAAAGATAATATTGAAAACCACCAATTAATATAATGAACAGGTTCACAAAAGTGTGGGGGGGGAAGGTTGATCGAAGTGATAACTAATAAGCACTCCTTTACTCCAATGTTAAAACGGAAAATGCAGTTAGCAAACAAACACAAAAATAAACTCCAACATCAACACTGGGGTTTATAGGACAACATCTGTAAAGCACTGGGGTAAACTTCTTAGGGATTTACACTGGGGAAAATAACACCAAGCCACAGGACAAAGAATAATACTGGAGAAAGACACTGAGGGTATTACCACAATTCACAGGGTAAAGTAAAATACTGGGTGAAAAGCACTGGGGTATTACACCAGTTTACAGGGTAATATTACCAACAGTAAATGGTTACACAAGGGGAGAAAAAGCCAGACACTCTACTTACACCAGTGGTCTACAATCTCCAAATTTCATAACAATGGGGGAGTCAATTCCGCTCAGAACATAACGTAAGTCAAGGTGGGGGGCAGGGGGACAATATGAGGGTCTGGTTCAAACTGGAGCAGTGGGGGGACTAACTTGCCATGCACTTTGTGACGGCTTATATGCGAGTGAAGGAGTGACGTAACATGCTGTAATAATGAAGCAACCATTAGAAATACTAAATGATGAAATGATGGAGGGTGGTCACTGGGAAATATAACATGATGTAGTAACTAGAAATACTACATAACTTATAGTAATACACATGATAACTACACGAGAGTATAACAAGGACATCATATGAATATTAAATTCAATGCACAATTCACGCGTCAGTGAAAAGCAAAGAACCACTTAGGACTGAATGAGCAAACACAAGAAACACGCTTAACCTCTTGGTTGCGGTGGCCATTAAGACAACCCACGTGCTCAGTGCGGAGAAGTTGGGAAAAAATTGTGTGCTTTCAACTTGTGTTTTAACCCACTTATTCTTAATCTTAAAAGCTTTTTTTTTTTGTTAGATAAACCTCAGTCTTTCTACTATCCTTTGGAACAAACTGCATGTTCTTAGGTGCTCCCAGCTCAGAAAACGTTTTAAGAGAAGACAGTGTGTGTGTGTGTGTGTGTCGATCTGATGCAGGAAATAGCCCATTGCAGTGGAAATCGCACCTCTAACTACCAAACCACAATATATATATATATATATATATATATATAGATAGATAGATAGATAGAGAGATGGATATAGATAGATAGATAGATATTATGCTGTATATATATATATATATATATATATATATATATATATATATATATATATATATAGAGAGAGAGAGAGAGAGAGAGAGAGAGAGAGAGAGAGAGATATCCAGTTTCGTATGATTTTATTGCGTTATTCCATAGAGTCTACCCTAGAGTATAGCAAAACAGTAGTGATGTGAGGAAAACCATTACAAAGCTTATAAACTTCATCAAAGACTTTTATTATCACTTATTTTGTTAAGGTTATTGATAAAACGCAATATTTTATTCACTTTATTGTCTTCCTGTACACCTTCACAACCACTAAAACACTTCGCTAACTCCGCGATGTTCCACATGACTTTACTTACCTTGGCAGAAATAATTACTAATTCTCTTACGTTACTTCAGGAAAGACTTTTAGTAACGTTCTTTTTTTTTTTTTTTAACTTACTGCCATAAGGCCATTTATTATTAATTTCTTTGCCATCCTCCACATTTTCACAGCCGCTAACACTTCACTAACTCAGTAATGTAACACATGACTTCACTTACCTCCATAAAAATAATAACTAATTCACTTTTATAAAAATAATTCAGAATAGAGTATAAAATAACACTTTTAGCCAGTTTGATTTTATATGACCCACATACAGTATTTTAACCTACGAGAAAACAGGTACCAGTGGAGCCTGTGTGCACGTGGATAGTTCATACAACCGTTACAAAACTTCATGAAAGACTTTCTTTAGCCCATATTTTTTTAAACCTTTTTGAGAGAATGTCATTTATTATTATCATTGCCATGCTACGCATTTATTGCAATTGCTAACATTTCTCTAACTCAACAACGTACCACATGACCACTTATTTTTGTAGAAATAATCACTAATTCATAAGTAATAATTCAAAATATAATATAAAATGACACTTTTACCCACTCTGGTTTGACCTGACCCACGTAATCTAACCTAGCATTTACGCGAGTGTCCTGTAGCATTTGTGTACATGTCAGCAGTCATGACAAACATTATAAAACTCAAAAATCTTTTATTAGTACTTATATTTATAACACTTATTGATATGATGCCAATTATTATTCATATCGTTGCCTTGCTATGCATTTTCGAAGCCACCAACACTTTAATTCAACAGAAGATAATGTACAATACTTATTTTTGTAGAAACAAACACTAAACCATAAAAAATAATTCAGAATATATAAAATAACACTTGGAGCCACTCTTGTTTTATTTACCCACGTATTTTTACCTAGCATTTACTTGAGTGAACAGGTAGGCTACCATGCAGTAGCATGTGTTTACAAGTAGACAGTCATTACAAACTTCATGGATGTAATGCTAGGGGTTTTGGGGTCGGCTTTCCGTCCCTCTAACGCCTAGTGTATAGCTGGGTTCTCTTCTCTAGACCAGAACTTAGACAAAGAAGAGAGAGGCAGGGCACAAAAACTCAAGGCAACAACCTTACATTTGCACTGCTAAATTCTACAGTGGAACGGGTAGATGACACAAGAGTAATTATACTGAACAATTATAAACCTTTGGCCTTGATTATGGGTGTTTGTATCATGCAGGATACTACTTGGGACACGATCGGGTAAAGTGAATAGCACTGTAATCAGGAGTCTTGGGGCAGTGAGGCCAAACACTATTACTTGGGGAAGTCTAGGTTTTGTCAATCTGGTGGAGTTCGTGGCACTCTTTTCACTGTTTTGGCAGTCTAACTGGTTTATCCGTCGTGTCGTTAATTATTGTTTTTACACTGGGGCCTCCGTATGATCTTAACCCTCTCAGGGTCACTCACGCGATTCGCATTTCATGTGGATTGTTCTAAAGATGTTCAGTCACTCGAATTGCGTTCCTAAGCAGAAAAAACACCATCAAAAGAAAAGCTTTCAGCCGATTTGCGTCAAATTTTGATGTGTTCCAGTATGTGCATCTTTTTTCCAAGGTAAGCATTTGGCAACACTGTCACTGCTCTGACGAGACAATGCTTAGCAGAAATATCTCAGTATCTCACGACCAGCTGGGCAGGAGAGTAATGCAGCTGTCAGCATCCCTTTAAACCCACCATTTTCCCCCTCCTACCCGAGGCAGAAGCCATTATTAAAATATTGTGATTGTACAGTTCTGGACAAATGTGGAAGTGTGCATGGAAAAGTTCGGAGGGAATGAGAGAGTATTTTTGATCGGTGATATGAATGGTAAAGTAGGGAATGTGAAGGTGGATGGAATAGTTGGTGAGTGGGGTGTGCCTGCTGAGATAGATGAGAATGGCAGTGCGTTAGTGGACATTTGTGCTGGGAGGGAGTTGGTGATAGCCAATACCCTCTTCAGGCACAAAATGATCCACAGATATACATGGCGAGTGATGAGAGGGGTGGGTGGTGAACTGAATGAAAGGAAGGCAATGATTGATTATGTGTGTGTGGATGAAAGAATGTGAAAATGTGTAATGGATGCAAGAGCTTATAGAGGTTGGGGGAGTGGACTTTCTGACCACTACTTGGTGGTGGCCAGAATCAAGGTCCAATTAGGATGGAGAAAGAGAAGAAGGGAAGGACAGGAAGAAGGAATATTTGTAAGGAGAGTGGAAAGGTTATAAGAGGATGAGAGAAAGGCAGAATATAAGAGAGAAGTGGAGGAACGACTTGGCAAATATGAACTGGAGCAGATAGGGGACGTGGAAGGTGTGTGCAGGATATTTACAGAAGAAATATGTGCAGCATGTGATGTGGTGTGTGGGATGAAGAGAAGATGGAGGGGTGTGCAAGGAACAGCGTGGTGAATTGAAGAGGTGAGACAGGCTGTGGCACAAAAGAAGAAAGCATGTAATGAATGGATGAGAAATACGGGCGTGGAAGAAGTTCACAGGCGGAAGAGAGAGTTATATGTAGAAAGAAAGAGAGAGGTGAAAAGAGTAGTAAGAGAGAGAGAGCGGATTAGGAATTTGGAAGGAACTTGAGTGTAAAGTGGAGGGATTGTAAGAAAATGTTCTGGAAAGAGGTGAAAAGAGTAAGACAGGGTGGAAGTGAAGTTAGCAGGGGAGTGAAAGATAAAAATGGTAGATTACTAGTGGAGAAGGGAGAAAAAGTGAGCAGATGGAGAGAACACTTTACGGAACTGTTGAACATAGAAGATGGAAGTAATGCGAGTATAAGTGGCTGGGTAATGGCTGGGAGAAGGAGGGAGGTGAGAAGACAGGAAGAAATCAGTAGGACAGAAGTTGTGGAAGCAATGAAGATAGTCAAATTGGGGAAAGCCCCAGGAATTGATGGAGTGTGTGGTGAAATGCTGAAGTATGGGGGAGATAGTAGTAGAATGGATGTGGAAAATTGTGCAGATTGGCCTGGGAGGAAGGTAGAGTCCCGGAGGATTGGAAGTCAGGTATAATTATTCCCTTGTACAAAAGAAAAGGGGAAAAAGAAGTGTGTGGTAATCATAGGGGCATCTGTCTTCTTAGTATAATAGGAAAAGTGTATGGTAGGATACTTATTGACAGAGTTAAAGAAAGAAGAGAGGAATTAGTTGGAGAAGAATAGGGAGGCTTTAGGAAGGGAAGAGGTTGTGTAGATCAGATATTCATTCTTAGATCTTTAGTGGAAAAGTTTCTAGAGAAAGGAAAGAAGTTGTATGTGGCTTTCATGAATTTGGAGAAAGCATATGACAGGATGGGTAGACAAGGATTGTGGAAAGTATTAAGAATATATGGAGTAGATGGGAAGTTGTTGAATGCTGTGAAGAGTGTGTTTGATGGTGCTAAGGCTGCAGTGCATGTAGATGGTGAACTGAGTGAATTTTTCTCTTTGAAGGTTGGGTTGAAACAGGGATGTGTCATGTCTCCATGGTTGTTCAGTCTGTACATGGATGGGGTAATAAATGAGGTACAAGGTAGGGTAGTGGATGTTGGAGTGGCCCTGGTGAGAGAGGGTAGTGTTTGGAAACTCCCTGTACTGTTGTTTGCAGATGATACTGTGTTGTTGAGTGAAGACGAAGGAGAGCTGCAAGGCTTGGTGGATGAGTTTGGGAGAGTGTGTAAGAAACGGAATCTAAAGGTGAATATAGGGAAGAGTAAAGTGATGGTCTTTGAGAGAGGTGAAGTCAGTGAATGTACAGTGAGGTTGGGTGGTGAGGAACTGGAAAATGCGAGGACGTTTAAGTACGTGGGTAGTGTGAAGAGTAAGGATGGAGGTTTGGAGGGTGACGTGCTTGAAAGGGTACAGCAGGGAAGAATGGTTGCTGGTACCTTGAAAGCAGTGATAAGAAGGAGGGAAGTGAGCATGGAAGTGAAAAGTTACTTCATGACAGTATTGTGATACCAACTCTAATATATGGAAGTGAAGCTTGGACGTTGCTGGAAGGACACAAGTCAAGAGTGACAGCAGTGGAAATGAGTTATTTAAAAGGAGCCTGTGGAGTCACATGGAGAGAGAGGCTGACAAATGAGGATATAAAGGAGCGTTGTGGTGTGGATGTGGATGTGATAGGAAGCGTTAGGAGGAATAGACTGAGGTGGTTTGGCCATGTGGAGAGGATGGAGGGTAAAAGACTGACGAAGAGAGTGTATGTGAGTGAGGTGGAGGGGGGAAGAGGGAGGGGGAGGCCGAGGATGGGATGGAGGGATGGGGTGGAGACGTATATGAGAGAGGGGTGTGTGAGTTGGGAGCGGGGCAGTGAAATGGCGGGGGACAGGGCGACGTGGAGGCGATTTGTTTATGGCCACCTCGAACAAGATTGAGGAGTCTGACAATAGATAGATAGATAGATAGTACAGTGTTTTTGACTATGATGTGAAGTGAAAGTGTCTATGGAACATAATATATTGTCTGTAAATCATTGGGGCCTGTTATTAGCTGTTAAGCCTACGGGCAGGAGTGTGGTTTGTTATAACGAGGTTTCCACACTGCTTCACCCTGCCCATAAATGATGTGAGTATTTTGCCTTTATATAGTGAAGCCGATACTTATATTTGTGGAACATATAGTGCCTGGATTGGTGAAATAACTGATCTACCACAGCAGGCATTATGCACGCCATAGAGATATGCCACAGTCGCTAAGGAAACAGGCGGTCACATACGCCATGGAGTCGGGAATAATAGACGAGGTTGGGATGGAATAATGTGATAGTGTTTTATATTGCATATGGTTTAGTGTGAAATATACATATAAAATAGTGAAGCGAGTGTTCACAGAGAAATATTTCATGCATTGACTGACTTAGCTAAAACATAGTGCAAGTGTAAGAGACAAGAAATATGCCACAGCCACATATACATACGTATGTCGGGCAGCGAATGTTCGTGATGAAATCTATTGTGTGCATCGCATGTGTTTTAGGCAAATGTATCGCAAGGAGAGAAGAAAATACGCCACAACCACAGACACACACACACATGCACACACACTCACCCACACCCACACCCACTCACATACACACATACACTCACCCACACACGCTCACACACTACATAACTTCTCATCTTCAAGCTACTGCTGCATCTCAACACCTCTGGAGGAAGTGAGTTATCCGCATTTTGTTGATTTGTATATTGATCTATTTCTATAGTTCAATATTTTTTACACAAATAAGTAATGTTTTTTAATACACACATATGAGATGGAAGAAAGTTCAGCTTCAGTATCAGAACCTAACAAAAACACTAGTGGTCATGTCGAGTTTCTGACAGCACTATCAAAAAGCTTATGATATTTTACATGTATATTTTGAGTAAAAAAAGAAAATAATAAAACGTAACGAGCGAAAATATGTAGCCGTGGGTGAGGCAGGGAAATATTGTTTTTTATCTCGCGTGTGGGTGAGGAGGAGTACTCTACGTTTGTCGTCTAATTACTGCAAAACTATTGGACGTATCAATTTCCCGTAAGAACCATGATAAAGAGCAGTAAATTATTCGTATGTTCATTTGCAAAGTATAAGCCTTTGGGGGCATTTTCTGTTGGAAAAGTTGGAGGAACAGATTGTTTTGGTAAAGTCGAAAGCGCTCAGAGGAGTAATCTCACTTTGTTGGCCAATTACTCGAAAATTATTGGACGTATCGATTTCCTGTAAGAACCATGATAAAGAGCAGTAAATTCTACGTATGTCCAAGACATAATAATGTAATATCTGTGATAAGAATTCGTTGTTACGGAGGCGAGAGTATTGCATATGCTGTGCGCACATCACGAAAGTGACATACGGACGTGAGTTCCCAGTCGTTTTTGGCGATTTACTCGAAAACTATGAGGCGTATCGAAACCATTTTTAGGTCATTAGAAAGCCCGTGAAATTCTGCATAATATTATGCAATAAAAACATAACATGTGCGAGAAAAGTTCAGTATTAGAGGTCCTTGAATTTTTTCAAAAATTGCTTTCAGTTATTGGCAATTTTCTCGAAAACTGCAAATCGTATCACAACCGGATTTGTCTCTTTAGAAAGCTGATGAAATTCTCTATCAAAACTTCTAATAACATTTTCCTGTATGATGGAAAACATTCGAATGGTGATGTTGGGAAGTGAACGTGATGTAGCGAAATGTTTATTTATGGTCGCCCAATGTTGTTTTATTCGTGTTTTCCTGTTTTTTTGTGGTGCTTATCAGCTAGAACAAACATCGACAAATAAGATGACATAGGCTTCATGGCAGTATACTGATGTTTGAGTGGCGAAAATAAGAAGAGAATACGTGTTTTTTGCCACACGCAGGCAGCCAGGCCGGGCGGCCTCGCAGAAAAAAATCGTGCCCCGGAAAACTTACTGAAACTTATCGTGTGCGAGAGGGTTAATGTGAGGCTATATCATTATATGGTAACATGTTCACTTAGACAGACATTGATTCCACTGCCCTTCCGTATTCACTGTCTCTCTGTTACCTTATTTATTCCACCTTTCTTTTACATTACTACTGATGCTTTTCTCACTGACTTTCCATATTCTGATAATTCACTGTTCTGCCTTTGCTACACTATATCACTGACACTGATTTCACTGTCACTCACTTTCAGGACTGGGCGTAATGACAGTGAGGTACAACGGCAGCGGGGATGACTCAGTCTCACTACTGACAGGGCTTAGTTCCGCCAGGGGCCTCAGTATTCAGGGGCCACAGGATCACACGTCGGGGCATCCTCTCTCATCCGGGGCTGCTGGTGGCGAAGGGTCCCACACTCTCGGGGCTAGGGGCAGGAGTCTGGCCCTCTGGGCTCGGGCCGAACAGCTGCCTGAACCTCTCGCTCAGGCTCCTGATGGAGGACGAGGGTCTCCGGCGTCGGGATGTAGGGATGTCCCACCCGGGGTCCTGGGGGCAGCCTGGAAGTCCCGTGGGCTGCGGTCTCTGGTGGTCGGGGACGGCGTCAGGAGTGCGCTGCGGCGTTGGCCTGCGTCGGGGTCCATCAGGCGAGTCCTCTCAGGAACCGGCTGTAGTGAGAAGAGCCTGGTGGTGGTCACAGGGCCTCTCCAGCAGTACTCCTGGCTAGGGTCTCCTTCTGGATCGTAGTCTCGTGGGTAGGAGTCAGCACCTGACAGAGGAGCGGCTACCAGTCTCTTGCTGTAGGGCCCGGCTACTGGCCGTGGCCTACTAGGGGCACAGTTATCGGCCATCACTAAGGCCCGGCTACTGGCCATGGGCTGGGGGAGGGAGTGGCCACAGGCCGACTCAAGGGCACCTTCAGATCGGCTACCGACCATCTCCTTATTACCTCCAGAGCGGCTACCGGCCTTCTCCTTCAGGAGGGTTGAGCAGCTACAGGCCGTCTCCTTATTACTTCCAGAGCGGCTACCGGCCGTCTCCTGTAGGAGAGTCGAGAGGCTACAGGCCGTCTCTTTAACCCAAGGCATCCCATCGAAGTATGGGTACGTCGCAACGTTTTGTCACAGCTAGTCCTGTCAACATACTGATACATTGCGCAATTGCAAAGTTCATAATTTGCACAATTTTCAATTTTCACGCATGATTTTTGGTACGTATATGCAGGACACCTTCCTCTATTCCTCTACAAGATGCCAGGCAGGGACAATGCCCTATACCGCATAACCTCCCCCCCCCTGCACACCTTTGTCTCAGCAATTCACCTGTTGCCAGTGACCCGGCCAATAATGACATTCAGGGCCATAGTTATTCCCCAATCGATGACAATGTGGAGGACAAAGTTTACATAGCATTAGAGGAAGAAACAGTCAGAAATGATGATCAGGTTATGTCGCCAAAAAGGTCAGGTATGTTGATGAGTTAGCGAGTGAAACAATGCTTATAATTCCTATATTACTGTTTGAAAACCAATATACTCTTGTACTACATATAAATTCGTACCAAATAAATAAATAAATACCATTTATGAGTGGTGTGGAATAGTTACCCTCCCATAGAACTCGTTTTCTTTGGAGCCAGCCTGATAGAAAACCCAGTAAGGTAAGGAGGTACTGCTACCTGTATCGAATATTTTAAACCTCAGGTGAGCGATTTCTCTATGAATTTTCGATGTTTCTCACCAAAAGCAGAGGTTTTAGCAAAAAAAAAAAAAAATCCAAAATAGCTCGGGACTGGGGGGTGTCGGAGGTGCGAAATAGCTCAGGACATGACGGGTTAAGGGCACCTTCAGAGTGGCTACCAGCCATCTCCTTATTACCTCCAGAGTGGCTACCAGCCATCTCCTCATTACCTCCAGAGCAGCTACCGGCCGTCTCCTGCAGGAGGGGTGAGCGGCTACCGGCCGTCTCTTTAAGGGCACATTCAGAGCAGCTACAGGCCATCTCCTGACGAAGGCAGGAGCGGCTACCGGTCATCTCCTTATTACCTCCAGAGCAGCTGCAGGCTGTCTCCTGTAGGAGGGTTGAGCGGCTACCGGCCATCTCAGGGGTGCTGACTGGAGCTAGAGTAATAGCCCCACCCCGTGGTTGTCGGTGGTCGGCTTGCCCGGAAGATAGTCTTGCTTTCCTGTTATGGTGGCGGCGGGCGAGCTCCGGGTCATAGGCGCGTGCGGCCTGGGCGGACTTATGTCCCTGTCACCCGGAGTCAGGTTGCACTCTATTTGCCCCTCTGTAGGCTCCTTCTGGGAGTGTTGGGATGTCCTCTGCGAGACTGCACTGCATTTTAATGGAAATACCTGATATAACCACAAATGAAGTGAATTTTTCTCTTACCTGGTCAGTGCTTGGTGTGGTGCTGGAAGTGGCAACATCACTGTCATCCTAGGCACTCTCTATTGCATATGTTTCTGCAACATCATTGCTGGCCTAGCCCTCAGCACTTGTCCACGGGTCATCTGGGTCATATTCGCTCTTGGTGTTGGTGTTATCCTCGAAAAGCAAAGTTTGCCACTCTGACATGGTCAGATGCTTGGAGTGGCGTCTTTGGGGTCGTGATTGTGAAGTCGAGATTACATGTGTAGCAATGCTGGATACACCACGCTTCATCATATATTATTTCGGCCTTTCCTTCTCCTGATGCTGTCCTCCCTCAAAATCACTTGTTTCAGAGGAATCAAACACCTTTTTGTTGTCTGGTCGCAAATCCCATCCAGTCGGGCAGTGGGGGTTGGGGGTTTTTCAGGGGCTTGGGAGGTAGGTCTTGACTCCATGATGGCTAGATGCGTACTGAGGCTGCAGCAAGCACTGCTTTACCCAGACAGTACCCCTACCTCCCAATCAGAGTGTTCATGCCTGTGTTATATTAAGAAATGCACAAAATTTTGTGAAAATTTCATGCCACTCTTCCCAAATGTATGACACAGTCTACTGATCGGCATTTCTGGAATGCTGGACGCAGCCAAGGGGTTAAACGTGCAATGTGCCGAGCGGGGCGAGGCGTCATACAATCAGACACACAAACATTTCGCCATTATAGTTCACCACTCACAACACACCCACCCAGAAAGACAGAACTTCAACAGAAGTACTGGCTGAGATCTAGATACTTGCCAGTACATTGTTAACCCCCTTGATATGCTGGATTGACAAGTCATGCTCTTGCAAATACTGACTCCAGTGAGTTAGTTGCTGGTTCTTATTCTTAAACTTATCAAGAAACTTCAAAGGGTTACGATCAGTTTACATAGTTACACCTGGGCCAGACTATGGCCAGTACACGGAGATGAAATGGAGAGCAAGAATCAGAGTTAGAAGTTCCTTTTCAATGACAAAGTAGTTGTGTTGAGCAGAACTAAATTTCTTATTGAAATAACTAACGGGATGATCTATACACTGTTTGTCACTCTGCCTTAACACTGCACTGGATCCAAGATTGCTAGCATCTACAGCTAACTTGAAAGGAAGGTCAATTTTAGGTGCAACCAAAATGGTTGGGTAATTAAAAGCTATTTAATGGTGTCAAAGAAATCTGAAACTGTTGTGACCAAACAAATTTACAGTTCTTCCTCAAAAGATCAGTAAGTGGTGCTACCACATCAGAGAATTTTAACTCAAATCTCCTATTCTGTTGTGACCAAACAAATTTACAGTACTTCCTCAAAAGATCACTAAGGTATGCTACCACAACAGAAAAATTTAACTCAAATATCCTATACTATCCTATCATACCAAGAAACCACTGCAGCTCTCTCATATTCGTTGGTTGGGCAAATTTTGAGGTAGCTTCTACTTTCCTGAATGGAGGGCAAAGCTTGCCATGACTAATATCCAAGGTACTGAACCTGGGCTTTAACAAACTCACATTTAGCCGAATTAAGAACAAGAGAGGCTTCAGCTAGTCTGGCAAACACACTTTTCAACTGTGACACATGTTCATTCCAACTAGTAGCCTACTGTATATGATGATGTCATCATTGTAAGCTGCAACACCTGGTATACCACTCAATAGGTAGTTCATGAGTCTTTGGTAGCTACCTGGGGTGTAATTCAAGCCGAAAGTTATGACATCAAACTGGAATGTACCCTGAGGGGTTACAAATGTAAAGATGTCTTTGGCTTGCTCAGTCAGAGGTCTTTGGCAGTAACCACGAAGGATGTCAAATTTGGTGATAAATTTTGAGTTCCCAATACTGTCAATACATGCATCTACATGGGAAAGTGGATAAGAGTCTGACTTACTGAAGGCATTCACTTTCCTATAGTAAAGACGGAACCCATAGATCCCGTCAGATTTCGGCATTAAAGTTACTGGGGTCCTTCAGTCACTGCTACATGGACTATTTTATTTTTCTAACATGTAATCTTCTTACTGTAGCACTGTTTGTCGATTTTGATGCACGTAATATGGGGGAAGTTTAACAGGGGCAGGATGTCCGACGTCATTGTTGTGATACATGATGGTTGTACACACTGGACAATCACAGAAGGCAATGGGGAACGACAGCATTAAATTCAATAGCTCTTCCTTCTCTTCTGGGTTACAGTGAGAAAGTTTACCTGGGAGCTTCTGCCCAGTCTCCAGATTGATGTGCCATTGCACTGCCCTCTCCAAGCTGAGGAGACAAACGGGCTTTTCAGTGGGTTTGTCAGCACCTTCAGGCTCGGCAACCAAGCTATAAACAGCACTGGGCAGGGGCCTGGGTCGATGATAGGGCTTCAGCATGTTCACATGACAGAGTTGATGCCTCTTGCGTCGATAAGGCATCTCGATCAAGTAGTAAGTGGAGTTGACCTTTCTGCAAACTCTGTAGGGACCAAAAACTTGTCAGAACGAGGGTGGTTGAGTAAGGGTAAGAGTACCAGAACTCCACCTTCGTTGCATTCTCTCTCTCGGGCGTCCTTGTCGTAACACTACTTCATTGCACGTTGGGGCTCCTTAAGCTTCTCATGCATAACTTGCAAACTGGAGGAAAGTCTCTCATTGATCTCCATGGCATAGCACAGTATATCAATGGGGGTTGTGCTCCATTATTCCAAGTCTCCTTCACCAACATCAGGGGTCCTCTCACTTGATGTCCAAACACCAACTCACTGGACAAGAATGTAAGCAACTCTGTTGGTACAAAGAGCAGGAACGGTACATCTTTGTCCCAATCTTGACCAGTTGCTTCACAGTACTTTCGAAGCATGCTCTTCAGAGTTTGTTGGTAACGTTGAAGTGGTTCAAGTGCATCCTGGGGCTGTGGATGGTAAGCTCTAGAAGTGATATGGGTGATGCCTACCTACTTCATTCTGCTCGAAGTCCGTAGACTTTAAATTGTTGCCTTGGTCGGACTGCTTTTCACATGGGAGACCAAACTTCATGAAAAAGAACAGTAGTTCCTTCACTATTGCCTTGTATGGATCTTTATGAGGGAAATCCCCTTGGGATAATGTGTTGCTCTGTCCATCAGGGTCAAGAGATTATTATACCCTAAGGAAGTCTTGGGAGGAGGTCCAACTGTCAATGATGATCCTCTTGAAGGGGGAAGTAAAGGCAGGTATGGGCATGTAGGACTCACAGGGATGGTCTGGTTGGGTGCCCCAGTGACATGACACACGTGACATGTGAGAATGGCCTGTGCTGGCCTTTGCCACATCTGCTACCATGCAGTGCCAGTAGAAGTGTGTGTAGAGTCACTGTAGGGTCTTGCTTACTCCAAGGTGGCCAGCCATCAGTATGTCATGGGCCATCTGGATAAGCGGTTGACAACACTGTTCAGGTACAACAATCTGGTGAAGGTCCCATGTCCCTTCCTCAACATTATCATAAAGGGGTCCCCATCTTCTCCACAATATTCCATCTTTCATGTAGAAGCATTTACAGTTCTCCTTTTCACACTCAGTCTCTGACACTGCAACATTTTGTAATGAGCTGATAACAGGATCATTTTCCTGTATTTGTGTTAACCTCTCAGGGGAAATACCACCAAGGAAAGACAAGAGGTCATCTTTACACAAGACAGTCATAAAGGTACCTTCAAAAAGTAGGAGATCAGTATCAGCATTCTCCCTTTCCTTACTCTTATCAGAGACAACTTTCTCACTCTTCATGCTCTCATCTACAGTCTTGGGTACATGCAAATCACACTTAGCTGTCTGTTTCTTAGACCTAGTGGCTGCCTGCACCATAAACACTTCAGGATGCTGATGCTCGATCTCAGCTGTACCACTCACACTCACAGGAACATAGGATACAACTGGGTTAGGAAGGATCTTTGCCCTGGAACAGGCAAATTCTCGACTACTCCAACAGCTGTTTTATAATTCACAAGATCACAGACAATATCAAACCCATCTACACCTCTGGTACATACATTCTTGGTGGTCTTGACAGGTTCTCCGATTGGATTCACCATTAAACTGTCAGTGGCTGCAGTGCCTCTAAGTACAGTGGCATCATAAGCAATGTTAACAAAAACCATCTTACCAGGGAACTTAAAGGGGAGACAAGTATAGACACGAGTCAGGGGCAATGTTTGACAAAACCACATCGACACTCTCGGACTTAGCAGCACCAGACACCTTTCCATCTGGCTGCTAGGGGATGTGCCTTGTCCAGGTTTCCTTCACATCACTCTTCTCTGCTCTTATCTTACCACAAGGGTGAAGTTGAGCAAGGTCATCACTAGCAGTGAAACTGAGAACACTAGATTTATTACGGGAGTTAGATCTACCACACTTTAACCAACAGCGACTTTCTAGGTAGTCTGACTTCCCACATCATGTTCAAGCATGGCTAGGGGAACCAGAGGATCTCTGAATATGGGTCTGGGATGCTCTGTGAGATATAAGGGAAGGAATTTGACTCCTGGATTTTGGAGTTGGTGATTTGTTGAAAGAGGACTTTGGGAAAGACTGAGGGTTAGGCTGAGCCTGTGGAATGGTTATAAAACTTGGAACCACTCCAGTCACCTGTTCTGCCCAAACAAGCTCTCCGGTTTACCAAATAAGCATCAGCTTCGGAGGCTGCTGACTGTAAGTCACTTTGATTAAATTTCTTATCTCTCAGTTAGAACTCAGTCTATCAAGCTTACTAAAAAATTATTCAAGTAATGTCATATAACTTAATGAAATTGGCATGGTCTGAGCTGGTTGATACTCCCATTGCTCTAAGCCACTTAATGGAAGCATGTTCCAACCTCTTGGTAAAGTCCAAGTAGGTTTCATCTAGGTTTTTCTGTGGCTTCCTGAACTGTTGTTGGTAGGCCTCAGGGGTTACCTCAAAGGCTTTCAAAACTTGTTCCTTTAACCTGTACCTCTGTGGGCAAAAAAGAAAACTGATACCCCCTCTATGCCGGCATTTTTTTTTTTTTTTGCTAAATGGGCTTAATACATCAATATAAGATTCCTGGCACTAATAAGAGTAATCACCAAAGCCAGGAAGTTGGTTGAATCGAGTCAGGTTGGTGCCAATCTACTTGTGAAATCTTTGAGGTTACTGAGAGAGCTGAGCATCTATGAGCTTGTGAACCGCTTTTGGATTTTTTTTTTTTTCTGGATAAGCGAGCTCAACCCGTGGACTGAGAGCCACATCTCAGATTGGGAAGCATCGCGTTGCAAGCCTCAGCCCAGGCTATGCTAACCTTCCAGTGGCCGTGCATCACTGCTAACTACTTCACCCCTACGCAAACTTACACATGGCACTACACAAAGACGGAGAGAGAGAAAGAGATTTTATTTTTTAACCAGATGATGCCATGGATGTTTATCTCCGAGTTTATAATAAACAAAAAAAAATCAAAATTAAATTTTTCACTACACTCCTACGCAAACTTATGTACTGTATGGTGCTTCGCAAAGACAGAGATTTTTTCTTTTCTGTTTTCACCACATGATGGCCTCGATATTTATCTTCAAGTTTATAATAAACAAAAACTTTATTTCTTTTCATTTTTTGCACACTAGGGAGTGGGATAAAAAAAGGTAATTGCACACTCCACGGGTTAATACATCAATATAAGATCCCTGGCACTAGTAAAAGTAATCATCAAAGTCAGAAATTAGGTTGAATCGAGTCAGGTTGGTGCCACTCGACCTCTGAATCTTCAAGGTTACTGAGATGGCAGAGCAGCTGTGAGCCTGTAAAGACTCACTCGCCTCTTGCGCTCCTAAAACAGTGTTGTAAGCGTAGTGGACAAATGTCTAAAGTTATCAACATACGTTATTACCTTCCATTTCCTCTGGTTGCTTGCAATGATTTCTCAATGTTGCAGGATGTATTTCTATGTCACCAGCGTTTTTGAAGGGGACATGGATATACGACGCTAGCGTGGTACCGGTACGGGTTAAGAGGGAATAATTTTGGCACCGATCAAAGGTCATGTCATCATCAGTTTTCCTGGCCTTACCTTTGAATGCAGATTGCGTTGCAATTGACCATTGAGACTGAAGCCATTCAAAACTTCGGGCAATTTTCTTAAAAGGGGTGAAAAACTCAAGGATATTTTTTTTTTTTTTTTTTTTCTTGCGAGGAAGAAGGAACCAAAGGCCATGAGCCCGCAGTAACAGTTTCCTCCAAGAGAAAAACAAAATACAATATAGAGCCAAATTCAAGATCCAATCATTTTGAGATGCCTGGACACACTGCGTTTGAAAGACTGGAGATCATAGGCAGCAGGAAATACAGACAGAGGGAGACAGTTCCAGAGCTGACCTGTTGCATAAATGAAAGACTGGGAGTAACGATTAACTCTTGAATTAGAGAGTTGGACAGAAAAAGGATGAGAGTTTGCTGCCAGACGGGTGCTACGCGCCCGTCGTAGAGGTGAAGGAATGCAAGCAGACAGTTCAGAGGAGCAGTGATCATTAAAGTAGCGATAGAAAAGAGATAAAGATGCAACAGTGCGGCGAAGAGACAGAGGTTGAAGGGAGTCAGTAAGAGGAGGAGAGTTAATGAGACGAAAAGCCTTTGACTCCACCCTATTGAGAAGAGCTGTATGTGGGGAGCCTCCCCACACATGAGAGTTGTACTCCACACAGGGGCGGATAAAACCCCTGTATAGAGTCAACAATTGTGCAGGGGTAAAGAAAGAGCGGAGTCGGCTTAGCACACCCAATCTCTTGGAAGCAGATTTTACAAGAGATGTAATATGATCTTTCCAAGATAAGTCCCGAGTAAATGAAACCCCAAGCATGTTCAAGGATGATGCAGGATTAAGCTGAATATTATTAAACATTAGTGGGTATACCTGTGGAAGATTTTGTCGGGTTGATAGGTGTAAGAACTGAGTCTTAGATGCATTAAAGACAACCATATTATTTTTACCCCAGTCAGAGATACGAGCCAAATCAGACATTAGGTGTGCCACAGCCTCATCCCTTGCTTGTTGAAGTAACTGTTGAGATGGGCGTTGCGGGAACCGAATGGAAAGGTGAAGGGTGGAGTCGTCAGCGTATGAGTGGATAGGGTTAGATGTACAGCTTAGAAGATCATTGATGAATAAAAGGAAGAGAGTTGGTGATAGGACAGAGCCCTGAGGAACACCACTGTTGATAGATCTAGGAGAAGAACGATGGCCGTTTACAACAGCGGCTATAGAACGACCAGAAAGGAAGCTAGCGATGAAGGCACAGATAGAAGGATAGAAACCGTAGGAGGGCAGTTTGGAAATTAAAGATTTATGCCAGACTCGATCGGAAGCCTTTGAGATGTCAAGTGCAATGGCAAAGCTTTCGCCAAAGTCCCGAAAGGAGGATGACCAGGTGTCTGAAAGGTAGGTGAGAAGATCGCCAGTGGAGCGTCCCTGACGGAACCCATACTGACGATCGGAAAGAAGGTTATGATAGGAAAGATGCCTTAAAATTTTTCTATTAAGAATTGACTCGAAAACTTTTGAAATACAGGACGTTAAAGCAATTGGACGATAATTGGAGGGTTGGGAGTGGTCACCCTTCTTTGGGACTGGCTGAATGAGAGCAAACTTCCAGCAAGAAGGAAAGGTACAAGTTGACAGACAAAGGCTTCATTAAATGGGGGAAAAACCCTCAGGTGACTACAAAAACGGTCAGCAAAGCGTTCGCCACTTTGAGTAGCACTGTCTGTGTTGGCTTGACTGATCTTTAAGCTCCTGCTCCCGATGTTGAATAGCCAGCTATTGCGCTTCAAAGTTCAATTTTTGTTGTTCAGTTTGCGCATTTATTATTAGTTCCATCTCTGCCAACTTCATGTAATCATTATACGACCAATCTGGGGGCACTGAATGATACAAGGGTATCAAAGGTTCACATGGGGGGAATGTGGACATAGACCTAGCCTGAGGAGGATAATAAAAGTACAGGTATACAGAGACACTTGGGAACCTGCCATCTCATCACTTGACTTCACATTAGATTCTCCAGGATTCGGCTGTACATAAGAATCACCAAACATCCTGTTTTTAAGGGCATGCAAGAACAAGGTTTTAGTACACTGATCTTCGGGAATCTCAGTCTGATAAAGCAATGATAACACCCTAATCTCAGATAAAACCAACTTGCCCACGTTATGGGGGGAGGGATTACTGGATACAAAACTAATGGCATCATCCAAGTTAATAATAGACATTGCAGGAAAATTAATAGGGATATTAGTAACGGGATCCATAATGAACAGATTATTGTGTCAACAGTAACACATGAGAATGCTTCACAAAATAATAAATTCTCACCACATTACTGAGAAAACAGAAGTTCATGGGTAATACCATCTCCTAGTAGATTTAAGACAAGAGGAAAGCACCGTGCTTGAAATAGTACACACGATCCGTCCTGTCACGGTTGGCAATTACTATTATGATTCAGACACGTACAACATACCACTAAGCAAATGACTGTGCAGATAAGTACCTTTTGAGTCGTAAACAAGGACTAAACCAGGGGAATTATGATCACAAGGGGGTAAATGGAGTCACTTTAAAGGTAATATATATAATGTAGAAAACCACCAGTTAATACACTTTATAGGTTCACAAAAGGGAGTGGGGTGATGGATGTGATAACTATTAAGCCCTCCTTTACTACAGTGTTTAACTCAAAAAGCAGTTGGTAAACAAACACAAAAATAAACTCCAACATCAGTACTGGGGATTCATAGGATAATGCCTGTAACGCACTGGGGTAAAATTCTGAGGGATTTACACTGGGGAAAATAACACCAAGGCACAGGACAGGGCAAAATGCTGGGGAAAAAACACTGAGGGTATTACCACAATTCACGGGGTAAAGTAAAATACTGGGTGAAAAACACTGGGGTATTACACCAGTTCACAGGGTAATATTACCAATAGTAAATGGTTACACAAGGGGAGAAAAAGCCAGACACTCTACTTACACCAGTGGTCTACAATCTCCAAGTTTCATAACAATGGGGGAGTCAATTCCGCTCAGAACATACCGTAAGTCAAGGTGAGGGGCAGGGGAACAATATGAGGGTCTGGTTCAAACTGGGGCAGTGGGGGGACTAACTTGTCATGCACTTTGTGACGGCTTATATGCGAGTGAAGGAGTGACGTAACATGCTGTAATAATGAAGCAACCATTAGAAATACTAAATGGTGATATAGTGGAGGGTAGTCATGGGGAACATAACCTGGTGAAATGATTGGATTTTTTTTTTTATGTAAGGAAGAAGGAACCAAAGGCAACGAGCCCGCAAAATTGTTCCTTCCAAGAGAAAAACAAAATACAAGAGAGAGCCAAATTCAAGATACGATCATTTCGAGATGCTTGGACACACTGCTTTTGAAAGACTGGAGATCATAGGAAGCAAGAAATACAGACAGAGGGAGACAGTTCCAGAGATGACCTGTTGCATAAATGAAGGACTGGGAGTAACGGTTAAATCTTGCATTAGAGAATTGGACAGAAAAGGGATGAGAGTTTGTTGCTAGACAGGTGCTACGCGCACGTCGTAGAGGTGGAGGAATGCATGCAGACAGTTCAGAGGAGCAGTGACCATTGAAGTAGCGATAGAAAAGAGATATATATGCAACACTGAGGCGAAGAGATAGAGGTTGAAAGGAGTCAGTAAGAGGAGGAGAGTTAATAAGGCAAAAATCCTTTGCCTCCACCCTATTGAGAAGAGCTGTATGTGGGGAGCCTCCCCACACATGAGAGTTGTACTCCACACAGGGGCGGATAAAACCTCTGTATAGAGTCAACAATTGTGCAGGGGTAAAGAAGGAACAGAGTCGGCTTAGCACACCCAATCTCTTTGAAGCAGATTTTACAAGAAATGTAATATGAACTTTCTAAGATAAGTCCCGAGTAAATGAAACCCCAGGCATGTTCAAGGATGATGCAGGATAAAGTTGAATATTATTAAACATTAGTGGGTATAACTGTTAAAGATTTTGTCGGGTTGATAGGTGCAAAAACTGAGTCTTTGATGCATTAAAAACAACCAGATTATTATTACCCCAGTCAGAGATACGAGCCAAGTCAGACATTAGGTGTGCCATAGCCTCATCCCTTGTTTGTTGAAGTAACTGCTGAGATGGACGTTGCGGGAATCGAATGGAAAGGTGAAGGGTGGAGTCATCAGCGTATGAGTGGCTAGGGTTAGATGTACAGCTTAGAAGGTCATTGATAAATAAAAGGAAGAGTGTTGGTGATAGGACAGAGCCCTGAGGAACACCACTGTTAATAGATCTAGGAGAAGAACGATGGCCGTTTACAACAGCGGCTATAGAACGACCAGAAAGGAAGCTAGAGATGAAGGCACGGATAGAAGGATAGAAACGGTAAGAGGGCAGTGTGGAAATTAAAGATTTATGCCAGACTCAATCGAAAGCCTTTGATATGTCAAGTGCAATGGCAAAGCTTTCGCCAAAGTCCCGAAAGGAGGATGACCAGGAGTCTGAAAGGTAGGTGAGAAGATCGCCGGTGGAGCGTCCCTGACGGAACCCATACTGATGATCAGAAAGAAGGTTGTGATAGGAAAGATGCTTTAAAATTTTTCTATTAAGAATAGACTCAAAAATTTTTGAGATACAGGATGTTAAAGCAATTGGACGATGGTTAGAGGATTGGGAATGGTCACCCTTCTTTGGGACTGGCTGAATGAGAGCAAACTTCCAGCAAGAAGGAACGGTACAAGTTGATAGACAAAGGTGAAAGAGTTTGCCTAGGCAGAGTGTAAGCACAGAAGCACAGTTCTTGAGAACAACAGGAGGGACTCCATCAGGCCCATATGCCTTATTAGTATTGAGGCCTGTGATGGCAGAAAATACATCAGCTGAAGAAATTTTAATGTCAGCCATGAGGAAGTCAGAGGGGGGAAGTGATGGAGGAACAGCACCAGAATCGTCTAAGGTGGAATTGGAGGAGAAAGTCTGAGCGAAGAGATCTGCTTTAACTGTAGAAGTAATAGCTACAGAGCCATCAGAGTAGGAAAGAGGAGGGAAGGATGATGAGGTAAAGTTGTTACAAAGGTTTTTGGCAAGATGCCAGAAGGAGCGGGAAGAATTCGAGTTAGTGAGTTGCGTTACTACGTAACTTACAGTAATACACATGGAAACCACACGAGAGTATAATAAGAACATCATTTGAACACTATGAACATCATATGAACACCACCGGTCTAATGTATGGCCCGGCCTTCACTATAGGTGAAGGATATAACAAAACGAACGAACACTAAATTCAATGCACAGTTCACATGAGAGCAAAAAAGTAAAGAAAGAACTCAGGACTGAACGAACAAACACAACAAACACGCTTAAAACGTACGCTGTGCTGAGTGGGTCGAGGTGTCATACACTCTGACATACAGACATATTTCACCATTATAGTTCACCACTCGCAAAAATATATGTTTGATTGTATGTATATATATGAATGAAAGACAGTATATATGCATGTATGTATGAATGAAAGAAAATATGGATATATGCATGTATGTATGTGTACCCCCAGGCCACAAATTCCTACTTCCATTTGATCTCAATTTAAATATTCGGGGTTGCTCCCTAGAGATCATACAATCTCCATAACAATTCATACTCTCATTTATTAATCTCCCCCTCCCCATCCCCACCTCTCTCTCTCTCTCTCTCTCTCTCTCTCTCACCATTTCTTAATGCGCCCTGTACTCCAAATTTTCGCATCTCATCCTCATTTCCTCCTTCCCTTTGCCTTTCTCTCCTAAACTATCCCAGCCTCTCCCATCCCTCTCCATCCCTTTCAGTCACTTTCCATCCTTTCTTAGTATTACCAGCCTCCTTTCCGTCCTCTCTCAATCTTTCCTATACCCTCTTTATGTCCTAACTTTCCTAACTGTTCCTTACCCTTTTTTCGGTCTTTTACATTCTGCCTCAGCTCTTCCCTGCCCTCTCTCATCCACTCCTGTTCACTCTCAGCCTTTCCAGTCTTCTTCCAGTCCCTTCCCAGCCTTTCCCTGACCTCTCATTTCTCTCCCACGCATTTTCAGCCATTCCCAACCCTCTTCCATTCTTTCCCATCCCATCTTATCGCCTGCTATTCCTTCCTATCCTCTCTCAGCCCATGCCATCCTCTCCCGGCTCTTCCTCTCCTCTCTCTCAGCCCTTTCCATCCTCTTTCTGGGTTTTCTAACCTTTCCCATCTTCTCCCAGCCCATCCAGTCCACCGGCCTTTCCAGTCCTTTCCAACCCCTTCTTAGACCTCCCTCTCTTACTCTCCCATTCTCTTTCACTCCTTATCCACCCAGCTCTGGCCCATGCTTTCACATCCTTTCATTGCTTCTCAGCCTTCTCTAGTCCCTTCCCAGCTCTCTCCCAGCCCTTCCCAGATCTCTTTCAGCTCATCTCAGCTCCCCCCCCCCCATCCCGGCAGGATCAGATCCTATAACTTATCTGCTTCATATTATCTCCTTCCACTCTTATGGCGAGAAGTGTTGTTATTGCTGGGTTATTGTTTGTCATGCTGGTGGTGATTGGTGTGGTGTGCTATAATGTGGTGAGTTCTGGTACGGTGTGTCGTGGTGCGATGTGGTGTGGTATGATGTGTCTTGGTTGTGTGGTGTGTTAAGGTTTTTATTAGTGATGTGGAGGTGGAGGTGGGATTGGTGTGGTGTTATGGAAGTGATGTGTTGTGGTGACATGGTGTATTCTGTCTATCTGTCTTGCGATAGTCAGACGCCTCTGTGCCGTAAGGGGTGGCCACAAACAAATCGCCACCACGTTGCCCTATCCTCTGCCATTTCGCTGCCCTTACCCAAATTGTACCCTCCTCTCATATACTGTATGTATGTAGAGAGAGAGAGAGAGAGAGAAAGAGAGTTATTATCAGTAACTGTTTAATGTTTGGGGTTGTGGTGATGTTCATTATGAGTGTTTGTGTGGTAACTGAGAAACGAGGTCCATTTGACATAAATATCTTCAGTTTTTCCTTTGCATATAATGTGGTGGTGATGGCAGGATGGGACATAGGGGTCGCCATGACAATAGTTGGCCTCACTGAATCACAGGTGACCAGGGCTTTATACTCCATCATCACTAGATATGGAGGCAAACTTGTTGAAGGACCTGTCCAAAACGTGCGAGCTACCTGTCCAGCTTCTCTTCACCTGGCGGCTTCCGGGTGAATTTCATCTGATGATTTGGTGTTTTTTTCCTTAGTTTTTTTTCTTCCCTTTGCCTATTCGTCCTCTCCCTTCTTGTTTCCTCGTCCTCTTGTTCTTTCGTCCCTCCTTCCCCCGTCATCTCTCATTGCTGTTTTCTAATTTCAAAACATCATCCATGTCTGTTTACCTATATCTGTTTACAGAATATTTATCTGTCTCTAAATCTATACTGAACAACCATGGGAACATCACACAACCTTGTCTCATGCCAACACAAGTTCTGAAACATTCACTTTGACACCTACCTAACCTTATGCACGTTTCACTACCATCTTAGAAGCACTTAACTATCCCTCTACCACTCTGACAAACAGCAATTAGTCCAGTCAGTGTTAAAGTAGATGTACCCTTTTTACCCTAACGTGGCATATAATGTCCATCTCTCCATCATGAATGCTGAGGAGTAGCAATAGATCAACACGGGATTATGATGCTAGTCACTGAGTGGTGCCACCGAGCCACGTGAAATAAGCTGCAAAAGAACGAAAATAAGCTACAAAAGGACGAAAACAAGCTGCAAAGGGACGAAACTCTGCCCAGGTTTAGGTAAAAGAACTACAGTGTTACGCTGATCATATCTGGACCTAAAACAATTATTGCGGGTTCTGTTCATGGGGAAAACTGAGACTCGGGAGAGATTAAGTGTTTGCCATGACGACTCGTGTACCTGATACCAATTTTATCCATATTTTGATTGGCATAGGAGCTTCGTAATTCGTTCCTTTGCGATTTGTTTTCTGTCTTAAACCTTGCTTTCTGTTCTGATTGGCATAGGAGCTTCTTGGTCACTGTTCCTTAGATATATATTTTGTATCTTACACATCTCGTATTGCCTGTTAAATAGCGATTTTTTTTTTCTGTCTTATGCTTTGCTCTCTTAGTGGTAGGTGGGAAGCTCACCATCCATTAACTCGATGTAGTACTGCTCTCGAGTGACTGCTCTTTCCTCTCTTCCTTTCTTCTTTCCTTCCTCCCTCTTCTCTCTTTCTTTCCTTCTTTCCTCTTCCTTCTGTCTACAGGTGACTCTGCGTTGAGTGACAGGCCAAATGGTTTGCTGTAGGCTATATCAGGACACCATTTACATCGCTGGTAGTAACCATTTGAGCAAAGTATGTCGCCTGGTGGTTTAGTGGGTAATTAAGACGCTTCAGCCGGATTGAGCCTGTGTCGGTTTATATCCAACTGTTTTTTTTTTGTTTTTTTTTTCTAATAATGCCACTCAGGGATGAGTGAGGCTGGTCGTTCTCATCTAAATGCCAGGACCAACTTGCCTAGCCCCGGGCTTCTACGCTCATGGGACAACACAGGATTAGAAGATGATGATGATGATGATGATGCACTTTGCTTTCTCCTCATATTCCGATTGGCATGGGGTGCCTTGTAGATACATTAGTGAATGGATATATATATATATATATATATATATATATATATATATATATATATAATATATATATATAGATAGATAGATAGATAGATATAGAGACAGACAGAAAGATGGATTAGCAGATAGAAAAGCATACATCAACATAGATAGATAAACAGATCAGCAGACAAGATAGATACAGTTAAACAGAGAGGTATATGGGTAGGTAGATAAATAGGTATGACTGAACAGGTATATAAATAAATAATAAGATATATTAGTACACAGACAAATAGACAGTTGCATAGATAAATACATAGATAAACTGGATGGTGAGATAAATAGATAGATAGACAGGCTGATATATACACTAACGAAGGAAAATAATAGTTACATAGATGGAGAGATGCACAAATAAATTGATGAAAGCTCGCGCACACACACACACACACACACACACACACACACACACACACACACACACACACACACACACACACACACACACACACACACACACACACACACACACACACACACACAGCAATATTACACTCACTGTCCCGTTGCTAATACCTCCAGCATTTTCTCACCTGTAAAGAAAGAGAGACAATATTACTTCCTCGTGCTTGAGAGAGAGAGAGAGAGAGAGAGAGAGAGAGAGAGAGAGAGAGAGAGAGAGAGAGAGAGAGAGATTAATACAGACAGGTAGGGAGATACAAGACAGAGAGTTGGATATACATACTCTAGACAGAAGACAAATTCGTGGATGTAGATAGATAGATAGATCAATAGACTTTTTTATGCGAGAAAGAAGGAACCAAAGGCTTAGCCCGCATGAACGTTTCTCCCAAGAAAAAAAATACAAAAGAGAGCCAAATTCAAGATCCATTTATTTCGAGATGCCTGGACATGCTGCGTTTCAAAGACTGGAGATCATAGGAGGTAGGAAATACAGACGGAGGGAGACAATTCCAGAGGTGACCTGTTGCATAAATGAAGGACTAGGAGTAACGGTTAACTCCTGCATTAGAAAATTCGACAGCAAAGGGATGAAAGTTTGTTGCTAGATGGGTGCTACGCGCCCGTCGTAGAGGTGGAGGGATGCAAGCAGACAGCTCAGAGGAGCAGTGACCATTGAAGTGGCGATAGAAAAGAGACAAAGAGGCAACAGTGCGGCGAAGAGACAAAGGTCGAAGGAAGCCAGTAAGAGGAGAAGAATTGATGATACGAATAGCCTTTGACTCCACCTTATTGAGAAGAGCTGTACGTGGGGAGCCTCCCCACACATGAGAGTTGTGCTCTAAACAGGGGCGAATGAAACTCGTGTATAAAGTCAACAACTGCGCAGGGGTAAAGAAGGCACGGAGTCGGATTAGCACACCTAATCTCTTGGAAGCAGATTTTACAAGAGATGCAATATGATCTTTCCGAGATAAGTTCCGTGTGAATGAAACTCCAACCCTGATCAAGGATGATGCAGGATTGAGCTGAATATTATCAAACATTAGTGGGTACTTCTGTGGAAGATAGATATATAAACTCTAATACATACAGTAGATAGATAAATATAAAGCCATTGTATTAAAGGCTACTTACCAATTAAAAGTTTCGAATATATAGTCTCAGCATTTATTCCATAACACCATAAATAAAACACACACACTCACACACACACACACTCACACACACACACACACACACACACACACACACACACACACACTAATTAATCACATCAAGTATTGTCCAAGGCAAGAAAATGAAAAAATATATATATAGTGTACATAAAACTAACGACATAATTAGCAAACCCTTTACTCCGATGACATTAATTCTTACATTATTCCTGCTGCCTTCAGACGATTTTATTCAGCTTAATGGGCCAGCCACCTTCAGATACTGTAACCTGAGTACAGTTTCATGTTAAAAGCAACCATCCATCATGGACAGATCACAGATCTGGTACATAATAACATCATTGTGGATGCAACCTTTGATTGTTACGGTAAAGGTCGTCTTAAAGGTCCAAAGGTCAAATAAGGCCAATTTTGTCTTTTTCCTATGTAGAAATTCTTACATTTTAAAAAGTGTCCTTTAGAAGGAAATATTTGTTTTAAAATTAGATTATGTATTCTGTATATATTTGTGAATTTATACATACTTATATGAAGTAAATTCATAGAACAGATCAATTTCCTCGATGTATGTATTACGTTGTTTACATATGCATGTAACGTTTTATTCTTTGTTGATTGGTGACAAACAGCACTGAGTTAACAAAGAGCAGTCACGGATCCTGCAGCTATTATCAGGCATGAGAGACCACACAGAGACAGAGATGAGCACGGTTGCTTCTTCTGTGGTAGTGGTTCTGGAGACCTGCGCAACGCCTCGACAGATGGAAAAGCTAGAATTAGAACTGCTGGAGAGCAGCGTAGGATACTTCATGATAATAAGTACGCACATATGTTGGAAAGCACAAAGATTTTGAGGGTTCCGAAATAAATGGCACAAGTCATGTTCTCCACTTTCAGCTCTGCATGTATGATACGTAGGATCGCAAAAAAGCATGAGGCATCGGAAGAAACATCTACCAGTAGACAGATTTCTGCACCCCATCTTCACGTAGCATGTGTCCAGCAATTGACTAGCCAGTCAGCATGTTTTGTCAGACACGAAATGAAAGTAACGTACACCAGGTGGAGACTCTTAGAAAATCTGCAGACCATATCCAGCGGCCATCAACTGATCCTGTTATGGGTACAAGACCGTCGGGGATAAATGAATTGACAGCTGCAGAAAGATGCTACCACCTCTCATTCCTCGTTACATTTGAAAGACGAACAAATAAGCAACAGTCAATGGAAAAGGAGCCCACTGATGAATGCCTAATTTTGCTTTGTAGGGACACAGAAACTGGACTTGCAAGTTGTAAAGTGTATAACATGGGCACTCCGTGGGATAACTATGCCAACATGCGTAATGAAGCAATTTGTCTGTCCCAAGTGTGTACCAGACAAAAAGAGGCAATTTTCACAAATTGTCCAGAGATTATTTTAGTATAAGGCCAATTATATTCGGCTACGACGAAGGGATAATTCTGATATACACTAGTGATAAAGTACAGTTTCTTATCTCTAAAACCCTGAAAAAGTCACAGTAGCATGATGTGTGTTCCTCAAACACTGAGCCCACAGAAAATGAACATGGTAGTATTTTCAAGATCAGTGATGGAAATGTCATACAAGAAATGGCGTATGCAACTCTCGGTATAAGAAAAGAACTCTTGACACTACTGGACATACAAGTTGAAGGCAGGGACTCGACTAGGAACATACTGACAATATTATCGCTGAAAGTCTATATCTGTTTCTTCGGTTGTTCTTTGGAGGCTCAGATGTTCTAGAGGAAGGTCTGGAAGATGATTATGATCGTATTGTTAAGCATTGCGTGTGTAGCATACCACAAGACATTGTCTGTGCCGTCTTCAAGAGAATAAAACTCAAAAATATAAGCTTAGAGCTTGCTTTGCACCAAAAGACCCATTCAGAGGCACTTCTAAATCTGTTTCACACAGCGAGCCTTACCACAGGCATTGATACTGTTCGAAGAATTGACACCACCATAGCATAGAACATCGTGCATTGATATGAAGAGAATGGCTGTTGTTATATCCTAGAAAAAATAGAAAAAAGCAGGCTGGTCCACTGCTCCTGCGATAATATAAATGTGTTAGAAGCCACATTAGATGGAAAGAACACCTTTTACTACACATAGATAATGCTACAGCAAAGGTGTCCAGCTCCACAATCACAGCCAGGAGATCTGGATGGTACAAGTATCAGAAGACCAAGGACCATACCGCTAGATGCTCTGCAGCAGTTCTTGAAGTTGGAACAAACTGTCATGCCAAGTGGCCGAAGGAGGGGCGTCATTTCAATTTTCCTTGGGGGGGGGGGATAGGCTATTTAGGAGGCTCCCCCTACTCCCACCTCCCCACGTGGGTGGGTGGCTAGCTATCATTTTGAAGACACATGCAAAGCTGTACTGAGAGAATTAAAGCGGTGAACAAATATACAGTATATACTGTATATAATTATTTGTTAAACCAATTACTTCCTGAAAGACACCATCCATCCATCCATCATCCAATCCTACATTGCTCCAAGATGAGCGTAGGAGCCCGGGGCTAGGCAGTTGGTCTCGACATTTAAGATGAGAGTGACCAGCCTCACTCATCCCTGAGTGGCATTACATGAGCAATCAACCCCAACCACCCTTTGGATATAAACCTTCACTGGCTCAATCCAACTGGAGCGCAATAATTACCCACTAAACCACCAGGTGCCAAAATTTGGCTATATGGTTACCACCCAGCGTATTAAATGGTTTCCTGGTGTACAGGAAACCATTTGGCTTGTCACTCAGTGTAGAGTCACCCACAGGCAGAAGGAAAAGGAAAGAATGAAGGAAAGAAAGACAGAAGAGGGAGTGTAAAGTCACCCGTAGGCAGAAAGAAAGAATGAAGGATAGAAAGATAGAAGAGGATGGAAGGAAAGAAGGATGGAAGAGAGGAAAGGGGAGACACCCGAGAGCAGCAATACATCGAGTGAGTGGATGGTGAGCGCCCCCACCTACCACTATTCTAGCACTGGCAGTATTTTTTTTTTTAATAACATAATGGAGAAAGGAAAAACAAATGAATAAAAAAAAAATAATCCATACACCATATTACTGGTGTCCTGTGTTCTTAAAATATCTGTAACAGTTAGACTTGAACAGCTGTGGGTTGAAATTTGGAGGGAAACAACTCTGGAGAAGCAAGTTCCAGAGAGATGCAGTTCGGGGAATGAAAGAATTCTGATAGGCAGAAGTTCTGCAATATGGGTGAGTGACATTTCAGTCATGAGCGCTACCAGATGCTCGTGTAGCACGAGGGAAGACATAGAGAGGTGGCACCATGGACGCAACTTCGTCTGAGCATTTGCCAAAAAAATATCTGTAAAATAATGCAAGGGAGGCAACATTCCTTCTTACTAGCGGGGAAGGTAGTTTATTTGTAATGGCAGGGTTGTTAATCATTATAACAGCTTTGTTCTGAATTTTATCTAGTTGTTTTAATTCAACCTCTCCACATCCATTCCACAAGGGTGAGCAATATTCAAGCTGAGAGCGCACATGACTCTCATGAATTATAGTCAACTGCTCATCAACGAAGAAGTTTCGAACTCTGTACAATAATCCAAGTAACTTTGAGGCGGTTTTAGCAAGTGATCTAACATGAGAGGTCCAGCTGAGGGCATTGTTAAATGAGACGCCAAGAATTTCAATACTTTTGGAGATGGGAATATTAGTGGCACTGAAGGTAATGTACGAATCTGGCAATATCAGTCTCTTAGTAACTGTATATATTTAGTTTTACTAGCATTAAAAGAGACAAGGTTGTTTTGTCCCCATTCACTGATCGTAGATAGGTCTTGATTTATGGAGATGGCTGTAACTGAGTTGAGAGGTAGAGATATTAGACTTTGTAAATGGGTGTCTCAGTGTGAATGAACTATGTAGTGTTGAGCCATCTATGTATGAATGGATGGGATTGTGGGTGACAGATAAGAGATCATTAATATGGACCAGGAATAGGGTTGGTGCCAGAACTGACCCCTGCAGCACGCCGGCGTTAATTGAGTGGAAATTGGAATATACATCATCTACTTTTACTCTTATTTTCCTGTCACTAACATATGACGAAATCAAAGGAACAAAAGATGTTAGTCCATAGTAAGGGAGTTTGGACAGCAGGGAACGGTGCCATACTCTGTCGAAAGCTTTAGAAATACCAAGAGCTACTGCATGAGTTTCTCCATGTAGATCATTTGAATGATGGGTGGTATGAGTTAGGAGATTATGTCAATGGTGGATCTTTCGTGGCGAAAACCATATTGTCTATCACTAATTAACTTTTTGGATTCAAGGTGTTTAACAATGTGCTTATTAATTAAAGTTTCAAATACCATACCAAGAGTAGATGTGACAGCTATTGGTCTGTTCAGAGGAACTTCCTTTCTTCGGAATTGGGTGGATAATGGCTTCTTTCCATGAATTTGGGAATAAAGAAGTACGTATGCATAGTCTGAATAATTTAGCTAGAACAGAGGCAAGTTCAGGGGAACACTTTTTCAAAACAATTGGCGGAACTCCATCTGAGCCTGGAGCTTTGTTGGTAGGTAAATTGTCTAGGATGGATTTTACCTATCTTGTCTGTATTTTAAGTGGGGCAATTTCGGGAGAGTCAAGTTCTAGTACTGGGACTTTCTGGCTGGTATCGTCTATGGTAGAGTTTCTGGCAAATATACTGGCAAAAATATCTACTTATCCACGCGGGTCATTGTAATGTTGCCATCTGACGACTTTAGAGGGGGAATGGAATATGACTTGTTAAAGTTATTATTGAAAGAATTAAGAGTTGACCAGAATATTCTATTGCCTTTAGGGTTGTTAAGCTTCTGAAGAAAGTTTGATATAGCTAGATTTAATACAGCATTTGCATGATTTCTAGCAATTTTAAATAAAGAGAGTGATTTAGATTTTTTCATTTTAAGTAAGAGTTATATGCTAATGAATTTTGGGCTGTTGCTCTGCACAGTTACCATCAAACCATTTTGGAGAGTTCGATCGTTTAGTGAACTGTTGACTTGGTATGAATAAATACATACCAGCTAGTATTGAGTCGCAAATGTGGGACTGGGTGGAACTGGAATCACTAGAGAAGAAGGATTGCCATGGAATGTCAGCAAAATAATTTCTAAATCCATCCCAGTTTGCCCTATCAAAGTGCCATCGGGTCACCCTGACAGGTTCAGAACGGGGAGGTGTGGGGGGATTAACTAATGAGGCTCTGATGAGATTGTGGTCAGAGGATCCACGTGGTGACAGTACCTCTATCTTGTGTGAAGTTTAATATGTAATTTAAAGTGCATGGTAAAGTACATATCACTGCATTATATGCTAATGACCTTGGATAATAGTCCAAACAGCAATTATATTATTTGTATTGGTGAAAGCTTCATCTTCCTGATGAAAAAATATTTAATATAAAATTGAGAGTGAAAAGATGTACACTTGTAACTGAATTAAAAATGGAAAGCTTTTAGCTTACTTCCCCTCAAAATACCATGAACCATATAAAGCAATGTAAAAAAGTAAACTCTACACTAAGAGGTGAGAGAAATAAAATGATGGTTTTTACATTTGGAAGAGGCTCACCAAAGAAAAGTATATTAACTCAAGAATTCATTAGAGGAAATTGAAAATTAAACTACGAATATTTATTGAATTGAAAATGAATAAACTACTGCAACAGTGGATATCTCCGTGATCTCTGCTTTGCGAAGTTACAGGATCAACCAGGGTGTTAAAGTTAAGATCTTTAACAAGTTCCTTTTCTGAAGCCATAAGTAGCAAGTCACTTAAGAGATCATTTCTCATTAAGGTACTTAGATATGTCGTGACTAAGCTAAGTACTGAAACAAGTCGTTCATTGCCTGTAGTAGTTACTGGAAGGATGAGAAGAATTTTGATAATTTTCACTATTTCTGATTATGTACAATCTAATGGTTTGAGTTCATATAATTAAAATAGATTCTTTTGCTTGCCACTCTTACTTAGAAAATGTCTTTTTGCAACAGATATTTGGGAAACTAGAAGAATTTCATCTATGTATATATCTTTGTAAGACTGTACTATAATAGAAAGCTTCTCATATTCTAGAAAGTCTCTGGAACTGCAATCAAGTGCATTCTTTGCTTCTATTAAGGGCATGTTTTGTGTGAGGCGAATATCAAGCTCTGAGAGGAATCTATCAAAATAGTTCTTTTTATTTCAGTCTTTGGACCAATACAAGTATTCACCTCATTTCTTCTAAGAGCTGAATCATTTAAGAAGCTCTTTAGTCCTGATGATACCTTCTGAATTCTCTTAGGCTTAGGTCTGCTCAACTGATTTCAATTTTCCAAGTTGGTATCTGCCTCATATGTTGAAGCAAAATCTTTAGCTTTGTCAAAAATATCAGAGAAAGCCTCGTCCGTTCTCAAGACCTGCAATTCCTTAATACGTGATTGTATGAGAGAGCAAGCTTCAAACAGTAAGGCTTCCTTTGCTTGAAGCTGATCTGACAAACTATTGGTAATTCTAAGGACTTGTTCAGTAATATGTAGATCCATTACGAACCTGAAAGACTAACATTTTGTACAGTCCATTTGCCTCCGCTGCAGCGTCTGAATCAGAACCCCCTGAAACTGTATGAAGCACTGATAGCAAACGTCCATAGCGAAGCTTAACCTTTGATACTGACCTATAACAGTAAGACCATCTAGTTATAGTAGGTTTTTCTAGTGTCAAAACCTGAAGATCTTCTGCTTTCTGTGTCTCTGTGAAAAGTTGGTTCCCTGTGTTACTTTTGATAAATGTGTAAAGTGTGTTAATAATTGAAAAAATGAAGAGAGATCACTGGTATTCTTTATGCAGTCGCCCAGTACTAAAATCAGCCTGTGAGCATGGCAAAGTATGTATATTGCTTGGGGAATTTTATCCCGTAGTCTTGCTTAAATCTTGCTAGAGCATCCACTCATTACACTAGCACCATCATAACACTGAGTCACACACCTATACCAAATCAAACCAGATTGTTCTATCTTCTTACATGTAAAATCATCTAAACTTGCAGCATCAACCTTTTCCATATGATAGGTTCCAATGATACGTTCCTTGACAATATCCTCACTATAGTACCGCACAAGAATAGCCATCTGTTCTTTTTTTGACAAGTCTTTCCTTTCATCAACCATAACTGAAAAGTACTTGTCTTCTTGTGTTTCAGCACAAATTGTGTCCTTGATATGTCTTACAACAACTGATATCAACTCATTCTGATCGATCTAACTTTTGTTTTAGAGAGGGATTGGATTCAGCAATTAGGTGAAGAATATCTACAAAATTTCCTGAATTTAATGTATCACCACACTCATTATGTCCACGAAAAGACAGGCCTTGTCTTCCCAGTAATGCAGTGACTTTTAAATGTAACTTTACATGTTCCCTGTAGTCCTCAATTTCTTGTAGCCTAGCTAAAGATAGAGAAGATGCTATAGACTGAGTAGATCCTGACTGAATATCCTTGACATCTGACCAAGCGATCATACTATTAATGTGTCTTTCACTTGCCTGATGTTGTTTGAGAAGGGAACTGGTATCTTTCCATTTCCTTGTTCCAGCACCAATAAACGATGCCTTCCTCTTTACGAACAGATGCTCCAACAAAATCCCTACATGGAGAGCAGTAACACACATCTTGTGAGACCAAGTATTCTAACCAAGAAAATATATCAAAATAGGGACTTCTAAATTTCCTATTATTCTGATTGCTTGGGTAGCTTGGCAGTTTTGGTTGACTGGGTTTATCATAGGGGGACTTAGGTATATCAACTACGTGAGTCGCTGGAGTTTGTGATGTGGATGGACTGTCTTTTGTATCTTTTTGATCTTGGTTCAGTGCAACAATATGTGCTAATGTGACTTCTGGTTTATCAACAGGAATAAAATCTGAGTCTTGACTAGGGGATGATGCAGTGGCTAAGTCAGTATTGTCGGTTGCTTTACTGGTTGTTTACTGGTTGAATATATATATATATATATATATATATATATATATATATATATATATATATATATATATATATATATATATATATATCCACTATATAGGATGATGATCAATTTCTTCATCCAGTAAAGCAACGCCCACTTTGGGAACCACTGATCTAAATGAACTCATAAGACTCCTACCTACAAGTACGTACTTCCTAAGATGAATAAAAGCTATTAATGATAGTCAGAATACAATAAAAAAGGCAGCTCGATACTGAAGTTAACTGAACAGGGGGCTAGGAACTCATTTACATTGACATCCTTTATTACATCTAGTAAATTAGTGTGATTATTACACCCACCCACCAACACACACACACACACACACACACACACACACACACACACACACACACACGCACATACATTTCACTCAAAACGTATTGAGGCTAAACACAAATTAGTTTTAATTTCACGGTGTTAATCTTATATGTATTTTTTTTCATTAACTGTAGTTGAATTGGAGGCTCCCTCAGAAAGCTTGAGGGGGACGAGCGCCCCTCCCTGCCCCTCCCCCCAAATGACGCCCCTGGGCCGAAAGCCATTATCTTTGTTACCAATGGAACAGCAAACCATTGCTGAAGAATGGTATGTCAATGCTGATGAAAGACAAAATGCAGGGAACAAGAACTTGTCATGGGCGGTGTCAATATTCTAGATGACAGTGAAAAATTTTCCAGTACCAGCCTGGAGTGCATCCAGTGAAGCCACAAATGGGATTGACCCACCTGTAACAACTGCATGCAAGCTGCCAATTCTGCAAGCACCAACAGATGACAATGACACACTTACCACTGTTATCAGCCACTTCATAACGATATCACACTACCTTGGACAGAGACACATAATAATCCTTGGTAAAGAACTTATATG
The DNA here is from genome assembly GCF_032717465.1 of Coenobita brevimanus. Taxonomy (NCBI): domain Eukaryota; kingdom Metazoa; phylum Arthropoda; class Malacostraca; order Decapoda; family Coenobitidae; genus Coenobita; species Coenobita brevimanus. The sequence continues at coordinate 15,450,566 of NC_136972.1, forward strand.
GACAGTTCCAAAGTTTGCAGATGACTTATATCTCATGGGAGGGGTTCCTGTTTGCTATAATTTCCTGAAAACTATTGGCCAACATATCGAAAGCGCTGGTTTGGATGACTTGTGGACAGAAGGTGACATTTATGCACCAAACAGCACAGAAGCCATATTAGATGGAAAAGCTTACTATCATGGTGTGAGAGGTCATCAACTAACATAAGAAGCTTTCTGGTGGATAAAGTGGTCAATGTTTAACCCGCCGTGTCCTGACCAATTTTCCACCACTGACCCCCCAGTCCCGGCAGATTTTCGGGATTTTTTTTTTTTTGGCTGAAACCTCCGCTTTTTATGAGCAACATTGGAAAATTCCCAAGAAAGTGTTCACCTGAGCTTAGAAGTTGTCTAAACAGGTGACCCCTTAAAAACCTGGTACCGGTACCGTGTTCTCTGGTGCCGCACTGCTATTGTCGCGTTTTCTATGTAGCGATAATTATTGCAAACCACTTAGAATAGGTAGAAATTTGTACATTTGGTACAAATTTATATGTAGCACAAGAATATATTGGTTTCCTATCAATATCAATCATTCTAAGCAGGAACGTATCATTTTCGACAGCTAGATGTGTGTGTGTGTGTGTGTGTGTGTGTGTGTGTGTGTGTGTGTGTGTGTGTGTGTGTGTGTGTGTGTGTGTGTGTGCTTTAACTCCTCCTAGGGTAGCTGATGTGTTTCAGTGGAATTTCCCAGGTGAATTCGTCTGGTTATTGGAAAAGTCCTTCACTAAATACAGTTTTCCAATCATGATTTTTTAGGAAGGGTCACCTCCTTCAACCAAATAAAATCTCTCAGGAACACTGAAAAAAGGGCAAATATTCCTGAGGGGTCAGCCCCCTCTCAAAATTTCAAACGATGAGAATAATGGGTAAGTGAACAAATGAATTTCAACATTTCACAGGTCAGCAGTAGCAGCAATAGGGGTAGTAGATGCAGGAACAGGAGGGCAACAGAAAAAATTGTAGCAGAAGCAGGAGCAGTTGAAGCACCAGCAGCATAGCTGCAGTATTAGCAGTAGTGGCAGTATTAACAGTTGTGGCAGTAGCATCATCATCATCGCCATAATTATCAGCAGCACCAATAACAGCAGGAGCAGCAGTAGTGGCAGCAGCAACAGTACCAGCAGCAGCAGCAGTAACAGCATCAGTGGCAGCATTAGCAGCAGTAACATCATCATCATGATCATCAGCAGCAGCAGTACCAGCAGCAGCTTCAGTAGCAGCAGTAACAGCAGCAGTGGCAACATTAGCAGCAGAAACATCATCATGATCAGCAGCAGCAGCAGCAGTACTTGCGGCAGCAGCAGTAGCAGCAGCAGTATCATCATCATCATCATCATCATCAGCAGCAGCAGCAGTAACAGCAACACCAGCAGCATTTGCAATAGTAGCAGCGAAGCAGCTACAATAAATGCAGTAGCAGGAGCAGTAGCATCTGCATCATCATCATCATCATCATCATCACAAGGAACAGCAGTAGCGGCAACAGAAGCAGTATCAGCAGCCGCAACAGCAACACGAACATAAGCAGGATCAGCAGCAGGAGCAGCAACAACAGCAAAAGCCACAGCAGCAGCAACAGCAGCAGTAACATCATCATCATCATCATCAGCAGCAGCAGCAGCAGCAGCAGTATCATCATCATCATCATCATCAGCAGCAGCAGCAGTATCATCATCATCAACAGCAGCAGCAGCAACAGCAGCAGTAGCAGCATCAAAGACAGTATCATCACCATCATCATCAGCAGCAGCAGCAGCATTTGCAACAGTAACAGCGAAGCAACTGCAGCAAATGCAGTAGCAACAATAGTAGCACCTGCATCATCATCATTATCATCATAGTCATCATCAAGAGCAGCGGCAGCAGCAGTAGCGGCAACAGTAGCAATATCAGTAGCTCTAACAGCAACACGAACAATAGCAGCAGCAGAAACAGTAGCAGCAGGCTGAGTGGTAGTAATGGTAGCAGCAAACAGCAGCAGTGGTAGCAATAGTAGTAAAACTAGCAGCAGAATTAGCAGAAGTAGCAAGAGCAGCAGCAGCAGCAGTATAGCAGCAGCTCTGGTAGCAGTAGTGGAAGCCCATAATGTAATTCATAATATCTTTGTTATTGTAACCATCAATATTTATCATTTTTGTTCATTTTATTTAAATGCTGTTTTTTATCTTACATGTAGGATACTCATTTTTATTGACGCCTGTTTCGTCTTTAAGAGAGATTTCATTTTTTTCTTAATACTGGTGCTTTTATACATCTAAATATATGTTTTACGCGTTTTCCATAATTTTCATATTTGTCCACGCCTAAACCTATTAAATTCATCACAACTCAAGAATTATATTTCTGTTGAGAGTAAGTCATAAGACCCTGAATGTTAATTACAACACCATAAACCAATTCACGGTTGGTACAACCATGATATTCTCATGCAGCTAACGTGAGCAAGATGACTCAGATGGGCAAAATTGTCTCAAGTTCCGTACAGGACCCTGACGGTGTTAATACTGACGCCATGATCCGTGTTATGACAGGTACAAATCTAGAATTATATTCCTCCTAATGAGAAAGATTTTCTTAAGTCGGCTGAGATATAGGATTTTGAGTGTGATAACCACTGATCTCTCACAAAGTCCAGACTCTATGGTCCAGGCCTCATAAAATTAATGACCCTCATCTTTTATTATGGCACAAGTATTACTTTTCCTTTGTATTACACTGCAGCTTAGCCTCTTCATTGTTTTTTTTTTTTTTTCAGTCACCATAGGTATGATTCTCTCCCTCTCTCTCTCTCTCTCTCTCTCTCTCTCTCTCTCTCTCTCTCTGTACATATAAATATAACACCTTTATATATATATATATATATATATATATATATATATATATATCATCTCATCAGCCGTTTGAGTGTCCACTGCAGGACCGGCCTATCCCTACCGAAGTGGGGACGATACAGCCAATGTATCTCTACCAAGTGGCTTAGGCTGTCTAGTAGAGATTGTATGTAGGGTGAGAAGTGCTTGTAAGTGTAACTGTTGTGTTGGAATGGCTTTGGATGTGTGTGTAGTCTGTGAACCAAGTGTAATCGGCCCGCGCAAGCCGACTGGGTGCAAGCATACTTTACAGTATGCGACACTGGTTCAACAAGAGCACCCCTTGTGTCCGCCAATTCAGTACGTGGCCAGAAGAACGCTCCAAAAGTTTTTTACACTGGCGGTGCGCGAACCCTCGTTCTTCAGTGTACGAAAACGCACACCGTACCACAGAGGCTCCATATATATATATATTGTTACATAGCCTATGATTTCATCATCCTTTGTATAATTCTAACATACAGTGTGCTGCATGTTTGATCACGATTCGCCTCGTGGCTTCCATAGTGACCGGACTTGCGTGTTCTGCCTCACTCCCCCCTTCTCCCCCTTATAGTAGAGTAAGTCGTTCTTTCTGTTGTTCAGAGCAGGATTGTCAACTCTTTGTCCCCTATGGCTTCATTTGCGCGTCCTTCTTACAAGTTGTATCAAGCTCTGCCGGCCCCTATATAATGAGCTCAGTCTCTGCACTAATTGCCACTTAGATCTACTCCTCATTTGGTTCACATCTCTGTCCTCCCCTGTACAGTTGTTATTATTTTTGTGAGTGCTCAGGAAGTCTCCAACCATCTGGCTGCTGTGTATATTGAGTATAAGTGTTATTACATTCTTTCTTGTACTGTATAGCATAAGGTGTTAATTCGTAGGCCTAGTGAAGTTTTTGTGATTCATGTGTTTTAGGTGTCAGCCATCATTAATAATATTTTGTATCTGTAATAATATATCTTGCATTAACTAAGCATTATCCGGTTTTCTCATTTTATCAGGGCTGACTTAGATAAATTTACTCTTGCTAATTTCGTGTTAATAGAGGCTATTGCAGTTAACCATATATTTAACCTGTTTTTTGCCATTACATTATCCTTATGAGTCCTGAATGTTTAGTTGTTAGTTTGAGCATTAAACTTTAACTTGTAATTTTACCTAACTCTTTTGTTTTGAACCTGGAACTTTGCGGGACAGTAGTGATTTTAGTCTCTGTTCAGTAACAATATATATATATATATATATATATATATATATATATATATATATATCAATATATATATCTATCTATATATATATATATATTCTCTCTCTCTCTCTCTCTCTCTCTCTCTCTCTCTCTCTATATATATATATATATATATATATATATATATATATTTCTATTTCCCTATCAATCTGTCTCACGACAGAGAAGTTTAAAGCTGAGCGACCCAAAGTTTTGATATGCCAATTAAACGGTAGATTGAATGTTTCCTCTTTTACTGTGAATTTCCCTAGACTGACCATTTTCCTCTGGGTTAACTGTGCGCTCTTTCCGTCCTCACTTTGCATTTGGGAAAGGCAGGTGGGGAGATCTTTCATCCAATGTAGAATACCTATGTATCTGGTAACTTATTTCACGGTGTCTCCTTAGTATGGATCGTAACGTTATATGAGGAACTAATTCTCTCTCTCTCTCTCTCTCTCTCTCTCTCTCTCTCTCTTGTTGTGATTATACTAACCCTAAAAATCTCTCAGTGTTTTTTCTGGCATACAAACGCAAAGCCTCCATAATCTCTTCTTTTTCACAAGTCAAAAGCTTCCCTTGTCTGTGTGCATTGTTGTGTTGAAACATTTTGGTGAGCCCTCTGTTTTCACTGGCAGCGTTTTTAGCCATTATTCCTTTATGCGTATGGAAATCGCAGAAGGATCTTTTATTGTAAGGTTTTCCAGTATGATTTTTAAATTTGCCTCTTACTTTGTTTCTCCAATATGTAGGAAGCTGATTCATAAGAGATGCTTTACAAACTCTCCATTACCAGCCGTCCCCTTAGTAGAATGATGTTGTTTGGTGGAAGCAATAATAAACTATAGATGGCGTCACATTATTCAGAGGGTTAATATATCAGGAAACACGTCGCACACGCCTCTCTTGCCGCAGTGTAAATACAGCGTGATTTTGCAGCTGAATTTTCCCATATCATTCCTTGATTTATTATAACATGTTTACTTTTTTTAAGCATGAGCATAGTCTTGTTTATATAATAATGGACGACTGTCCTTCCACATCCACAAATATTTGTCCTTCTCATAATCTTGCGATCACTAGCTGATTTTATTTCTAAGGATAACTGTAAATAGAAAAGTGGTTAGAACCTTTCAAGAGATTTTTCATCGTCTCTGTACATATTGCTAGGGAAAGCACAGTAGGTTTTGATGATAAGATTTCGTTTTTGTAACTACATTTACTTAACACATTTCGTGTGTATAAGTACTATTATACGATTAATGTTCCATTATCGGGACACTACTGTCTTTCCACAATCTATAACTCTTTTTTTTTTTTTTTCAATAATATTAAATATTTAGTGTTATTAAAGCACATTCTTTTTGGAAAATTAGTTCTTCCTTCAGATTCCCGGTTGCCTATGTACAGTCGCTTCCAGGAGAAACGATACACATATACTCGTTTTGTGTACTATGATATCCATTGCTGGTTAGATTTGGAACTAAGTCCCTCATTTAGTAGCGCATTGAAGATCAATGCACCAGGCAGTTAGTGAAATGGTTCCACATCTCACCAACAGTAGACGCTACATAAGATAATATGAATAGCTATGTATCCCCATTATGAAGGCTGCAGTACTTCCCACTAAATAATCTTATGCCATATCACAATTATCATTCCTCGCCTGACAGTCACCAGCTGATGAGTGCAAGTGTGCAAAAGAGAAAGGTACTGGGCACTTACAGTCGATGGTGGCCTGTTGGGCGAGGTTCTTCGCTTTTTTTACATATTATGTAAATACATTATACCATCTTGCTTAAGTCATACTAAATAGGGCCGACAGCTGACGTATATGGAAATGTTCCTGACTCGTCTGGTTCCCTTTCATATATTGGTGTCCCCTATATTAGGTTGTGTCTCGACTGACAGTCACCAGGTAATGAGTGTAGGTATGTAATGTAGAAAGACATTACATATCTGCAGTCGATGGTGTTCTCTTGGTCGAGGGTTTTTTACCATTAGTGTAGGTCTAGTTATGGTCTCTTAGGATTTAGTACAGGTTAGCGGTTTGTCTGTTAGGTGATTAGTTTTAGGGTCTTTAGATTAGGTATTTTTGTTTATAAGTAATGTAAGGTTAAAAACATATGAAAAAAAAAAATAATAATATAAATAAAAATACAAAAAATAATAAAATAAAAATTAATATATATATATATGTATGTTCAGATGCATGGATCTAGCTATATATATCTATATATATCTCTATAGATATATCTAGATATATATATAGATATATATATCTTTGCCTTAATGACCAGGGGATCCGGCCCCAATGGTCGATAGGTAAAAGAAAATATATATATTTGTTTTTCCTTTTTACTCGTATTCTCAGACCAAGCAGAAAATCATAGGCTATTTCATTCATTGTTCCGTTGGTTTTTATTCCAAATGAGGGGGTGTCCGGTGATGGTAACAGTAGGCATGATTCAGTCAGCCCAACTGGAACTGTTACCGGCACAGGCTACTGCTTCATGGAATCCTCCTTGTTGAGAAGTTTACATCATATCCTGCAGTATATTCTTTACTGGTAACTTGGACCTCAGATGCATATATGCACTGATTATTATCGTCGTCATCATCATCATTAAATTCATAATCATCATCATCATCATCACCTGGTACCCACACTATCATCACCACCATCATAGTCATTATTGTCATATAATTACACTTATCATCTGTGACTTAATCATTAGTACCAACACCCTTACACTCACCACCACTACCACCACCATAATTACCATCATCAATCATCACAATTCATAATTCGTATCCAAATTGGCACCTGAGAAAAAAAATAAGTAAAAGAACGTTCGAGCAGCACGTTCAGTGAAACTGCCCAAACAGTCATTCGCAAAACACCTAGACCTTCAAATATTTACTATGCTTGACTAGTAATGGAAATAACCGAATGCAACAGCCGCGGGCATTTATTTGTATGAAAATATATAGCATTTAACACCTTTAACATAATCATAATGCCATCTGCTTGGGATTTCCTTTAGTGTTGGTGTTAATGAAGGCTTCATCTAACCAACCCCTCCAGTTCCACGAGTCTCTTCTGTGTTGAGTGCAATACTCTGGAGGTAGAAAGAATAAACAAAAAGCGACCTCGCACTGTGGGGATTAATCCTTTCAGTCCAATGACTTTGTTTTACATGAATTGTGAGACATTAGGTATATGAGTTGAGGAGTGCCTACTTTCATGCTCTTGCTCTTGTTGTTCTTATTCTTCGACTTGGAGAAAACCTTGAAGTATGCCCATACCAGCAAACCTACAACCTTCAGCTTTATTGTAAAGCGTGTTACTCCTACTTTAAGCTGCCATCCATAATCGTTATAGACCACCCGGCCATAGAGTGAGTGGTTAGCGGGCGACCACACACACACACACACACACACACACACACACACACACACACACACACACACACACACACACACAAGCCACATAAAAGCAGGCAGATGGCACATCGCGATACATGGCAAATTACTACACAAATAAAATGATGTAGCTGTGGAAGAGTTGCACTAAACGGTGTATTGCAGGAGGGAGCAGAAACAGGCCACACGCCTCTGATCAGACCCATTTGTATGTATTAAGCCAGCCAGGGAAATGTACCCCGTGGAGGTACTTATAATACTGTATATATATATATTTTTTTTTCCAGCGGGAAGGGGCAGCTGAGTTCAGCCTTCCTCGTAACGTTTCTCTCTCTCTCTCTCTCTCTCTCTCTCTCTCTCTCTCTCTCTCTCTTTATATCCTTCATTATTTCTACGTCTTTGTCCCTTCTTTTTGTATTTGTGTTTTCGACTGTATCTGTGCTTGGATTTTTTTTTTCTTCATTTCCTGCCTCTCGTATTCTTTACTTATTCCCTGTCTCACTCTGTGTCATACCTCGAGTGTGTGTGTGTGTGTGTGTGTGTGTGTGTGTGTGTGTGTGTGTGTGTGTGTGTGTGTGTGTTGTCATGCGTTTTTTTTTACTTACTTTCCATGTATCTCTCATTTGTTTTTTCAAAAGTGTATATTTCTGTTTTTCTGTGTTGTATTTTGTGTGTCTGTGCTTGACATTTTTTCTTCTCCGAACCATCTTATTTTCGTATTTATTTTCCTTGATATATATTACTGAAAGATTATATCTCTGTGTCTGTGTGTGTGCGCCTGTATTTGTATTTTTTTACCATGATAAAGCTTTGCTCTGGTTTACAGATCGAGACAATACTACATTCAGTTTGACTTAGCTTGGCCCAAACTTTCCTTCTTTTGCAGCTATTTGATATAACTTAGTTGCAGAAAAATACAGTGCTGTGACTAAGCAACCGTTTCATAACACTTATTTGTGACTAACATAACATTCTAGTTTTAATCTATTCCTACAACTCAATTCTGAAGATGGAAAGATGGCTGGTTTAGTTCAGGTTAGAGTAGAAACAGTACAATCTGTCATTTATCCATTATACAGTATTCGGTTACCGTCCCCACCCCCCTTCTTTTCTTTTCTTTTTTTGTCGTCTTTTTCTCTCTACCTTATAATTCTGTGTTCAATTTCACTTTACGTCAATATTTTCTTTCCTTCCGTGTGAACTTGCGCTGACATCATAATTTGTTATGGATGTGGATATACCGTATTTGACCTGCCATCTCTCTCTCTCTCTCTCTCTCTCTCTCTCTCTCTCTCTCTCTCTCTTTTATTAGTGTGTGTTTGTGTGTGTGTGTGTGTGTGTGTGTGTGTGTGTGTGTGTGTGTGTGTGTGTGTGTGTGTTTCTATTTACCTTTTTTCATTCAATTACGTTTTCTACTGGTGACATGTAGAAAGACAGAGAGAACGCTAAGAACACTCGGCAAATCATTCCATCATACAGTTCAAAATAATATTTTGTATATTACCTAAGGAGAATTTGCTAGATGTGGGTGCTGTAGGCAGCAATAAACATTAGTGTAAATACCGGTAATGTTCTTAGCTGTATTATTAATGTATTTTTTTTTTTTACTTTATCTTGGTTCACGTGGTTCCAGTAATCTATTCCAGCTCTCATCAGGCGATTGTACTCAGCAGGCAATACATATACTTGCCTGAGAGTGGTAATAATGGTACAGTACTATTAACCCTACAACGGTGGACACAACTCCACGTTCCTATTTCAAGCACTATAATGCTAGATGATTTTATTCAGTTGAAGGTGTCATTATTCAAAATATAAAATAGTTCATTTATTTACTAGTCTCTCATTTTGGCGTTCAATTTTTGTTTTGCTTGTCGTGTTCCCTTCCGATGTTCCATTCTAGTGCTCCAACACAGATGCCTACCAGAGTTCCATTTGTTTCAGTTCTGTGTGTCAGTTGTGTTCACAGTATTGATTAATTCATACGTATTGCGAATCACACCAACACCAGATGATTTTATTCATTTGAGAGAAATCTCAGCAGTCCAGATTACGTCACACGTTAAACACGGTATAATTAATCCTTAGTGCTTTGTATCATGCCAACACCACACGATTTGTTCAGCTGACATAAACACAGTATTAACATAAACACGGTATTAATTAATCCTTATTATTCCGGCCAAGCTATTTTAGTAAGGTTATGCTAGAGCTATTGCACTGAAGACCTTAATGAAGGATTTAACACGAAAACTGTCTTCGAGGCTAAAAACAAAATCATAGTCTGCAAGCATCAAAAAAAAAAAAAAAAACGTTATCGCAATGAAAGGGTTAACCCGAATGAAGTCCACTCGATGGCCTGTTTTTACCTGACGGAACTGGATTACTGTTACAGTTTGAATACTAAGTCGTGTTGGCGTGAAATTCGATTAGCCTCAGTTATAAGGATGGAATGAATCTCATTGGTTACTACACCCTTTTTACTAACATGGCCTAAAATTGACACTTTCCATCTTGAATACTGAGTTGTAATATTAGATTAGCACTGAATTATGGCACTAGTCACCAATAAATGGTATGGGCAGGACGTAAAGCACGAGCGTTGTCTTTTTCTGCCATTGAGTTTTCTGAAATACGCAGAAAAAGGACAAAAATCTGGGTGAAGTTAGAGCAAAATGACTACAATCAAATCAACCCTCCAATGGTGCCACGCTTGGCCATCAACCGAGCTGAAAGAGTTAGGGATCGTTCGTCAGGTTAGAACAAAAGCACAATAGTCTTCATAGGGTTAGGTTATATAATTCCATAAAGCAGAAAGAGAGCAACACTTGTTGTACCCTTGCCGTACGTAAGATGAAATCTCATGGCTTTAGAGGCCAGATATATTTGCGGGATTACGGTAGGAGGGGGTGGAGGAAAGGAAGAAGAATTATATAAGGATTGAGACAGACAAGGAGAATAGTGAAAGAAGAGAGTGAGGGAAGAATGAGGAAAGAGAGGCGGTGGCTCAATCGGTAGAGAGTTGGCCTGCAGTCCTAACGGACCCGGGTTCAAATCCCGCTGGGGCAGGGAATAGTTTAAAGATTTGAATTTCATAAATATCAGACTTTACTGCTCTACCAGAAGAACCGCCGGCATGTCGTAAAAACACCCCCGCTAATACCAATACACCAGTCCTCTATGAGACAGCCCTAGCATGTATTCAGTATGGACGGTGGGTGTTAGCGCCGAAGTGGTGACATGTGGAGGTGTACGGTACGCAGGAGGACTACTGGGCCTTGAAAGCAGGCTGTTAAGCCTATGCCCAGAGTCAGGCACATAAAAAAAAAACAAGATGAAAAGAACGGAGATAAGGGCTAGGCAAACGAATGAAAGAAAGAATGAGGGAAAAGGAAACAAATGAGAAAGAGAACGGATAAGAGAGAGAGAGGGAGGAAAAAGCAACACACACAGGCCAGTAGCCAGGAGAGGAGGGGGATCGAGAGGGTCGGACGACTCCGCACCTGCCTTTAGGTTCACTTTCTCACGGTATATTGTTTAATATCAGTGCCAAAAGAGTTACTCTCCGTTGTTCAGAAGTTTTGTGCTGCTTCTCAGCTTAGCTTATGCATACATCCAGACCCCCGGAGCAAGTATGCAGCAGACCTTTGACCAGGCAGCTGCTATGAAAGTCCAGATTCAATAGAAAAATCCTACCTACCTCTTCCCCCCGTCGAAAAGTCTGCCTGCGAACGTGAGACACACACACACACACACACACACACACACACACACACACACACACACACACACACACACACACACACACACATATCAACACATTCACATGCGCTCACGATTAAATCACAACCCATCATAGTCAGAAGCGAAAGCAGTTTTGATGATGATGTTGGTGGTATAAAATTAGTCATAGGTGGTAGACGATGAATGGTGGAGGAGAGGGGAGAAAATGAGGAGGGAGAAGAAGAGGGAAGAGAAGGGGTTGTGGAGGAGGAGAAGGAAGAAGAGGAGAAGAAGAAGAAGGAGGAGGAGGAGGAAGAGGAGGAGAAGGTGGATAAGAAGATGATGACGATGATGATGAAGAAGAGGTAGAAGAAAAGGGAGGATGAGGAGAAGAAGAAGAAGAAGATGATGATGATGATGTGATGATGATGATGATGATAATGATAATGAAAATGATATGATGATGATGATGATGACGAAGAAGAAGAAGAAGAAGAAGAAGAAAAAGAAGAAGAAGAAGAAAAAGAAGAAGAAGAAAAAGAAGAAGAGGAAAAAGAAGAAGAAAAAGAAGAAGCAGGAGGAGGAGGAGGCGGAGGAGTAGAAGTTTTGATTAATGCCAACTGATTGCAAGAAAGTCATTAAGGCTGAAAGTCAATTTTGCTGTGCCAATATTCCCCCGAAATACAACAAGCAGTACCGGTAAAGTTTACAATCAGGTCGCCAACAATACAGTCAGGGAAAAGTTCTTTTGCTGGTTCACTGTGCGTATATTACACTAGGTCATGTCCTTCACTTACCTTCCTGATGCATCATATAAATGACAAACGTCGGTGGGCAGACATACGAATTCTACTTCACGTCGGGAATAGTAGGGGAAAATAGGTGAAATATTACAGCATAGAAACATACCAAGCATCTCACCTTAATAAAATTAGCAAGTAGAGGAAAGTGAGATGCAAAAGAGGTGAATTATTAGAGCAAAGAGACATTCCAAGCCTCTCTTTCGACTTAGTAATATCAGCTAGCATAGGAGAGTGAGAGGTAAAATAGGTGATTAATTATCAGTGCTGAGAAACATACGAGTACCAAGCCTCTCTTTCAGCTTAATAATATTGGCCGGCAGGGGAAAGTGAGAAGCAAGAGAGGTTAAGTATTTAAGCAGAAAAAAAAAAAAAAGGGTCAAGCCTTTCTCAACCAATGGATATTAGCCAGCAGAGGAAAGTAAAAAGTAAAAAAAGGTGAAATATTTGAGTAAACATACCACATCCTTTTCAGCTTAGAAATATAAGCCAGTCGAGAGAAAATGTAAGTTGATTAGGTGAAATATACTGTATAGCAAATTTTGTCCGGAGTTGTACTGCTTCGAAAGAGGAGGAGGAGAAGAGGAAACTGAAGATCAAGAGAAGAAGAATTAAGAGCAAGAGAGGGAAGGGTGGCAAGGGGCGGTGTGTGAAATGAGAGCACCACAGAGCTGTGTGAATGGTGGAGAGGCAGTGACGAAAGGGTTAATTGAGGGCAAGGAAGTGAGAGTGGAAAGCAGAGATGAATCAACACTTGTACGTCATTTAGAATGAATACTGAGAGCAAGGCTTAATAAAATACTAATCTGTGTATTTCCCACTGACTAAATCTATTTCCCACTAACTTGTTCTGTAGTGGAAGAAATTTCTAGCTCTTTCCAGACATATCTTAAAAAGCTACTAATATCACCAACATTGGGAAAATGCTGGGATGAGATACTAACCTATATACCATCACCTAAAGTACAGTTAACAATCTACTTGTACAAAAATTCTAGTTATTCAACAAATTACGAGAACAAAGGGGCTAATGGTACGTAATTAATGCATCGCTATATATCACCACGGGCCTCCATGCCATACATAGGGAGTGTGGCTCGTAAGGCTTCGGAAGTAAAGGGTTGTATGAACGCAAAAATTACTTGTTCTGTCTATCTATCTATAGCCCGAAGCTTTAATTCCGTAAAGGGTGGCTGCAGACAAAACGCCTCCAAGTCGCTCTGCCACCCACCATTTGACTGCCTTCCCCCCAACTCAGTCCCCCCTCCCTCGTATACCTCTCAACTCCATCCCTCCACCTCATTCTCGGTCTCCACCTCCCTCTCCCATCCTCCTCTTCACCTACATATATCCTCTTACCCAGTCTTTCATTCTCCATTCTCTCCACATGTCCAAACCACCTCAGTGTATTTCTCCTAATTTTCTCAGTCACATTCACATCCACCCCACAAAGTACTTTCACTTCTTCTTTCGTCAACCTGTCCCTCCATGTCACTCCACATGCTCCTCTCAGGTAATTCATTTCCACTGCTCTCTCTCTTTACTTGTTCCCCTCTAGCAAGGTCCATGCCTCGCTTCCATATGTCAGGGTAGGGATCATAATACTATCATGTAGCGACTTCTTAACTTTCATACTCACCTACTTGTTTCTCATCACCGCTTTCAAGGGGAAGGGTGAGTCTATGTTTGGAATTGTGAATGGGAGATTGTCAGGTGTTGATAGAGGAAGAGCAAGAGAAGTTGTGGCCGTGTTAGTGAGTCCGGAAGTACAGCAGTGTGTGATTGAATGGAAGGAGGTGTCATAGAGACTGATGTGGGTGAAAGCGAAATTTGAAAGTGAGTTGTGGGTGTTTGTGGGTGCATATGGGCCTGGTAGTGAAAGGGATGAAGAAGAGAGGGGGTCTTTCTGGAATGATGTTGATGAGTGTCTGCAGAGTTTTGGAGCGAATGTGAATGCAGTAATGATGGGAGATCTGAATGCTAGAGTGGGAAATGTAGCAGTTGAAGGTGTAGTTGGTATGCATGGTGTGCCTGGAAGAAATGAAAATGGGGAACGAATGATAGGGATGTGCGTTCTGCGAGAGATGGTGATAGGAAAGACCCTGTTTGAGAAGAAAGATATTTATAAGTATACATGGGTGTGACAGGAGGGTGGAAGGGATGTTGATAGAGCATTGATGGACTATGTGGTTGTGCCCAGGAATATAATAGGAGGATTGTTGGATGTGAGAGTTCTGAGAGGGGACAGTGGAGGTATGTCTGACCACTACCTGGTGGAGGGAAAGTTAAAAGTAGGTAAGAGATGGGCGAGAGCTAGGAGAGTTAGGTGTGGCAGGGAGGTTTTGAAAGTGAGTGAGTTTGATAAAAGAGAGAAAATGAGAGAGTATCAGGAGAAACTGAAAGATGAAAGGAACGCAGTGAAAGATCAGGATAATGGCAATGTGAAGGAGGATTGGCAGTTGTTTAAGAGTGCTGTGGTGGGGCATGCAGATGTAGTGTGTGGCGTGAGACGTGTGGGTGGTGGTGTAAAAAAGGGAAGTGAATGGTGGTGCGAGGAAGTAAGTATGGCTGTGGCTGAGAAGAGACGTGCATATGATGTGAGACTGCAGAGGAACGATGAGGTGTCATATGAGAGTTATAAGGAAAAGAGGAATTGGGCGAGAAGTGCTGTGCGTGATGCTAAAGTGGCAGCAGATGAGGGGAGGGATAGGTGGTTGATTAATAACTTTCAACAGAATAAGAAAATGTTTTGGAAGGAGGTGAAAAGGGTGCGAAAGGGAGAGTCTGGGAAGGAAGAGCCAGTAAAAGCAAAGCATGGAAGGATGTTAATTAAGATGAATGCAGTAAGGAAGAGATGGGCAGAGTATTTTGAAAGATTGTTAAATGTAGAGAAGGAAAGGGTGGCTGAGATTGTGGCAGGTGGAAGGGTGCAAGGAATAAATGTGTTGGGAGAGTTGAATGATTCTATGATCACGAAGGAGGAAGTGGAGAAGGCAGTAAAGGAGATGAAAACAGGGAAAGCGGCAGGTATGGATGGGTGTGCTGTGGAATGCCTGAAGGTTGGTGGAGCAACTATTGTTGACTGGTTAGTAAGATTGTTGAATGTGTGCTTTGTGAAAGGTATGGTGCCAGTTGACTGGGCAAGAGCTTGTGTGGTGCTGCTGTATAAAGGCCAGGGTGATAAGTATGAATGTACTAGCTTTAGGGGTATAAGTCTGTTGAGTGTTGTAGGTAAGGTGTATGGTAGAGCATTAATTAACAGAGTTAGAGAGGGCACAGAGGGAGTGATTGGTGATGAGCAGTGCGGCTTTAGGAGAGGGAGGGGATACATGGATCAGGTGTTTGCTGTGAGACAAGTGTGTGAAAAGTATTTAGCGAAAGCCAAGGATGTGTTTTGGGCATTCATGGATTTAGAGAAAGTGTATGATAGGATTGAAAGGGAAGCTTTGTGGACTATTTTAAGATTGTATAGACTTGATGGTAGGTTACTAAAAGGGGTTAAGAGTTTTTATGTAAATAGTAGAGCGTGTGTAAGAGTGGTAAATACTGTGAGTGATTGGTTTCCAGTGAGAGTGGGGCTGCGGCAGAGATGTGTGATATCGCCTTGGTTGTTTAATATTTATATAGATGGTGTTGTAAGGGAGGTGAATGCAAGGGTGTAAGGTGGAGGTCTGAGTCTGGTGAATGTTGATGGTAGAGAGTGGAATCTGAAGCAGCTGCTGTTTGGAGATGATGATGCACTGGTGGCTGATTCAGAGGAGAGATTGAGACAGTTCGTAGGGGAGTTTGGAATGGTGTGTGAAAGTAGGATATTGAAAGTAAATGAGAATAAGATTAAAGTGATGAAGTGTACGAGGTTGGTAGATGGTAGGGGGATGAATATAGTTTTCAATGGCGAGTTGCTTGAGGAGGTAGAGTGTTTTAAGTATTTAGGGTCACATGTTGCTGTGGATGGAAGAATAGATGCAGAAGTGATGTTTAAAATGAATGAAGTAAGAAAGGTACTGGGATGAATGAAAAAAGTGTTTAGATGTCTTTCGCTTAGAATGGATGTAAAGAGAAGGCTGTATGAGGGTGTTGTGATACCGACTGCGTTATATGGGGCTGAAACATGGAATATGGGTATAGCAGAAAGGAAAAGTTTGAATGTAATGGTGATGAGGTTTCTCAGGAGTATGTGTGGAGTGACGCATATGGATCGAGTGAGAAATGATGAAATGCGAAGGAGAGCTGGAGTTGTTTGGGAGATGGCTGATCGAGTTAAGCAGAGGCTGTTGCGATGGTTTGGGCATATGGTGAGAATGAATAATGAGCGATTGGTGAAAAAGATCATTAGATCTGATGTGAGAGGTGTAAGGCTGAGAGGGAGACCACAAATAGGATGGATGGACAGTGTGAACAGAGCGTTGGATGAGAGAGGGATGTCTGTTGAGCAAGGAAGAGTGGCTGCGCATGACAAAAATAAATAGAGAGAAATTATGAATGAATAAATGATGACACAGCCCTGAGGGGAAATTCTCCCTCTTTTGGTCTGATCAGCTGGTCAGGTCAGTTGCGGGTAAGGGGATGGGTCTATTATGATGTGGCAGGGGTAAACCAGCTCTGCTGTCAGGCCCTGCTGCAGATGTCACTGCCTGCACTGTGCAGTTGACCCTCATGCACTGTGGTGCGGTGAGGATCTGTCCCTTCTCCCCTTTGGGGCTAAGATGCGAATGAATGTGTTTGAGTGGATGAGTAAATTGGGAGTGTGTCGTCCTTTCTCGGCTACCTCCCTTTCCTTGGGGGAAGCAGCCTAGGTATATACATAGCTTTCAATGAACCAACAACCTTCTTTCCCTGCTGTACCCTTTCAAGCACTTCATCCCCCAAACTACCATCCTTACTCATCACGCTACCCAAGTACTTAAATGCACTCATATTCTCCATATCCTCACCATCCAACCTCACTGTGCAATCTGTGACTTCATTCCTCTCAAACACCATAACTTTACTCCTAGTTTATCTTACCTTTCAGATTTCTCTTCTAACACATTGTCCCAAATTCATTCACCAAACCTTGCAACTCCTACTCATCTTCACTCAACAATACTATATCATCAGCAAACAGCAACACCGGAATCTTCCACACCTCACCCTCATGCATTAGAGCCACCCCCACATCCATTGCCCTACCTTGTACGTCCTGTACAACACCATCCATCAATATATTAAACAACCATGGAGACATCACACATCCCCATTTCAGTCCCACATTTAGATCAAAGAACTCACTCAGCTCACATCCACTCGCACCGTGGCCCTAGCTACCTCGTACATTCTCTTTGCAGCACTCAACAATTTCCCACCCACTCCATATGTTCTTAATACCTTCCACATATCTTGCCTATCTGCTCTGCCATATGCTTTCTCCATGTCCATGAAGACAGCATACACTTTCTTTCCCTTCTCTAGATATTTCTCCACTAAACATCTTAGAACAAATATCTGATCTACACACCCTTTTCCCTTCCTAAATCCCCCTTGTTCTTCTCGAACTAGCTCATCTGTTATATGACTAACCCAATCAATGAATATTCTACTATATATTTTTCCAATCACACTAAGAAGGCAGAAACTCCTATGGTTACCACATAATTCTCTCTCTCTCTCCCCTTTTCCTTTGTATAAAGGATCAATTATACCTAATTTCTAGTCCTCTGGAACCCTACCCTCTTCCCAAGCCAATGGACACAACTTCCAAATCCACTCCACAACATTCTCACCCCCATACTTCAGCATTTCACCACACACTCCATCACTTCCTGAGGCCTTTCCCATCTTGATCTTCATTACTTCAACAACTTCCACCCTACTGATCTCTTCCTTCCTCCTCTCATCTCTTCTTTTCCCAGCCATTCCCCAAGAATTTATACTTGCACTGTTCTCACTCTCTACATTCAACAAATCCCCATAGCGCTCCTTCAGTCTTCTTATTTTCTCTCTCATCTCCACCAACAATCTATTATTCAGATCTTTCACTTCCCTACTCTTTTCCCTTTCACACTGTCTTACTTTATTTATCTCCTTCCAGAACAATTTCTAACTCTCCCTCCATTTCACACTCAGATTCCTCCCAAACTCTTCATCCACTTTCTTTTTACTCTCCATCACCAATCTCTTTACCTCCCTTCCCCTGCTCAGATATACCTCTCTCTTCTCTCTCTCTCATCTTCTCCCCTACCTATACTCGCTAGGCAGTCACTATATGCCTTCTTTTATTCCACAACTCGTTTCACTTCATCATTCCACAATGCTGTTCCTTGCACACCCCTTCATCTCCTCCTCACTCCACAAACCACCTCGCATGCTGTGCCTATCTCTTAGATGAATATCTTGCATAATTCTTTCACCCCTTCCATCTGCTGTAACTCATGCCTTCCCAATCTCTCTTCCACTATGCTCTTATACTCTGCCATTTTCTCACTCTCTTGCAACTTCTCCATTCTTTTCACTAGACGCTGTTTCCTCATGTCTTCCCCTTCGTCTCTTCACCCATTTTCTTTGCAGCCTTACCTTGACCATCACCAAGTGATGGTCCAAGATTCCATTTCCCCACCCTCTAAACACTCTTGCACTTGTCTTCTCATTCGCTCATCCACACACACGTAATCTATCATTGTCTTTCGTTCAAGAGGTTCACCGTCCATCCTCCTCATGACTCTCCATGTATACCCGTGGATCATCGTGCGCTGGGAGGTGTTGGGTATTGCCAACCCCTTACTAGCACGGATGTCCACCAAAGCACAGCCATTCCCATCTACTTCAGATGGAACACCCCACTGACCAACTACTCAATCCACTCACATATTCCCAGCTTTGCAATTCATGTCTCCAGTCAAAAACACTCTCTCGCTCCTCTCAAACTTGCCCATACATGCTTCAACACTCGCCCAAAACGCATCTTTCACTCTTGACACTCGGTCCTCTGTCGGTGCATACACATATACAATCGCCCAAGCTTGTACACCTACTTTCATCCTCACCCAAACAATCATCCTTGCACCTACTATTCCATATTCTCTTAAATTCTCCTTCCACTTCTTGCTTATCTTCAGACATACTCCCTCTCATGCCCTCTCATTCTCATTAACTCCCACACATATTCTTAAACCATAAACCCATTCTTTCACCCTTTCACCTTTCTATTTGGTTTCAGTCAATCCACATCCATCTACTCTTGCATCCTAAAGCACCTGAACAACCCCCCTCTCTCTCTCGTTCACTTCATCATTCACTCCTCTCACATTCCACGTTCCATCTTTAGAACGTCCTTTGTCCGTTCCTTGGTCGTCAACGTAAGGTCCGTCCTGGTCCGAGGCGCTTTATTCGCCTGTTTCGTTAGTTCTTTTTACGGGGTGGGGCAGTAACCCACCACCAACCCTTTTAGTCGCCTCATACGACAAGTAAGGATACTGGGGAACTGTTCTTGAAACCCCCTTCCCCCAGGGGAAAAAGAATTTCATATTTCTTAAACTATTCTCTGCCTCAGTCGGGATTCGAACCCACGTTCATTGGAACAGTAGACCACATTTCAACCAACTCGGCCACCGCCTCCCCCTATTTATTAGTAAATTTTTATCTTTAGACGTTCACTGCTTTATATTTCAAGCAATGCTATTTCATTTTTTTTATATTCTTTAATTGATTCTATGCTTTACTTCAGTTGCAAATCACTAGTATTGATTAAATAGCATTTTCTTCCTCAGTGGTCTTAATAATTGCCGTAATACTTGGGAAGACATTTGAGATTAGGGGAAAAAAATGACATTTTAAACACGGTGTATTAATATGAAACCCAATTTAGAAATACAGTACAGTATAAGAAATGACGAAAACTGAGAAACCGAGCAAATCTTTGCAATACTTTTAAGCCTTTTAGATCTTACCAATCCAAGAAAGTCACACCCTTCAGTCTTAACTGAGCATCGTATGATCATAATTTTGTTATTGTTCGACAGTTCCTTTATGGACATAACGTGAGTGAAATCTAACAAGACCAGCTTACCCGACATAAGCCACAGTTTAGAAACTACGCAAGGCATTCTTGGGCCTTAACCTTGGTGGTCTGAGGTTCTAACCTTGACATACAACCTGCAGCTTCATTTGCATCGTTATTTTGATTTCTTTCAACTTGGCTTGGATATTCAGGCTTTCAGGTTTCCATCACTGATTATCTCTCTGACTTTACTTTGCAAGAGGGGTGCCTTAGAAGATAAGAGAATTGCGCTGATCAGTCCCACCTGTGGAAATATTTTTTTCTAGCTTTTGAAAGACATTATGTAGAATTACACCAGCTTGTCAATACCAGTTATTAAATTTGTTTCTTTTTTTGAGAGAGAGAAAGTCCGTAAGTAAGTCTATGCCAAATATTACTTTCAAAGTGACGACGTCTTTGCAGTTCTTCTTGCTTCTTAGAAATGATTTTATTTGACTTTGTGGAGATTTTTTTTCCCAACTGGAAAAAATAACTCATATTCCATTAGACTTTTCAGTACGGTAAAGAGTATTTTATTAAAGTCTTGTTATCTCCACAAATTTTCATTCAGCTTGGGAGAAACTTCTGACTCTGGAGGGGTTAGGTATGGCACTTATTAACCCTTACTGTGACATCCATTGCATTTCAGTTCAAACTATTATATTTGGCTCAAGCCTCTTCGATTAGTGGGGTCAGGGAGTTGATAAATAGATAGATAGATGGACCAAAAATCAAGCGGAAATACACACACACACACACACACACACACACACACACACACACACACACACGCACACACACACACACACACACACACACACACACACACACACACACACACACTATATATATATATATATATATATATATATATATATATATATATTCTCTTACAGCTAAAATTCTCGGTCATTGCATGATGTTTGTTGTATAAGTTTTATAGCTGGCCATACCGGAACACCCAGGAAGCTGAAAGTAGGGGTAAAGGGGTAACTCAGCCTGAGGAAGAACAATAAACACAAGCATGGTGGCGTGGGCCTCCGAGGCCACTCTGAGGCAGTGATTATTATAGCTTGAAGGTCCTTAGGAAGCCGAATTTGTGGTTAGCCACTGCAGCCATTTTAAAATTAATCTTTAGATCTTTCTATTTTCAATTTTTTTCTGATGCAGTGGCTTGAGCAAGTGTGTCTCTGTTCACTTGGTGCCAGTGATTTCTGCGGTTGACCATGTCCGGTGAGAGCAGCATGCTCAGCAGTCATCCCTCGTAGAGCAGCATGCTCAGTGGTCGTCCCTCGTGAAGCAGCGGGCTCAGTACCTGTCCCACGTGAAGCAGTGGGCTCAGTACCTGTCCAGGGTGGAGCATTATTCCTTTATTATTGTGTGTCACAGGCAATTTACATCTTACCAGTATACAGGGATGCCATTGGTTTGGGGTTTAACTTTAGAAATATTGGTTAGGGCTTAAACATCAGAAAACCTCAGCACCTTTTGCTCCCATGTCTGGTGTCGCTCATGGCTCCACTTCGTTTTCGTTCGTTTTCGTTTTTGTTTTTGAAGGCTCCAACATGCTTGCATGCATCAGCCTTGGTCACCTAATGGAGGTTCTTCATGCCGCACAGTCTATTGTAGCCTCCCTGTTGGTTGTTCAATCTGTACATGGATGGGGTAATAAAAGAGGTACAAGGTAGGGTAATGGATGTTGGAGTGGCCCTGGTGAGAGAGGATAGTGTTTGGAAACTCCCTGTACTGTTGTTTGCAGATGATACTGTGTTGTTGAGTGAAGACGAAGGGGAGCTCCAAGGCTTGGTGGATGAGTTTGGGAGAGTGTGTAAGAAACGGAATCTAAAGGTGAATGTAGGGAAGAGTAAAGTGATGGTCTTTGAGAGAGGTGAAGTCAGTGAATGTACAGCGAGGTTGGATGGTGAGGAATTGGAAAATTTGAGTACGTTTAAGTAATTGGGTAGTGTGATGAGTAAGGATGGAGGTTTGGAAGGTGAAGTGCTTGAAAGGGTACAGCAGGGAAGAAAGGTTGCTGGTTCTTTGAAAGCAGTGATAAGAAACAGGGAAGTGAGCATGGAAGTGAAAAAGTTACTACATGACAGTATTGTGATACCAACTCTAACGTACGGAAGTGAAGCTTGGACGTTGTTGGAAGGACACAAGTCAAGAGTGAGAGCAGTGGAAATGAGTTATTTAACCCCTACACCGCGGGCATGTTTACCAATGTTTTGCGTGTCCCGCGGGGTTATTCGGGCTCCGACAGACTCTCAAAAAATATTTGCCAAAAATCAGTTATTAGTCCTAGATTATTAAAATTATATATGCTTATGGCACATACCTTCAGCTTTCTCCTGGAATGTTTGTTGAGCCTTCATCGGTTACCGTAGGACTTGTGGAGACCTCTGAAGTTGGGTAACGAAGTCTCCACTTTACACTTCCCGACAACCCGTAATATGATTACCACAGCCAGATATTAACACTATATACACTACTCTATGATTTTCAAGTAGTTTGGGATCCATACTCCAAAAAAAAACCACTGTGAAAGCAATGAAAATTACGAGCACGTCTGATCGTCACACTTGCGCTAGTTCGCTCTTGGTACTCTGTCATTTATTATTCATAAAACCCCTCACACTTTATATTTCTATTACTATATCACACTTATATATATCTGGAGTCTTTCTCCATAAGTTTCCTTCAGTAGTATTAGTTTATTGTCACTAAAGTCATTCAATTTTTCATTCAGTAAAATACGTAGAGAGCCACGGATTCACTTTCACTGTTATAACATAAATTATTTGTACTCATATTCTTATATTACTAATTACTTACATTACTATTTACATTTTCTATTCTATTTTCAATATTTTCCCTTCTATTTTACTTACACTATGTTATTCACTGTCACTTTCAGTAAGATAAAACTATAATACACTGTTCAGTCATATGTACTGAACATCCATTGCTTTCACTTGCTATTTAAACATTATTTACACATTATTTCCACATTATTCTCCTTTCACATTTGCACTGTTAGAACTGCTTCTGGCTGTGGTAATCAAAGAAGCAGGTAACACAGAGGGGAACCTGGCACTCAGCGCACTGCCAAGAGGTGCGTTTGTGCTCAGGTGTGCGGCGGGTGGTATGTGCACACACCTGACACCTGCGAATCACAGCCTTCCTTTTCCCTGTGGCAGGCATTAGCTCCAGTCTGTGCCGATCCATATACGCCCTCTGCTCAAGTTGGTCGGGAAGTGTTACTGGATGGTGCCTTGGAGTTGCTGCTGTCACCCTACCATATCTTTCCAGCAGCTGCTGGACACAAGTCCTGGCGAACAACCTCAGGGAGAAGGACTTGGGTGGCTTGACCTTCATCTTGTACAGGATGAAGGCGTTCAGCATCGTCATATCTATGAGATGCAGAAAAACTTTCCTGTACCACCTAGTATTCTTCCTGAGGCAGTCGATCTCACCAATCATCATGTCGGACTTCTCCACCAGCCGCATGTTGATATTGTAGTCCAACACAGCATCAGGTTTCATCACAGGTTCGCCTGTCCTACAGTCGACCTTCCCACTGTCTGTCATCTCCCCCTTATGTACGGTGGTGAGCATGTGCACGACCCTCTTGTCATGCCACCGTATTGCCAGCATCTTCTCAGACTTGCATAGGTGCACGTCTCTTCGCTGCGAGGTTCCTGCCCCTGTGAATTTGGGGAAGTGGGCACGATTACTTTTGACGGTGCCGTTGGAGCCAATGCCGTGCTCAGAAAGGTATTTGGCAAGTTTCGGTGCTGTATAGTAGTTGTCTGTATACAGCACATGATTCCCGCCATAATACTTTTCAAGGAGCACTTTCACTACACAGCCTGAGAAGCCAAGGGGGTGTGTTTTATCCAGATCGACAGTGCTGGCTGAATAAATGACGAAGTCAAGGATGTACCCCGTCTTACAGTCGCATAGTACAAAGAACTTAATTCCAAAGCGATGGCATTTGCTTGGAATGTACTGAACAAACCGAAGACGTCCTCTGAACAAAACTAAGGATTCGTCAATGACAACCTTCTGAAAGGGGTGGAAGAATGACATAAACTTATCCTTCATTCTGCTCAGAATCTCCCGATCTTCCAGAGTGGGTCGGTTTGGGAAGGTACATCGTTGTCGGCAAAGTGCATGTTTCCCATGATGTTCCGGAAGCGATCTCTGGCCATGTACTTATTGAAAGTGGGTGAGGGTAGTAAGGGGTCCATGGACCAGTATTCTTCCAACTCATGCTTCTTGGAGTGTGGCATGAGAAGCATGAGGGCAAAGAACACATACAGCTCCTGCACTCCCAGCATGGACTACTGTTGCATCTTGGCTGCACCTGTAGCACTTGCAGCACGTTGTGATTCATACCTGTTGGTCTCATCACATATGTGCTGCATGACTTCGTCATCTAGGAAGGAAAAAAGGTAGTCCACACACTCAGCATTATCGTCAATAGTGAAGGCAGGCTGAACTCCTGAGGAGCTCTCATCAAACACTAAAGGTTCAGGTACAAAATCGGACCTTTCCGTCCACGCGAAGGCGTCCAGGATTCCCTGTCGTGGCGGTGTGGTGGTGGTGGTTGGCTGTTGGCTGTGAGGCGGTGGTTGTGGTGGTGGTTGTTGGCTGTGAGGCAGATTTATCTGGTTCAAGGTCACTCGCACTGACCCTGGGTTGCCGTACAGCACTAGCAGCCCTTACCCTACTAACAACTCTACTTTTCAAAGTCCTGGATTTACCTCTTCCTCTACGGCCTGCCTTCACTGTTGATGCTGGTGGTGACTCCGACAACGAAGACTCCGGAGATAACTCAGCCGACGATGAGGAAGAAATGAGTGAAGTGGGGCTTGGGGAACGGGGAGGTGAATGCACTCGGGACTCATGGCGGGCTGGGTCACGTGGGGGCATCGTTCTGGGGCTAACACGCCACCTTTTCACTCCCTTCCCAAATTCCTTGCCTTGCTGCAATTGGAGCTAGAGACTACTTCCGACACTGAAGCACTCATACTAGCACTTTCTGGCACGATTACCTCACCTGGCTCATCACACAATTCACCCGAATCGTCAAAATCACTGTCCATCATCACCATGGACAATTCTGCAAGTTCACGTGCCACTGCAGAGTCACTAAGTCCTTTCCTGCTTCCCTCACTACTTTTCTTAGGGGTAGAGGTCACGGGGCCCTTTGCAATGGGCGCAAAAGCGGCAGAAATGGCGGGGCGTGAGTGCGACATGGTTACACTACAGCGGAGGACAAGGAACTAAATGCCGCGGCTTATCTGAGAAGGCAAGGGTTGACAATGACACTGAGGCTGACTGCTGCTAACTTACATGCTAATTTTTTATAAGTAGAAAATCTCGGCAATACATAAAGAAATAGGTAGTTCCAGGTGAATGTAAATGTCACTTAGGCTTCTCCCTTCCTTTCTGATATATATTTTTATTACAGACATCGATTACAAGGCATAATTCAAAGGGGAAATTACCGTGGTAATGTAGCGAATGAATGCACATGAGGTGTTGTCAGGTGATAATTAGCCAATTCCTGGTGTATAACACTATCACTTACCTTATTTTTTTTTGGTATATATTATTTTGTATAAGTATAGGGCATAGGGCTTACTTCAATGGATGAAATCTGTGGAAAAATCCGGGGGAAATTTGCATAGCGCAGCGCGGCGTGGGAGGTGAGAGGAGAGGGTAATGGAGGGCAGGTAGGGAGGGGCGTCACGAAGGGGGCAAAATCGCTAAAATGTCAACAATGGATGGGAGTACAGATGAGATTTGGAGTGCTGACTAGTGTTGGACATTGGTAGTACTGATAGATGATACAAGCCACCACTTGAGAGCCCGGGATAATTCAAAATAACACAGAATCACAAAAGTGACGCCCTGCGGTATGATCCATTGTGGCCGAGCATCACAAAAGTGATGCCCCGCGGTTAAAGGGTTAAGAGGAGCCAGTGGAGTCACATGGAGAGACAGGCTGACGAATGAGGATATAAAGGAGCTTTGTGGTGTGGATGTGGATGTGATAGGAAGCATTATGAGGAACACAATGAGGTGGTTTGGCCATGTGGAGAGGATGGAGGGTGAAAGACTGACGAAGAGAGTGTATGTGAGTGAGGTGGAGGGGGGAAGAGGGAGGGGGAGGCCGAGGATGAGATGGAGGGATGGGGTGGAGAGGTATATGAGAGAGGGGGGTGTGAGTTGGGAGCAGGGCAGTGAAATGGCGGGGGACAGGGCGACATGGAGGCGATTTGTTTGTGGCCACCCCAAACGGGATTGAGGCATCTGGCAATAGATAGATAGATAGATTTTTTCTCATGTAGCAATTACTACATCTATCTAGATATTTGTTGTGATGCAGTTCATATTGTGAAATACAGACACATTAGATGAACATTTCTTCATTCATTTTCCTATGGTCAGGGTTAAATGTTTTCACTTTTTCAAAATACACACACAGAAATTCAAGTTAACTGCTAATATTTTTTCACCTTTCAAGGTCATTCATTCAACATGCCACCAAAAAAGTCCAACCTCTCATGTTGCTCTGCTAGCTTAAGAAGGCAATCTTCCACTCTTGTGGAAGAGACAGAAGAACATTGTCTTAATTGCCTAGAAGACTTCCATCCATTAGCAGCTTCAAGGAGAGCATCTGAAACTCCAAAGCAACATCAGAGCCACCTTGAAAACCTTCGAACACAGAGAGCATCAAAGACCCCAGAGCAACATCCAACCATATTGAAAGCCTTTGCACACAAGCTACAACAAGAAGAGAAACTGAAACACAATAGCAGCATTAGAATCGTCTAGAAGGCCTTCATACAAAAATGCCAGCTGAGACACCAGATCAGCATGTGGCATGATGAGGTCTTTGCACACGAGCAAAAGCATTAACCCCTAAAGTACTACTCTCGTTGATCGAGGTTTTTGCGCAAATTCTTAAAAGGATGAGCAACGCCAATCGTGCAACATCCACAAAAACTGACGGCAGCTGGCTTCACTCCAGCTGTGATGCAGATGGCTTCTAACCAATCAGAACTAAGTGTTGGACACACTGGAGGGGGGTCCTAGGCCCGTACCCAGGCAGTGGGGGGTGTACCCCCCACCTCCCTCTCGCCATGTCCCTCTACCCCACTACCTTGTCACTACTCTACCTCCCACCATTCTTACCATCACAACAACCCTTCCCACACCCTCCTCATGCATCCCCCCCTCCCATGTGGATCCCCCATGTCCCCCCCCAGTTATCTGGGGAGAGGGTATTTCCCCCCTACTCTTCCTCCATGTATCTTTACTGCACTGGGCCCTTCCTTTGTGTCTGGTGGAGGTCTCCTCTCATCCCTCCATCCCCATACACCCCTTCCTGGCCTTACCACCTCCCATCACCACTCCCCACCCCCATCCCCACCCCCTAGCACGCAGTATCTTTATCTCCCCGGCCTCAAATATTTTGCGTATTTTTTATGCTTTATTGCGTGTGTTTTTTAATCATTACCTGTATTTTATTCGTGTCTTTGCATACAGATATGCATTTATTTTAGCTGTCTTTATTCGAAACCCACTCAAAAAAGAAATATTATTTTCCCTAGCTAGACTTGACACCTCGGAGGGGAGGGGAGAGGGGAAGGGAACGAGGGGAGGAGAGAAGAGGGGAGGGAAGGGAAAGGGAGGGAGGGGACTGGAGGTATGGGGAGGGGAGAGGAGGGAAGGATAATATTTACTATTTATCATATTTTTATTGAGGGGGTTCATGACCATTTTCCATAGCTAAATTTGATAGCTCGGCGGGGAGGGGAGGGGGAGGGGAAAAGGGGAGGGGAGGTTAGGCAAGTGGAAAGGAGGGGAGGGCAGGGGAGAGGAGGGGAGGGGTGGGAAAGGAAGGGAAGGGAAGGGAAGGGAAGGGGAGGGAGGGGATTGGAGGTATGGGGAAAGGAGAGGAGGGGAGGATAATTTTTACTATTTATCATATTTATTGGGGGGGGGGGTTGTCACCATATTATTTTTTTCTAAGCACATTACAATGGTTTATAACATCTATACACACCAAAAAAAAAAATTATTTTGGTGATTTTTATACATATTTTTGCGAAGAAAACAGGTGCGAGTGGCATATATTCTTTCTCGCAGGGGCCGTGACAGGTAACTAATATCAACTTTAGCGGGCCATAGCTCAGTAACTATTGGGTCTAGGAAGGTGGGGTTTGCATTTTCAAGTGTGTAAATCCAAGCTCTATAAATCGGGCATAAAACTTTTAATCTCTGACAAAGTCGAGAAATAGGCCTGTTTTTGCGTCCTGGGGGGTCGTCAAGGCTGGAGAATTGCGTAACCTAGGGGTTAAAAGCAAGTGAGATGCCAGATTTGCATGAGGTTTGGCTTGAGAGTGTTTTGCACATGAGCAGCAGCAAGAAGAGCAACTTAGACAGAGGAAGAAAGGGAGGATGAGCTTAGGCAGTGTCATCTGCATCAGTCAATTGGATCAATGCACTGTGGCAGCTGACATATTATTTGATGTACTCAGTATCCTCGGTGCTCCATTCAATTATCATTTATCTCTTGATTATTCTGTCGCATCGCATATTGACTTGATGTCTCAGAGGAGTGAGAAGTGTGGAACACTGAAATGAGAGAAGGAAACTTACGGCATGTTCTGGCCAAATGGCAAGTAATTTTTTGCCTAAACTCATTTTCCTCTAGAATCTCTAAAAACCCTCCTAAAAGAAGAAACATCAGAAAGCTGCCACTTTCTCGACAGCATACACAATTACAACAGCTGTTTTCAAATGATGAGTTTTGGAGCTTGCAGAGAAGTCACAGAGCATGACTACATGCCAACTTTCATGGTTCAAGGGCAGGTCTATCACACGATCGGTAGTCTTCTTCCTAGGGCCGGTGAGGAGCTTAAGTTTCTCTAGATTTACTTCATTGGAACCAAGGCCCTGGCGGAACGACGGGATCAGGTCATCCCTGGAACTAGGCTCCCCATCATCCGGTCCCTTCAAGACATGCTTCACCAAGACAATCATCTGGTCTCCAGCTTCAAGTATACATTTGAAAACCCTCCAGCAAGGAAGTCTGACATAGTCATCAACCCTGACAAATACCTGCAGAGGAACATTACTGTAATTTCAGTACTCCTGTTCTTTCTGAGGTAGAAGCTGTCATTTCTGGATACAAGAAGGGGCAACATGAATCGTCATGAGGCAGAGAAACAATGAACTGGAGAAGATCAGTGCATCTAACAAGGCTTACGACGGACTTCAATATCCACTCATCTATACCAAAGGTGAAGACAGCTACTACTGGTAAATCTACAAGCAATTAACAGATGGCAATCCAACAAAAAAGGTGACAGCTGTGGAGATTTATGCATACCATATAACATTACAGCCAGGGTCTTTAGACTATCTCTTTTGCGAGCAAGACCTTTTTCATCAGTATTTGCAGACATGTATGCCATGATTGACAGTGAGAAGCTTGCCTACACTGCCAGCCTTCAGAAAGAGATTAGAGTAGACAACTGTGCTAATCTTCGAGAGTTCATCAATAACGATGCTGTCCATGCCCATGAGCTTGGCATGACGGTCATTCTTCACTCGACTTTCTCACAGGTGAACCAAGGGACATGCATGAAAAGACACAAGATGCTCTGACATACACAAGACACTATAGCCACCCTGACCTGTTCATCACTTTCACCTGTAATCCAATGTGGTCTGAAATCAGTGCTGACCTACAGTACTGCCAGGACAAGCTTCCAATAACTGCCATGGCATTTTTGTCATAGTCTTCAGACAGAATGTTGTCAAGCAAAGGGATCTCCTCACAAACATCTACCATCGCACACAGTGTGATATGTTCTCAATTGAGTGGCAAAAGCATGGCCTGCCTCACACCCACATTCTTCTCTGGCTACAGGAGAAAATCTGTCCAGCCCTCATCAACTCTTTTATTAGCACTGAACTCCCCAATCCACGAGAAGATCAGGAGCTACACGAGATCATCGAGAACCAGATGGTCCAAGGACACTGCGGTCACTTCATTTGTAACTCTCTATGCATGCAGGATGGCAAATGCACGAAGAAGTACCTTAAACAGTCCTTGGAGCAGACTCAGACTGGCCATGATGGCTATCCACTCTATAAATGCCTCAAACCAGAAGATGGATGGTCGACAGCTAAGATCACCGTCCGACTCTGTGGCCAATATCAAGAAGTCCAGATTGACATCCAGTGGATCGTTCCTTACTGTCCTTTGTGCTCTCTTGCTTCTAACTCCCACATCAACGTTGAATTCTGCAACTCTGTCAGATCCATCAAATATGTTTGCAAGTATGTCAACTAGGGGTCGGACATGGCAGTCTTCAGCCTTAACCCGCGCCGTCCCGAGGACGTACTTCCACGTCCTCACGTTTTGTCACAGCTAATCCCGAGGACGTACTTCAACGTCCTGCAATTGCAAGGTTCATAATTTCCACAATTTTCAATTTTCGCGAGTCATTTTTGGTACGTATACACGGGACACCTTCCTCAACAAGATGCCAGACAGAGACAATGCCTTACCTCCTCCCCCCCCCTGCATGCCCTTTTCTCAGCAATTCACCTGTTATCAGTGACCTGGCCAGTATAGCCATGTCATGCCACGGTACGAAATTCAGGGCCAGAGTGATTCCCCAATCAATGACAATGTGGAGGACAAACTTTACATAGCATTAGAGGAAGAAACAGTTAGAAATGATGATCAGGTAATGTGGCAAAAAAAGGTCAGGTATTAGTGAGTGAAACAATGCTTATAATGCCTATATTACTGCTTGAAAACCAATATACTCTTGTACTACATATAAATTCGTAACAGTAAATAAATAAATACCGTTTATGAGTGGTGTGAAATAGTTATCCTCCCATAGAACTTGTTTTCTTTGGTGCCAGCCTGATAGAAAACACAGTAAGGTAAGGAGGCTCTCCTACCTGTAATGAGTATTTTAAACCTCAGGTGAGCGATTTCTCTATGAATTTTCGATGTTTCTCACCAAAAGCGAAAGTTTTAGCAAAAAAAAAAAAGGGTCGAAAAATGGTCGGGATTGGGGGGTACCAGTGGTCAAAAAGTGGTCGGGACGGGGCGGGTTAAGGAAACAACGATGAGGTCAGGCAGTACAAGTCCGAATGCTACATCAGCAGCAACAAAGCAGTGTGGAGAATCCTTGGTTTCCCTACACATGAACTCCACCAAGAAATTGAACACCTTACAGTTCACTTGGAGAATGGACAGAGAGTTTACTTCACAGCAAGGAATACAGCACAGATGGCACAGGAGCCATTCAAAGAGACAACAATTACAAGCTCTGTCACGAAGATGACTTCACTCGGACCCTCTTTTAATGGCAGGTACCACCTGCAACTCCAGTGGCCGAACGTGGCAAAGGCGAAAGGAAGGTAAGGTGGTCGAGGGTTATCCAGGCATCATGTCTTCTGACATTCTAGGAAGGGTATACAGAGTTCTCCAACCCATTTCAAGTGCTTCTTCCTGGGCATGCTTCTCTTTTAGGTCAGGGGTCTGAAATATTTCCAAGATCTCTGTCAGGCAATCTTTGTCCAACTTGCAAGGAAGCTTGCCATAGGAAAGGGCTGCTGGAAGATGATGCTCACTGGGATATGACTTTCCAAGAGGCATCGGTTTTTCAGGTCCCACACCAGCTTGGAAGGCTCTTTGCGGTCATGCTTTACAACTGTGACCTTTCTTCCCCCCAGCACTGTGGATGAATTATTGTTAAAACCTCTCCTAAGACATCCTTCATCATCATTTCCAGCAGAACTGAAACATGTCCTTGGATTTTGACAACACCATTTTCAACCAGGCTCTCATCATGATCAAAGAACTTATGCTCTCACTTGATGGCAAGATACTTGATGATTATGGTCTCCCTAAACCAGACAATAGACAAGCAACCACTCTAGTTGAGATTCTTAGAGAAACCAGCTACAGCACCAGAGAACTTGCTCAGTTCGTTGCTGAAAACGAACCCAAGCTGGTGGATGACCATAAGGCAGCATACAACAGAATCAATGACAGTGCAATGAAAAACTGTGAGGGTCTCTTCTTCCTCAACACTCTAAAAAGAACATGAAAATCTTAAGTCATCGACCTCCTTTTAGCAACTGTCCGACAGAACAACTGCATTGGGCTTGCAGTGGCCTCTTCTGGAATTGCTGCTACTTTCCTCTCTGGTGGAAAGACTACACACTCCGTGTTCAAACTACCCCTCAATCTGTCCATTGCTGAAGCTCCAATCTGCAACATATCCAAAGACACAGCCCTTGATGAAGTGCTCAGGCAGTGCAGGTTGACCGTTTGGGATGAGTGTGCCATGTCACACAAAGCAGCTTTTGAAACATTAGACAAAACTCTTAAAAATTTTTGCAGAAACAAGTCCCTTGTGGGAGGTGTAACTTTCGATAGGGCAGGAGACTTCAGACAGATTCTACCCGTCGTTCCTCGAGGAGTTCGAGCTGATGGGATGTAAGCATGTGTAAAATCCTGCTATCTCCCCGGGGCATTTCACCAAGCTCAGCCTCTCTACTAACATGAGGGTCCATTTGCATGGAGATCTCTGGGTTGGAATATTCTCTATGCACCTTCTGCTTCTTGAGAATGGCAAGGTGGTGGTAGATCCTGATGGTCAGATCACCATGAAAGAGATTGGCACAGTGGTCAAGACAGAGGAAGAGCTGAGGCGCAAAGTCTTTCCCACCTTACAGCAGCACATCGGGGACCACAAATGGCTCTGAGAAAGAGCGATACTTGCCCCAAAGAATGATGCTGTGGGACAGATCACCTCGACCCTGCTCAATCAGATTCTTGGACCAGTTAAGCTCTACAAGTCAACCAGTACTGTTGTTGATATCTCTGAGGCAGTCTAGTATCATATTGAATTCCTCATCTCACCAGAACTATCTGGTGTACCTCAGCACAGCCTTGAACTAAAGGTTGGTGCTCCCATCATTCACCTACAGAACCTCGACCCTCCAAAGCTTTGCAGTGGAACATGGTTGGTGAATAAGAACATGTCATCAAAGCAACCATCATTACAGAGAATGCCAGAGGAGCGGCATCATCATACCAAGAATCCCAGTCAAGCCTTCAGATCTCCCTATTGAGTTCAAACGGCTTCATTTTCCTGTGCATCTCAGATTTGCCGTGACAAACAAGGCTCAAGGGAAGTCTTCAAAATTGCTGGCCATATCCTGCTTCTCTCATGGTCAGTTTTATGTGTGGTGCTCATGGGTTGGCTCCCCAAGCACTGTCTTCGTCCTGGCACCAGACGGAAAGGTCCCCCCAACTTTTTTTTATCATGAAGCTTTGACATTTGAGACATATACCATTTTTGTCATGTGAACATTTCTGTTTTGTGAGAATTAATAAATTTAATTGTTGAATAATAAGTTTTACATTATGCTAGCAAAGCTAGCCCTCGCTTGGCGTTAGTCGGCAGAGCCGGCATGTGTGTGGAGAGAGAGAGAGAGAGAGAGAGAGAGAGAGAGAGAGAGAGAGACAGACAGACAGACAGACAGATAGATAAACAGATAGATAGACAGACAGAATTCCAACCAAAAGAGTAATACACAAAAATTTTTACTATTTCAGATAGTCCACCTGAACACTAAAGTGGATGTCATATGAAAATAAAACTAAACTCATCAAACCTCACAAAACCCCAGTTCAAGTAAGTCAAGTGTTTCGGAATTTTATATCCTTCAAAAGCGTTTAGTATAAGAGAAAGTCGTGTGTTGTGGGTGTTACGATCCCAACCCATCAAAGGGAACAAATGTTTGTTAGTCTGTTTGCTTTCATGTCATTTAATATCATCAGGGGTGTGAGGTTTCTTGAATAATGTAACTTAGCCTACGGCCTCTAAACACCCAGCGTGTTCATAGACCGGCTAATTCTACCCAGAATCAAACCCGGATTAGACTGATTTCCACTTAAAAAAAAAAGAAAAAAAAAAAGAAAACGGACCATCACAGTGACTAAAAGAGTAAAAGCATCATTCATGAGGTTAGCGACTATGTCAGAGGCCTGAGCTGCCTAAGCAAAGCAAACACCATAAAAGGCTAAGACTAGAAAATGAGTAAGAACAACTAATTGGAGAAACAACACATTGCCGTGCCATAGTCCTATTAAGTTAAGAACAACTAACTGGAGAAACAACACATTGCCGTTCCCTAATCCCATTAATTCAGTGGTTCCTAACCTGGGATGTATGCACCGCTTAGGGTTGTCAAACTTTATTTGTGAGGCTGCAAAAGCTCCACATCATACAGTTAAATTGTATTTTTATGCCACTGACTGTATCGCCATTGATGGTTTTACTATTGTATTTAGGAAACTGTTGTGCGGCAATATTATTTTGTGCAGTCACTTCTGTATGACAGTCTGTTGTCAAAAAATGTCCCAAATATTTAAAAGTGATTTTTGGCAGAAGGTGAGATGGTATTTTGAGAAACTTTGGGGTGTGAACACTAAATAAGAGTTAATCCTTTGACTGTCCACAATGCAGGTGTGACATATACTGGAAAAATATGGTGTTTTTACCTGCGGGGAATCCAACAGGGTTATATATATATATATATATATATATATATATATATATATATATATATATATATATATATATATATATATATATATATATATATATATAATCTCTCTCTCTCCTTCAAGGAAAGTTCGATTATCTGTTCTCAGGGGTCTTTGAGCGATTTTCTTATGAAATACAAAGTTGCTTAGTTTTAAGTTTTGAATTGGTTTGACATGTCAGCACTTGCATCAGCTGATTATTCAGCAGTTTTCAATTTTGACCATAAAGATGCAATGTAATAAAACAATTTCATATATTTTATGAGTTTCAAGGAGAGAACTTACAAAAATTGGTTGCAATAGTTTCCTCACAGGTCTGTGAAGAGTCTCTTCTTGTTACGAGTTTTGACCCCCCCCCCCACCCCACATACTTAACCAATCATATTTAAATTTTAGCCATACAAACTTCAGTTTTTCCAATAACCACTGAAAGTCGAGAACCATAGGTGGGTCAGAGCCGTAGGTATGGTGACTTTTGTGCAGCGGAAAAACACGAGTTGCCCAGGCAGGCATCAGACAGCAATGGTAGTGGCTACCAAACCACGTGCGGGAAGAAGGTTACTTGTTTGACTTATACCACTAAAAATAAGCTATTAAATATTTTGTTTCAAATATTAGGATATCCACTGCAATATACTGAGGAATGGCTGTAACCGATCTATTTATCTGCCTATAGCCAGATGCCTTAATCTCGTAAGGGGTGGCCACAAATAAATTGCCTCCATCTTGCTCTGTCCCCTGCTATTTTGCTGCCCTCCCCCAGGCTCTCAACAATCTCTCTCATATATCTCTCCACTCCATCACACCATCTCATCCTTGGTCTCCCTCTTTCTCTCCAGCCCTTCACCTCACTCTCATACGCTCTGGTCATTAGTTTCTTGCTCTTTTTCCTCTCCACATGCCCAAACCACTTCAGTGTATTTCAAATGCTTTCTGTCAAATCCACATCCACACCACAATGCTCCCTCACTTCCCCATTTGCCAGTCTGTCTTGCTATTAACTCCACATGCTCCTCTCAGATAACTCATATCCACTGCTCTCACTCTTGACTTGTGTCCATTCAAGAAGGTCTAAGCTTCACTTCCATACAATAGTGTTGGTATCACAGTACTAGCATGCACCTGCTTTTTTACCTCCATGCTCACCTCCTTTTTTCTGATCACTTCTTTCAAAGAAACAGCAACTTTTCTTCCCTCTTATTTCCTATCAAGCACTTCATCCTATGAACTTCTGTGCTTACTCATTACACTACCTGAGTACTTAAATCCACACGCATTTTCATTTCTTAATTATTCAGTCTCACTGTGCATTCAGTAACTTCATTCCTCTTGAAGACTACAACTGTACTCTTCCCTACATTCCCCTTTATATTCCATTTCTTACTCTCGCAGCCTCATTCACCAATCCTTGCAGTTCTCCATGGTTTTCACTTAAAAATAAAAAATCATCTGCACACAACAGAACATAAAGCTTTCAAATGCTCTCCACGCTCATTAGGATTACTCCAACATCTACTGTACAGCCCTACCTTGAAACTGTTTTATAACTCCATCCACATACTGACTGAACAACCATGGAGACATGTCACTTTCCTGTTTCAGTTCAACACTCAGATACAAAAATTAACTCAGTTTCCCGACCACACGCACTTCAGCCTTAATGTTTTCATACATACTCTTCATGGCATTCAAAACATTCCCATTTACCCCATATAATTTTAATATTTTCCACATTCCTTGTCTAACCACTCTGCCATATGCTTTCTCCAAAACCAAGAAGGCCGCTTACAACTTCTTTCCCTTCTCTAGAAACTTTTCCACTAAAAACCTTGAGATGAATATCTGATCTATACAAACTCTTCCCATCTTAAATCCTCACTGTTCTTCTCCGACTAATTCTTCTGTTAGTTCCCTTTGTCTGTCAAAGAGTATCCTACCATATACTTTTCCTATTACACTAAGAAGACAAATGCCCCTATGATTACCATACACTTTTTTTTTTCTGCCTGTCCTTTGTACAGGGGAATAAATATACCTGACGTCCAACCCATTGGAACTCTACCTTCCCCCAAAGCTAATCCGTACATCTTCTATGATTATCCATTCTACTACTACTGTATCTCTCCCTCGTGTTTCAGCATTTCACCACACACTCCACCAATTCACAGGACTTTGCCCATTTTGACTTTCTCCATTGCTTTCATTACTTCCATCCTACTGATCTCCTGCTCCCTTCTCACTTCGCTTCTTCTCCCAGCCATTCTCCAGCATTACTTTCATTCCCTATGATTAACAATTCTTTCTCACCTTTTCTCCTTTATCCAAGATCAATCTCCCATTTTTATCATCCGCTCCCCTACTACCTTCTTTATCACCCTGTCTAACTCTACCCCCTTCCAGAACATTCTCTCCATTGCACATTCAAATTCTTTACAAAATCCTTATCCGCTCTCTTCTTATTCTCTCTTATTAATCTTTTCATCTACCTCTTCCTCTCTGCAAAAAATACTCTATTCTGTCTCTCAAATTCCTCCTTGCCTCTGCTTCTCATCCACTCACTATAAGTTTTCTCCTTTTGTACCACAGTTTGTCTCACCTCTTCGTTCCACCATGCCGTTCCTTGCACCCCCTTTCGTTTCATCTTCTCTTCACCCCACACCACCTCATTAGCTGTACAGATTTCTTCTGTGAATATCTTCCACACACCTTTCACCTACCCCATCAGTTCCAAATCATATTTACCCAAGCTCTCCTCCACTTCCCTCTTATATATATATATTTCTTTTCATCGTTTTGCAACCTTTCTACCCTCCTCATAAGGAGTATTTTCTCCTGCCCTTTTCTCCTATTCACCCATCACATTTGCACCTTGACTTTCACACCACCGAGTGGTGGTCAGAAATCCTACTCCCCGAACCACTATATGCTCTTGCGTCCAGTACATACCTTCTCATTCTGTCATCCCCATACATACGAGTATATGCTCAGTCATAGCTGTCTGTTCATTCAGTTCATCACTCACTCTTCTCATCATTCGCCATGTACATCTGTGGATCATTTTGTGTCTAAAGAGGGTATTGGTTAACATTAACCCTCTCTTTTCACAACTGTCCGCTAGAGCACTACCATTCTCATCCATTTTTGCAGGCAGACCCCACTCACCATTTATGCCATTCACATTCACATTCCCTACTTTTTCATGCATATCTTCGGTCAACAACACTCTCTTACTCCTCTCAAACCCTTCCATGCACGCTTCCACATTTGCCCAGAACTCTTTTTTTTCACCAACAGGAGCAAAATCGCAAGCACAACACTTACTGTAGTGCTAAACATGGCATAAGAGAATAATAGTACTTGAGGTGACAAAACAACGTTTTCCTTATAATTGTTATATTTTCTCATGAGATATATCCTAATTATCATTTATTACCACAGTATCATTTACAAGGTGTTGAAGGAACATAATTATGCAGATTTATCAAGTGAGGGAAGAAATGTAGCATTTGATAACCAAAATCGCCTGTTATTGTTGTATCACCTATTACTAGATATGCACTTACATGGTAATTTTCTGTGTTTGTAAGTTTAAAAGTACTTATTGACCATCGTTTTCCCATTTTCTAGTGTGTAACACACTGCAGATGCACTCTCCATTGTCTCCATGCTTACCTTAACACTAATTAATTATTCTCTTGCTGCTAAAATAGGGTGTTCACACACAATTATGAACATTACCTCCCAAGGTGTTTGAAGGTGTGGTAGAGTCAGAAGCTCTCTCAGAGCATCATTTGCTTCTTTGCTTGTGTGTAACACACCGCAGTGACACTCATCGTTATAATTTTATTCACTATTACTCTATTTTTATACTTGAAACATGAACAGCATATTTGAAATAAGGAGAGTATGTGGAGATTACCAGGCACGAAAGGATTGATCTTGCTGGAGAGTCTCTAGAGTGTGTTGAATAATTTTGTTATTTGGAAGACATGTCATGTGCTGGAGGTGGGGCTGGAGTGTGGGATGGCTGGAAAAAGTTCAGGGAACTGTTGCCTCTCCTGACACTGAAAGGGCTCTCGCTCTGTGTTAAGGAATCTTTGTATGCGGCATGTGTTAGGGGTGTAATGCTGTATGGCAGTGAGACATGGGCAATAAAGGAAGAGGTTATTCTCAAGCTCAAAGGTACAGAAATGACAGTGATTAGGTGGATGTACAGTGCATCCCTGAATAATAGGCCTCGGGGGGCTAGGTTTATGAAGATTTGAGAGGTAGGATTGGGCTGGAGTGTATTGGTGTTGTGATGAGGAGAGGTAGACTGAGATGGTTTGGGCACGTGGAAAGGATGGGAGATGATAATTCGGTACAGAAAGTGAGAAGTGTTAAGGTTAAGGGTAGGGTTGCGAGAGGTGGACTAAAAACAGATCTGGGATGAGGTCATTGCATGTGACCTCAGGGATATGGGACTGAATAGGAAAGCTTCCAGAGACAGAGTAGTATGGAGAGCAGCCATTACGTGACCCAGGCCGACGCAAGCATGTTAGAGCTTTTAAAAACAAAATGAAATAATAATGGAATGGATGAGTTGTGCAATGCTTTCTTTTGTGTTTAATGATCTAGTCACTTGATAAAATGCACTGGCTGGTGCTGACAGTTTCCTGTCACAAGAATGCAGACCAAGGGAGATAATGCTGAGAAGTTTATGC
Organism: Coenobita brevimanus; assembly: GCF_032717465.1. Lineage (NCBI taxonomy): Eukaryota > Metazoa > Arthropoda > Malacostraca > Decapoda > Coenobitidae > Coenobita > Coenobita brevimanus. The sequence continues at coordinate 15,490,028 of NC_136972.1, forward strand.
GTACAATTCAGAGAATTCCATAACTCAGCATAACATGATGCCATTTGGTAAACGGATTCTCAATCACTTCTCTCCCAACGAATTTAGGAGCGTCATATAGCAACTTGACTCCCAGAGCATAGGACGGGTCTCTTCCATAAAAAAAGTAACCAGTTTAATATCCCGAGTACTGATAACATATCTACTGTCCTCCAAGATCCAGCTTCCATAATATGGCAACGATTCTTAATACCATTTTTTTTTCCCGTACATATTAAACCAGGATACTTTCACATAAATTATGAGGTCTGACTGGAAAGTAGCTGGCCATTAGCAGGTGAAAATAAATAACCATACTTACTAAGTTCAGACTTAAATCTCCTTCAAAATATGCCCCATGGGACTCAACACACTTTGCCCAGTGGTCCATGCATTACTGGAATCATTTTGTAATGTTAGTCTGGGGGATTGCCAACAAGAACTTTGTCACATTTTACTTTATCTCATTTGTGTCCATAAATCTCGAACCCTTCAGCAGCATCTTCAGTTTAGGAATTAGCCAAAAGTTGCAGGGAACCATGTTAGAAGAGACTGGACCCTGTCAGACCTGTGTGATCCTGTTGGGCCAAAAGTCCTTGATGAGATAGGATGAGTGGGCTGGAGCATCGTCATGGTGGAGCTGCCAGTCCCACGACCCCCATAACTCATCTCTTTTGATGTACTGCATTGCGTAGGTAGCTTCGTACTCCCAGGTAATACGCTTTTTTATTTATTTATTTATTTATTTAATTATTCATTTGTCTTTTGGGGTAAACTCACATAATGAACAACTCCCGGTTAGTGAAAAAAAAAAATGAGTCTGAACTTTACCTTGCTCCGAACCCGTCATTCCTTCTTTGGTCATAGTTTCATCGTCAAAAGCCTGCTGAAAGTTCCTGATGGTTTCAGAATATTATGTCAGCGAGATTTTTTTTTTTTTTTTTACAAATCTTTAGAAATAATGGTGCTTAAGTCACTTGATCATCGCGGCAGAAATGAAAATGCGACAAGCAAGAACACGTCTGTCAAAGGCCCAAAGATGTCTGGGTTATGTGGTCTTTATCTATTTTGCTATAGAAAAAGAAGATGTACTATCATGTTTGGTTGACTGAAGAGACCCAGGCAGAGTGAGAATAAATGATGGCATTGTAGGGGAACGGCAGGGTAGGCCATTCCTGCCCCGTTATCCACGTTGTATTGAGGTCAGGTAATGAAATAGGCAGATTGGGGTCTATGGAGATTTACTGTGAGACATTTGCATGACTAAAAGTTAAAGAGCTTGCCCTGACCCATGTGTCAGGGGCAGTTTGTGCTAGCTAACGCCTTCCCACTCTCTCTCTAGCTCCTACTCTCCTTGTCGCTCTCTGGGGATCTCTCTGGCTCTCTGACTCTCCTACATGTGATTTAGGACTTACATCCACCTCTGAATTTCGTGTGGGCGTGCGTGTGTGTGTGTGTGTGTGTGTGTGTGTGTGTGTGTGTGTGTGTGTGTGTGTGTGTGTGTGTGTGTGTGTGTGTGTGTGTGTGTGTGTGTGTGTGTGTAGGGTCTCGCACACTTCCGGCACGTGAACAACTTCCATCAAACCATCTTGTGTCTGGAATACTTGAATGTCTGGCAACGGGAAAATGTATCCAACCTCTTCCTGGAGAACTCATACATACAGTGACTACCTGTCTATTACAGGCTGATGCATATAGCTGTATAGTTATATAGCTACATATTACATATTGTGTCATGACATATTAATGCCCACATATCGCTCTGTCATACCAAACTGTCGTACCCACGACGTCTGTCTATATTACAGTTTTACAAAGCATATAGTAACATGGTACACTGAAATGAATATATTGAACAAACATACATGGAACTCATCATAATACTGTAGTGTCATAACTGCATTGTATAAATATATAGCAGTGATATATTGCAGCTGCATAAGTGTGAATGTATAACAGACATATGCATACATTTTATACAATGGTAATGTGAGAGTAATTCAGTGACAAGTCTACGGTACTCAGTTGTTAAAGAATCAGCTTTATGGAATGTACTTGCTATTTATATTCATATATATGAGAAGTATTACTAAAGTCATATAAAGTATTTACACGTATATTATAAATGCACTGTATTATATCTGACCCAATAAATTAGTTCTTTTTCTTTTTTTTGACTATGTAAATTATATTTACGTTATTGACATAATATACAGATGTACACTCTAACCAAAAAGTTCTTGAACGCTGCAAGCACTATGCAATCTGGTAAAACGGACGAAGAATCTGAAAACAGCTCTCTCTGCTGTATTGTGACAGAGTGTTATGTTTCAGCAGTAACTGTTGGCCACTATAAATGAATGTAATGACAAACAATTGGGTCACTTGCAATCATGCATATTAGACGTTCCGAAATGACAAGCCCCATTCTGCTCATTCCCACATCCATCGTTCCAAAGAGTTCGAGAACTTTTTCTTGAGGGTGTACAACTTTCATTCAATGGGCCTCACTTAAATGTTTACCTCTCTTCCCCCCATGAATAATGATTCTAAGTTTGCAATACTAACTTGCATTCTCTGCATAGATAATTTAGCAAATTTGATGGAGAAGATTATCAAGACAATTGATGCTGGGCTATACACATAAAATGGATTGAACATACTCATACTTTATCTTTCCCAGGGCTTCGTTGTTTGGTTGATCATTGCATGGTTTAATTAATATGTGTCCTCATATTTAAATCCATCGTAGGAAGTAGTTGGAAGTGTTTATGGGTGTGACTTTTTTTATATGCAAGGAAGAAGGAACCAAAGGCCAGAAGCCCACAAACCGTTTTTACCAGGGGAAAAAAAAATATACAACAGAGAGCCAAATTCAAGATCCGATCATTTCGAGATGCCTGGACACACTGCGTTTAAAATATTGGAGATCATAGGAAGTAGGAAATACAGACAGAGGGAGACAGTTCCAGAGTTGACCTGTTGCATAAATGAAGGACTGGAAGTAATGGTTAACTCTTTCATTAGAGAGTTGAACAAAAAAGGGATGAGAGTTTGTTGCTAGACGGGTGCTACGCGCCCATCGTAGTGGTGGAAGGATGCAAGCAGATTGTTTAGAGGAGCAGTGACCATTGAAGTAGCGCTAGAAAAGAGAAATGATGCAACAGTGTGGCGAAGAGACAGAGGTTGAAGGGAGCCAGAAAGCAGAGGAGAGTTAATGAGACAAAAAGCCTTTGATTCTAACCTATTGCGAAGAGCTGTATGTGGGGGAGCCTCCCCACATATGAGACTTGTACTCTACACAGAGGCAAATAAAACTCGTGTATAAAGTCCACAACTGTGCACGGGTAAATAGGATATGGAGACGGCTTACCACACCTAATCTCTTGGAAGCAGATTTTTCAAGAGATGTAATATGATCTTTCCAAGGTAAATCCCCATAGAGAATGAAACCCCAAGTATGTTTAAGGATGATGCAGGATTGAGGTGGATATTATTACACATTAGTGGTTACTCCTGTAGAAGATTTTGATGGGTTGATAGGTGTAAGAACTGAGTCTTTGATGCATTAAAAACAACAAGATTACTTTTACCCCAGTCAGAGATGCGAGCCAAGTCAGACATTAGGTGTGCCATAGCCTCAGCCCTTGTTTGTTGAAGTAACTGCTGAAATGGACGTTGTGGGAACCGAATGGAAAGGTGAAGGGTGGAATCATCAGCGTATGAGCGGATAGGGTTAAATGTACAGCTTAAAAGATCATTGATGAATAAAAGGATGGGAGTCGGTGATAGGACACAGCCCTGAGGAACACCACTGTTATAGATCTAGAGAAGAACGGTGGCCATCTACATCATCTTTCATGATGATGATGATCATCATCATCATGGGCAGCCTGAGTTAGTCCACTGCAGGACAAAGGCTTCTCCCAAACGCTTCCACTCTGCCCGGTCAGATGATAGCCTGTTCCAACCCAGACCAGGAAACTTTCGGATTTCGTCTCTCCATCTGCTCATCGGTCTATCCCTTCCTCTAGCTCCATCTCTTGGTTGCCAATCGGTTGCTACTTTTGTCCATCTGCTGTCATTTCTTCTATGTATATGACCCGCCCAGGCCTATATCCTCTTTTTTATAGTGCTGAAAATATCTTCTACTTTTGTTTGTTCTCTGATCCAAGATGCTGTTTTCATTTCTCTCAATGTTATGACCAACAGTATCTTCTCCATTCCTCTTTGTGCGCTTCTTAATTTTCGTTCCATACATTTTGTTATACTCCATGTTTCTGAATCATAAGTTAGTACAGGGAGGACACATAGGCTGTACACTTTCCTTTTTAGTGAGAGGGGCATCTTGCTTTTCATAATAGAGTTTTGTTTTCCTAACGCGCTCCATCCCATACCAATTCCTCGTTTAATTTCTCTGGAGTGATCTGGGTTTGTCTTTATGATTTGGCCTATGTATATATGTTCTTCAACTGCTTGTGTCACTTCGTGTTCTTTCTTTATCTGCCGTGGTTGCATAAACTGATTAAACATAACCTTGGTTTTCTTTCTATTCATTTTCAGTCCTACTTTAAGGCTTTCTCTGTTTAGGTCTTCCATCATTAGTTGTAACTCTTCCCCTGAGTCGCTGAAATGAAGTATGTCATCTGTGAATCTAAGATTGCTTAGGTGTTCTCCATTAACATTTATTCCCTTATTGTCCCATTCAAGTTCCTAAAAATGTCTTCCAAACACGCTGTGAAGAGCTTTGATGATATTGTATAGCCCTGTCTTACCCCCGTCTTTACTGGTATTTTCTCACTTTCTTTGTGGAGCTTTATTGTTGCTGTACCATCTTTATATATATCTTCTAAGACCTGCACATAATTCTCTTCAATTCCTTGTTTTCTAATAGCCCTCATTACAGCAGAAATTTCAAGTGAGTCAATTGCCTTTTCATAATCTGTGAGTGCCACGCACGTTTTTTTTTTTTTTTTAACTCATCAGTTTTCTCAATTACCTAGTTAACGATTTGCATATGATCTATTGCAGAGCACCCACTCTGGAATCCTGCTTGTTCTCTCGGTTGATTTGAATCTAGTATGTCTTCCTATCCGGTTGGTGATAATTCTTGTAAAAAGTTTGTAAACAGAAAGCAAGTTAACTGGTCGATAATTCCTTAGGTCTTTGACATTTTTTTTGTGAATGAGAACAATGTTGGCATTTTTCCAAGCTTTAGGAACTTTTTGATTTTCCAGACATTTGTGTATAGTCTTGCTAGCTTATCAAGTGCAACGTCGCCTGCATCTTTGATCTGGTCTATAGTAAGAATGCCATTACCACTTGCTTTGCCTCTCTTTGTGTCTCTTAGAGCTGTCCTAACTTCTACTGTAACAGCAGTTACTGGTGACCATTGTTTACCTGTTCCTGATTGATGTTTTCGGGTCTGTCCTCACTGCTGTATACTTTAGTGTAAAATTCTTCAGCTACCCTGATTACTTCATCTCTGTCATTAGTAACATCGCCATTTGAGTTTCTTAGGCTGAACATCTTTTCCTACACCAAGCATTCTCTTGGTTGATTTCAATCTTCCACCTTTTCTTAAAGTCTCTTCGATTTTGGTCATGTTAACCTTTCAGATATCTTCGGACTTTTTCTTGATGGTCTTACCTAGTTCTGCTGCTTCAGTCTTGTCTCTGGCTGTTCTAATTGTCATATTCCTTCTTTTCCTCAGAAGATCCTTTGTTTCTTCCGAGAGTTTGCTATGAGTGTTCTTGCGTGCCTTTCCTGCAACAGTTAGGGATGCTTCTGTTATGATTCTAGTGAAGTTGTCATTCATGTCTTTTACTGTCTCCTCTATGTCTGCCAACTGTAAGTATCTATTCTGGACCTCTAAATTATAGTCTTCAGACTTTTCCCTTAGTTTTTCATAGGTTCAGTCTGATGCTTCTAAATAGCTTGTTTCTTTCTACCTTAAGGTTCAGTCCTATTCGAGATCTCACCATTCTGTGGTCACTTCCAACGTCTACTCTGTTTAGTATCGTTACGTCTTTCAGAATATCTGATTTGTTAGTAAGAATAAAGTCGATTTCATTCTTAGTAATTCCATTACTACCTTTCGATGTCCACTTCCTGTATTCTTTCTTTTGGAAGAAGGTAGCCATAGAACGACAGCAGCTATAGAACAACAAGAAAGGAAGCTATAGATGAAAGCACAAATAGAAGGATAGGAACCTTAAGAGGGCAGTTTGGAAATAAAAGATTTATGTCAGATTCGATCGAAAGCCTTTGAGATGTCAAGTGTAATGGCAAAACTTTTCGTCAAACTCCCAAAAGGAAGATGACCAGGAGTCTGAAATGTAGATGAGGTCACCAGTGAAGCGCCTCTTACGGAACCCATACTGACGATCAGTAAGAAGGTTGTTACAGGAAAGATACTTTAAATTTTTTCTTAAGAACAGACTCGAAAATTTTTGAGATACAGGATGTTAAAGCAACTGGGCGATAGTCAGAGGGCTGGGTTTGGTCACCCTGCTTTGGGAATGGCTGAATGAGAGCAAACTTCCAGCAAGAAGGAAAGGTACAAGTTGACAGACAAAGGTGAAACAGTTTACCTAGGAAGGGTGTAAGCATGGAAGCAAAGTTCTTGAGGACAACAGGAGGAACCCCATCAGACCCATATGCCTTATTATTACTGAGGCCAGTGATGGCAGAAAATACACCAGTTGAAGAATATTAAATGTCAGCCATGAGGAAGTCAAAGGGGGGAAGTGATGGAGGAACAGCACTGGAGTCATCTGTTGTGGAATTGGAGGAGAAAGTCTGAGCGAAGAGGTCTGCTTTATGAGTAGAAGAAATAGGTAGAGAGCCATCAGAGTATAAAAGTGGAGGAAAAGATGATGAGGTAAAATTGTTAGAAAGGTTTTTAGCAAGGAGCAGGAAGAATTTGATTTTTAGAGTTCAGAGCATTTAGTACGGATGAAATTATTTTTAGCAGAGCGAAGAACAGACTCAGCACAATTCCGGGCAGAGATGTGATTCAGAGGTGGGTTGGCTCCAGTCCCTTTATAGACCTTCTCCTCTTTCAGGACAGCATTAGAACATGCATGATTAAACCAAGACTTTTTTGCATTAGTCAAAGGATATAAGAAAGGAATGTATGCTTCCATGCCCGAGAGAATAACTTCCGTAATGCGTATGGCACATTCAGATGACTCTTGGTCATGGAAACAATAATCATAACCGGGAAAATCAAAGAAGCACTGACTGAAGGCTTCCCAATCATCAGCTTGAATGTGCCACAAGCGACGCTTCTTTGCAGGGTCCACAGGCCATACTGAGGCGATAGGATAGGTTAAGGTCATATGGTTGTGATCGGAGGAGCACAACAGAGAGGAAAGATTAACAGCGTTAGCGGAAGCATTAGTTCTAAGGAAGAGGTCAAGAATGTTGGAACTTTCTACAAGACGGTGAGGGATATGGGTAGCACGCTGCACAAGCTGCACTAAGTCATTAAGGATAGAAAAGATGTAGGCTTGTGCATCAGATGAATCAGTGAAAGGAGAGGAGAGCCAAATGTTGTGGTGAACACTGAAGTCTTCTAGAATGGAGATTTCAGAGAAAGGAGAAACGGATAAGATGTGTTCCATCGTAGATGTAACATAGTCATGAATTTTTCATAGTCAGTAGAATTGGGGGATAAGTAAACAGCACAGATATATTTCGTCAGAGAAACACAGGAAAGCCGAAGCCAGAGGGTAGAGCATTCAGAAGATTCAAGTTCAGGAACACGAGAGCAAGATAGGTTGTTGCGTATAACAGCCACCTTTGGCTTTGAAATGAATATAGAGAAAGTAGGAGGATACAGAAAAGTGTTTGCTATCAGTTGTGTCAGACAGCTGAGTCTCAGTTAAGAAGAGAAGGTTAGGTTTAAAGGAGAGGTGGTGCTCAACAGAGAGAAAGTTTGAGGAAAGACCGCGAATGATGCAGAAATGAAGAAGAAGTGAGTCACGAGGGACTGTTCCAGCTGGCTGAAACGTGAAGATGTACGTAGGACAAAGGTGAAAAGCGTGTAATGATGTGCGGCATTTACCTTCGACTGTTGATTCACTTGCGAAGGTGACAGTGTCCTGTTTCTTAGAGACCTTAATAAGTTCCGTGTTAGTGTTGATGGTGACCAATGTGCCATCATTCTTAGAAGGGAAAGGATATATTTGATAGACTGTGAAGAGATCATTTGTTATGAATGGTACATGAACTACCATTCATGTCGGTGTCATAGTTGTTTCAACGTATGGGTAATATAGCACGAGATTCTTTTCTTTACACAACGGCTTTAAACCATGTTTATGTATGCCTTGACTGATTATTGATGTAAATCGTGAATTGGCAGTAAGTTAATGGTAATCTTGCCATTTCCAGCATTGGCAATACCTTTCATGAATGCTTGATAACCAGTCCTGATATTGTCTAAATGAAGTATTATTATGTCAATATGTTCCATGACCACTGAGAAATGTTGGAAAAGTGTCATATTCCCACCCAGTGCATTTATTTTCTCCACAATTTCTTGATTTTTTTTTTTCTGCCTTTCTAAGAGTCTTCACAATCATCATTGCAGTGTTCTGTGTATCAGCTAGCTTCTGTTAATACTTGAAGATGTAAGTTATCCTATTAAATTTATTTCTTCAAGATCTTTTTCTGTAGCCAATCCAAAAATGTTGCCAAGAATTGCTCCACCTTGATCGAACAAACCGCGTCTGTCACGTGTATGTGCGATGTTTTTTGTGTCCCTAAGTCCCTCAGTCCCACGTGATGGGACATCCTGGATCATGGTGAGCATGAGAGTTGTTATTTGTTCCAGTTTCCATTCTACCAACTTAATGAATTCAGTCACTTCCTTCGTGTAATGAGCTTCTGACGAAGAGCTTCTAATCACTGCTCCCTAAGTCCTATGTGGTCTAGCAATGTTCCCCAACATCACTGGTAAGTCATTTATAGTATCCAAACTAATTTCATTACTCATTACATCCTGTACAATTGATGTTGAGGCTGTTGGGGCGATAAGGTACCGTTGTCTTAAAATATCTTGAGGGTGTCAGCGAATTGATCCTCTTGCTATATACTGGAGAATGCATAGAATAAGTCTCCTCATCGTTACCTACCAAGAAAATAACTTTATTAAGCAGCTAAATCAGTCATGCTGAAGAAGATGATAGTGACGATGAACAAAGTAAAACGGAGCGTGAAGAACAGTAACTATGCTCTACATTGCTCCATGTTTTACCTATAGAAGGAGTTTAAATCGATTCCTAGATCAGGTAAATGCTGTATTGTGGCATTTGCTGTAACAGTCGCACCTGTATATGTTAGTCTGGTGTGCGACCGTAATTTATTACTGTATTTATTAATTTCTTCTTAGGGATTGATTCCCTTAGACTTACTGTAATGACATGAGTTGTCGTTGGGTTCTTTGATGAAGCATCAGTCACTGAATTTATTTTGTCTTATATATAGTGAGTATGTACATTGTAATTTTCAACTGTACACATCCATCTTGCTCTCCTCCCAGAGAGGAGTTTTTCCTGGAACATACCCACAAGTGGTTTATGATCTGTTTAAAAGTAGATGATGTATATTCCAATTTCCACTCAGTTAACGCTGGCTTGCCACAGGGATCAGTTCTGGTGCCAACCTTGTTCCTGGTTCATATTAATGATCTCTTATCTGTCACCCACAATCCCATCCACTCATACGCAGATGACTCAACACTACATAGTTCATTCAGACTCAGACACCCATTTACAAAGTCTAATATCTCAACCTCTCACCTCAGTACAGCCATCTCCATAAATCAAGACCTATCTACGATCAGCGAATGGGGACAAAAAAAACCTTGTCTCATTTAATGCTAGTAAAACTAAATATATACAATTTACTAATAGACAGATATTGCCAGATTCGTATATTACCTTCAGTGCTACTAATATTTCCATCTCAGAAAGTATTGAAATTCTCGGCGTCTCACTTAACAATGTCCTCAGCTGGATATCTCATGTTAGATCACTTGCTAAAACCGCCTCAAAGAATCTTGGATTATTAAACGGAGTCCGTAACTTCTTCACTGACAAGCAGTTAGCTATAATTTATAAGAGTCATGTGCGCTCTCAGCTTGAATATTGCTCACCTTTGTGGAATGGATGTGGAGAGGTTGCATTAAAACAAACAGAAAAAATTCAGAACAAAGCTGTTAGAATTATTATCAACCCTGCCATTACAAGTAAACTACCTCCCCTACAAGTAAGAAGGAGTGTTGCCCCCCCTTGCATTATTTTACAGATATTTTTATGGCAAATGCTCAGACGAAGTTGCGTCCATGGTGCCACCTCTCCATGCCTTCCCTCGTGCAACACGGGCATCTGGTAACGCTCATGACTGGAATGTCACTCAGCCATATTGCAGAACTTCTGCTTATCAGAATTCTTTCATTCCCCGAACAACATCTCTCTGGAACTCGCTTCCCCAGAGTTGTTTCCCTCCAAACTTCAAGTACCTGGAGGATAATGATATACTGGTACATCAGCTTTTTACCTCCGCCAAGGAGGTTATGTTTTTGCTGGCGTTGGTTTGTCTGTTTGTCTGTTAGCAGGATTGCTCAAAAAGTTATAAACGGATATTGCTGATATTTTTTGGAGTAGGGTATGACCCAAGGAACAATCCAATAGATTTTGGTAGTGATCCGGATCAGCATCCAGATCCAGGAAATTTTTAAGTGATTCTTTACCATTGCTGGATAGTGCCAATTTCAACATTTTCGCTTATAACTCAACAAATATTGCCGACAATGCTTGCACTTCAGCTTTGGTGGAGGTGTGCAGTCTCGGATTGCTCATGTTTATTCTCTCAGTTTATTTAAATCCAACTTTGGGACGAGTATAGTGTGTATTTTACATAAACGAGAGGGCGACAGCAACATTCTGAATCCTTACATCTAGAAAAGTTCCCATCCGCCTATATATCTAAAGCCAGACGCCTTAATCCCGAAGAGGGTAGCCAAAAGCGAATCACATCCATATCACTCTGCCCTCCACCACCAGGCTGCCCTTTCTCCAGTGCACAATATCCTCCTTCATATAACCTTCCAACCCATCCTTCCGTTGCATCTTCGGTCTTCTGGTCTTCCGACTCCTAGTCCCTCTTCTACCTCACTCATATAAATTTTTCTAATCAGTCATTAATTCTTCTTTCTCTTCACGCGACCAAGCCATCTCAAGGTACTTCTCTCAGTGCTTTCCCAATGATAAATAAAACTGTCCGTCGTTTGCCAAAATAGTAAACGTACAGTAAGTGGTCAGCCAAAGATCGAAGATTTAGCTTCATGAGGGATTGAGTATATTTTGTCTTTTTTAATGCGGTTGGTATGGATTACTCTTTACTTCCTATGAAAGACCTCTTTGTTATTTTTGGATATATGCTGTTTCACTCTAACCAGGCCCAAAACTGTCTTTTCCTTTCATTTCAATGTTGAGCTGAAACAACAGATTAACTATAAAATATGGTGCCAGTCATGAAGATTTACAGTGGAAAAGAGGTAGAGTCGTATCATTCTCTGTTTCTGCACATGATCTCCGTGAAACAAGTTGCAAAGAACAAGAAACTGGGCCAAGTTAAGATGAAAAGAGTAGTAACAGTCTCCAAGAGCCCCTTCAGTACAATGACTCCTTGTGCTGGAGAGAGGCACCTTCATGTAGCAGCTATTAATAGATAATTGTCTGCAGGAGAAGGGCAATTTCAGCCTGCAGCACACTGAGTTCACTTTCAGATGAAGCTTAGCCTACAACAGGTACTGCAATGACTCCTTGTTTAATTTATTTTTGCTGCCAGCACACGATTCCATTCGGCTTAGGAAAGACCTCTCCTAATGATATACCTAAAATTACATATTTTTTCAGCTTAGAATAGCTTTACTTCTTGAAATAACTAATTTACTACACTATCACTGGACGAAAAAACACGCAGTTATATGTGAACAACATTGTGGAAAGTGGAAAATTTTGCTGTGCAGGCACTGACTGAATAATCCCTGCAGCACGCAGGAGCTGGTATGTGTGCCATACGGACCACCTTGTATATTATCCGACAATGGATGTGTCCCATCTCTCTCTCTCTCTCTCTCTCTCTCTCTCTCTCTCTCTCTCTTTCCAAGAGCCGCGATGTTTGTGTGTTTGTTCTTCAGTCACGCCCAAAAAGGGCCGTAGACCCTAAGATACATATATAATCTGAAGCAGGGTGACCCAAGGATGGTTTTAGGGGGGCCAACATTCAGATCTGGGTCATTTGAGACCACCGGTTGTGTGTTTGCCTTTTTGGCCCTGGCAACGCCGAGTACCCCTGTAGCCTAATTTTTGGGATGGAGACTCACATGACCTCCAGTTCCGACACACGCTATGTAAGGTTCACCTCCGAGGTCATTTGAGGTCACCGGTCAGAAGCCATTTGAGGTCAGCGGGAACAATAAACAAGTGCTCACAAATACCGTGCGGTAGTCTGTGAAAGATGAAACAGAAATCCTGGACATCTTATAATCCCTCTTCAGAAGCATAAGAGGTACATGGTCTTTCTGGAGTAGAAAGATTGGACTAGAACCAATAGGATTAGAGTGTTCGGCTTTTTGGCCTGGCAATGCCGAGTGTCCCTGCCAGTAAATAATATAAAAACATGAAGCTTCACAAACCTTTGTGCATTCGGTTTTAATATTATGGCCGTTAAACCCAGGAAAGACAGACAGACAGACAGAAAAACAGACAAAGGAGAGACAGGCAGGTGAACGTACGTATTGTACTTTCAGTACATACAAACAGACAGAGATGAAAACTCACACCCCCCCCCCCACACACACACACGACCTGTTCAGAGCATGATCGGTAATAATAAGAGAATAAATGTCATAAAAAAAAACAATGTTACTAACAAGGACTGAGCCCAAACCACTAAATACGTTCATGCATGCAGTTTGTTAGGGCAAGCTGTTCCCAGGGAATATTTATTACACAATACTTGGTGCTACAATAGAAGATTCGATTTCATTGTTTAGTTCAGAGGGAATGTATGGCTGCAGATGTTTAACCGCTTAGAATATTTACCCTGCAACTGATTGTATATTATGTATGTGTGCTTGTGTTTGGGTCAAGTAAGCAAGTGTGTGTGTGTGTGTGTGTGTGTGTGTGTGTGTGTGTGTGTGTGTGTGTGTGTGTGTGTGTGTGTGTGTGTGTTTTAATGCGAGGAAGAAGGAACCAAAGGCCATGAGCCCGCAGTAACAGTTCCCTCCAAGAGAAAAACAAAATACAATAGAGAGCCAAATTCAAGATCCGATCATTTTGAGATGCCTGGACACACTGCGTTTGAAAGACTGGAGATCATAGGCAGCAGGAAATACAGACAGAGGGAGACAGTTCCAGAGTTGACCTGTTGCATAAATGAAAGACTGAGAGTAACGGTTAACTCTTGCATTAGAGAGTTGGACAGAAAAGGGATGAGAGTTTGCTTCCAGACGGGTGCTACGCGCCCGTCGTAGAGGTGGAGGAATGCAAGCAGACAGTTCAGAGGAACAGTGACCATTAAAGTAGCGATAGAAAAGGGATAAAGATGCAACAGTGCGGCGAAGAGACAGAGGTTGAAGGGAGTCAGTAAGAGGAGGAGAGTTAATGAGACGAAAAGCCTTTGACTCCACCCTATTGAGAAGAGCTGTATGTGGGGAGCCTCCCCACACATGAGAGTCGTACTCCACACAGGGGCGGATAAAACCCCTGTATAGAGTCAACAATTGTGCAGGGGTAAAGAAAGAGCGGAGTCGGCTTAGCTCACCCAATCTCTTGGAAGCAGATTTTACAAGAGATGTAATAAGATCTTTCCAAGATAAGTCCCGAGTAAATGAAACCCCAAGCATGTTCAAGGATGATGCAGGATTAATCTGAATATTATTAAACATTAGTGGGTATACCTGTGGATGATTTTGTCGGGTTGATAGGTCAAAGAACTGAGTGTGTGTGTGTGTGTGTGTGTGTGTGTGTGTGTGTGTGTGTGTGTGTGTGTGTGTGTGTGTATGTGTCTGAGTGCATGGGCGTGTGTGTTCGTATGTGTGTGTGTACTAACCCAATTGTATCTACGAGCATCAGTCAAGCTCGTACTGTCCCGTCTATTAAACCAATATTATCATACATATCCTTAAATTTATGAATAGTTTTGGTACACACTATTTAATTTGGTAGTGCATTCCACTGGTCAATTGCTCTATTTGAGAAACTGAATTTCCGAAAGTCTTTATCGCCTCTCTTTTTATGTTGTTTTTTGCAGTGTCCTCAAGTTGATACTTCCCCATAGATTATATATTCATTTTTGTCTATTTTCTCTTTCCCTGAGATGCATTTATATAGCATAATCACGTCTCCTCTTTTCATTCTTTCCTGTAGTGTTGGTAGATTCAGTTTTTCTAGTCTTTCTTCGTAGTTTGGATCCCTTTATCTTCGTTCCCATCTTGTAGTTGCCCTTTTTACTTTTTCAATCTTATTTATGTGTTTTTTGAGATGAGGGTTCCAGACTACTGATGCATATTCCAGGGCTGGGCTGATGAATGATGTTATTGATAATCACTCCTAGGTGCATTTCCTTTTCTGATACATGTAGGGTTGATCTTCTTACCTTACAATCCCAGTCTGTTTTTTTTTTTAACTTTTACCAAACTTAATTACATGACACATGTCCATATTAAACTCCATTTGCCATTTATTGCCCCACTCATGAAGCTTACCCAATTCTTCATCTAGCTCTCTGCAAGAATCATTGTTAGTAAGTTTCCTTTGCATTTTTGCATCATCTTCATACACATTTAGACAGCTTTCATTTCCAAAGTTATTGTATATGTCATATATATATATATATATATATATATATATACTAAGAAATATGTCATTTATATATATATATATATATATATATATACTAAAAATATGTCATTTATATATACATATACATATATATATATATATATATATATATATATATATATATATATATATATATATATATATATATATACATATATACACTAAAAACATAACTGGTGCCAGCATTGAGCCCTGAGGAACTCCACTAGTCGCTTCCCTCCATGATATGTAATTTACCCTTAGTACTGTTCTCATTTCCCTTTTTCTGAACAAAATTCCTTCATATACAGTACAGGTTGCCTTGGACTCCTCCTCGTTGATACAGTTTCCATAAAAGTCTTTGGTGCAGTACTCTATCAAATGTTTTCTTGAAATGTAATTACATACTGTCCACTCATCCTTCTCTTTTCTGTAACGTTTCTGTAACTATGTCATAGTAGCTTAATACATTAGTAACACATGGTCTTCCCTTTCAAAAACCGAACTGCTTTTCTGTCATCATACCGTGTTCTTCTAGATGGTTTACCCCAACTTTTCTTATCAGCTTTTCTAGTATCTTACAACAATGATCAGTAATACTGGTTGGCAGTTGAGTGGACTCTGTCTATTCCCTTTCTTGAATAGGGGAACAATGTTTGCTTTCTGCTAAATATTCATGTAGTTTACCTTGACCTAAGGATTCCTTGAATATTAAATATAACAGTCTGCTTATCTCTTCTGCACATTCATTTAGCACCCAAACTGAAATTTCATTAGGAACATATGCTTTTCCTATCTATTTTTTTTTTACGTGTCCGACTCTGGGCGAAGACTTCAGTGCCTATTCCCAAGTCCTTCCTGGGGCCCAGTAGTCCTCCTACATCTCTACATGTCACCACTTCGGAGCTAACACCTACCATCCATATTGATTACATGCTAGAGCTGTCTCATTCAGGACTCGTGTACTGGTATTAGAGGGAGTACTTTTATGACATGTCGGCGGGTCATCTGGTAGATCAGAGAAGTCTGTTTTTTGTGAAATTCAAATCCTTAAACTGTTCCCTGCCCCAGCCGGGATTCGAACCTGGGTCCGTTAGGACTACAGGCCGCCTCTCTACCTATTCTGCCACCGATTTAAGTAACATTTCCTGCACTTCTTTTTCTGATATTTGAATATCTAGTAATACATGTGAGCATGCATGTTCTATAGCATCTCTTTCGAAATTACTGTACTTTCTTAAGAAAATACTGATTGGAAGTTTTTATTTAGAGCTTCACAAATATCTTGTGTATAGATGATACCCTCGTCCGAAATGGAATGTATTTTATCTTTATCTTTGGTTTTGCTTCAGATGTAGCTGTAAAATATCTTAGGTTGATAATTACTTTTATTTACAACCTCTTCCTCAAACTGTCTTTGAGCTTCCTTCCATATCCTTCTATAATCATTTCTTGCCTGTAATAGTTGTTATATGCTGTCACTGTTGTGTCTTCTGTATCTATTCCATAGCAAATCTCGTTTTTCTTTTGATATTTTATGGGACTGTGTGTGTGTGTGTGTGTGTGTGTGTGTGTGTGTGTGTGTAATTCACCGGGTTGGTGAGGATCACTTGTGTGTGTGTGTGTGTGTGTGTGTGTGTGTGTGTGTGTGTGTGTGTGTGTGTGTGTGTGTGTGTGTAATTCACCGGGTTGGTGAGGATCACTTGTGTGTGTGTGTGTGTGTGTGTGTGTGTGTGTGTGTGTGTGTGTGTGTGTGTGTGTGAGGTGTGTGTGTGTGTGTGTGTGTGTGCTAGCAAGTGTATCTGAGTGCATGAGTGTATCCTTTCGTATACATTTGTGTTTACCTTCAGAACTACTAGACCCAGTCACATCATCCCTCATCTTCACTCCTCAAAACCTCCCTATCAGACAAGGCTTTCAGGTAGATGAGTTTCCTGAAGATACCCATGCAGCGCTCACGAAGAAAATGGGAGTCATCGGAGCCAAAATATCAGGCTGCAATGCTGACAGTCAGGCTGGGAGTAATCAGTATCTACCACAGACAATCAGGCACGAAAATGTATACAGTCTGATGGTATATAATCGAAACTAGAGTCAGATTTCCAGGGACTTGAATGGCGAGTAAATGAGTGGGACATTTCATTAGGGATTTTAATGACTGGTTCTCCTGTATAATTTTTTTTTATTACCTCGACATATTGTTGGGTGAGAATGAGAAGTCGGGATAATGATGATGAAGAATCTGGATAATGATGATGATGAGAAATCGGGATAAAGTTGATGATGATAATGATGGTGATGATGATGATGATGATGATGATGACGATGATGATGATGATGATGATAGTTATTAGGCATTCTGATAAAAAACTACAGTTCACATAATTAGATTGGATGTATTCAGTATCTAGAGTGCACAAGAAGATAAGGAAGTACAAACATTCAGATGGTGAATAGTTGAGGGTTACAAGAAAAAATAAAATGTTGTGAAGATATATTTGAAGCTCAAGCAGGTATTCTATAAACTACCAAAGTTCAGGCAATCAGGTTAAGACACTCAGAAAATCTGATTGCCAGTTCCGAGATCATTTGAGGTCACCGATTGGAGGTAATTTGAGGTCAGCGGGAACAGTAAAGTGTGCATAAATACCGTGCGGTAGTCTGTGAAAGCTGAAATAGAAAGTTCCTGGACCTCTTATAAACCCTCCTCAAAAGCATAAGAGGTACATGGTCCTTCTGGACTAGAATGAGCTAGAACGAATGAGATTAGAGTGTTCGCCTTATTGGCCTGGCAACGCCTGATAGCCCAGCTATTAAACAATTTAAAAATAGGAATATGCACAAGCCTTTGTGTATTCGGTTTTAATATTATGGCCGTTAAAGCCAGGAAAGACAGGAAGACAGACAGACACACAGACAAACGGAGAGACAGGCAGATGAACTTACGTACCGACATACAGACAGACAGACAAAGATACACACACACACACACACACGCATGACCTGTTCAGAGCATGATCGGTAATAATAAGAAGTAAGATAAATGCCATAAAGAAAACAATGTTACTAACAAGGACTGAGCCCAAACCATGAAATAAGTTCATGCATGCAGTTTGTTAGGGCAAGCTGTTCCCAACGAATATTTATTACACAATACTTGGAGCAACAAAAGAAGATTCGATTTCATTGTTTAGTTCTGAGGGAATGTATGGCTGCAGATGTTTAACCTCTTAGAATATTTACCCTGCAACTGATTGGATTTTATGCATGTGTGCTTGTATGGTTGGGTAAAGTAAGCAAGTGTGTGTGTGTGTGTGTGTGTGTGTGTGTGTGTGTGTGTGTGTGTGTGTGTGTGTATCTGAGTGCATGGGCGTGTATGTCCGTATGTGTGTGTACCTACCCAATTGTACTTACCTAACTGTATCTTCAGGAATGAGTCAAGCTCGTACTGTCCCGTCTATTAAACCAATTTTATCATAATATCCTTAAATTGATAAATAGTTTTGGCACACACTATTTTATTCGGTAGTGCATTCTGCTGATCAATTACTTTATTTGGGAAACTGAATTTCCGAAAGTCTTTATCACCTCTCTTTTTTTTTTTTTTTTTTTTTTAATTGTCCTCTTGCTGATGCTTCCCCATATGTTATATATTCATTTGTCTTTTTTCTCTTTCCGTGAGATGCATTTATATAACATAATCATGTCTCGTCTTTTCCTTCTATCCAATAGTGTTGGTAGATTCATTTTTTTTTTAGTGTCTCTTCGTAGCTTAGATCCCTTTATCTTGGTACCCATTAGGGTGGGTCAAAAATTTAAAATTCAGTGAAACATGGCTATTTTGATGACCTACAGTATGTTTTCACATGAACTAATTGTATTGTTAAAAAACGAGTCAATGGTACTCCAGCAACTTTCAATTTAGTTTTTACGGCACTGACGCTCCAAGCATTCAGTGATCACCAGTGATTGGTAGTTTCGTAAATGATAACATACTGCATTGCTGTTACCAACTACACGAACTGGTACTGGTTTACAGTTTTGAATTTTGTATGAATTTGCGTATTTTACTGGAATCATGGCCAGCTACAGAACCCAAGAAAGCACGAAAGACTTTGTTTTCAACTCATCACTCAGTCTTCCGGTAAATCAGTTGCCCACTAGCTGTGATGTCATAAGGACATATTTGGACCATAAATCCACAAATCCGTCATTGAGCACCCAAGCCTATATGGAAATTGTTGCACTTGAAGTAGCAGGAATTTACGAGAAAGCTTCCATCTCAACTACTGATTACACCATTGTTGTTATTCGTGTGAAACACCTGATAGCAAAGGCACAGCAGCTTAGGAAATATCCAGTGAGCAAAAGGACTTCCAACACCTACACAGAGAAACTCGTCAGCTTTGACACCTCATTTGACATTAGTTGCAAATGTTTCAAAACCATGTCATAATGGGATATTTGGAACATAAATTCATAAATCCGTCACTGAGCACCAAAGCCTATGCGGAAATTGTTGCACTTGAAGTAGTAGGAATTAATGAGAAAGCTTCAATCTCAACTACTGATTACACCATTGTTGTTATTTGTGTGAAACGCCTGATAGCACAGACACAGGAGCTTAGCAAATATCCAGTGAGCAAAAGGACTTCAACACCTACATACTGTAGAGAAACTCGCCAGCTGTCATGGATTTCGAGCTTAAATTTCCCGCCCACGACAGCCATTTCTTTGTAAATAAATTCTTGTATTACATAATTTGGGTAGGATATTATTTATCACAAGAGATAAATATGGTCATGGAGAAAACAACATATTTAGTTTGACTTGATTAACCCCTTAACCACGAGGCGTCACTTTCGTTACGCTTGGGAGCAAGGGATCATACCGCGGGGCGTCGCTTTTGTGATTCTGTGTTATTTTGAATTCACCCGGGCTTCCAAGTGGGGGCTTGTATCATCTATCAGTACTGCCAATGTCCAACACTAGTCAGCACTCCTAATCTCATCTGTACTCCCATCCATTGTTGACAATTTAGCCATTTCTCCCCATTCTTGACTCCCCTCCCTACCCCCCCTCCATTACCCTATCCTCTCACCTGCCCGGCCATGTTACGCTAAGTAAATCTTCCCTGGAATTTTTCACTGATTTCATCCATAGAAATAAGCCCTATGTCCTATTCTTATACCAAATAATATATACAAGAAAGAAATAAGGTAAGTGAGAGTGCCATACACCTGGAATTGGCTAATTATCACCTGACAACACCTCACGTGCACTCGTTCGCTAATTTTCGCTGTTTTTTTTCCCCTTAAAATATGCCGTATAATCTATTTTCGTAATAAATATACATGTAAGGAGGAAAGGGAGAAGCCTAAGTGATATTTACATTCACCTGGAACTACCTAATTTATAATGTATTGTCTAGATTTCCTGCCAATCATTTCAGTGCTAGACATAGCTGTTTCAAGAGCTAACATTGGTAGCTCTGAATATCCCCTAAGTAGGCCTCTAGCCCGGCCCTCCGTTATCAGTTTACTCTCATCTTCCGAAGTGAGGGTACGTATGTTTCTTCTTGCTGACTTCAAGGACTTTTTCACCCCCATGCAAAGGGCCCTGTGACCTTTACCCCCTACTAAACCTCGTGTGGAAAGAGGTAAAGGGCTGACAATTGATAAAAGAGTGACTACGATCTTTCTATTGAGTAAAACAGTGCAAGTGGAAGTGTAAATAATGTGTAAATAATGTGTAAACAGCAAGTGAAAATAATGAATGTAAATATACGTGAACAATGGAAAACAGTTTTATAAGTTACTTCAAGTGACAGTGCATAACACAGTGTAAATAAAATAGAAATGTAAATAACGTAAATAAAATAGAGAACGTAAATAGAAATGTAAATGAGTAGTATTATAAGAATACGAGTATATACCCTAGGAGTAATGAAAGTGAAAGTTTCACTCTAGCATGTCTGAATGCTATGAGTTATGAGAGTGAAGATGAAAGTGACATTCACTCTCAATGCTAGTATATAGGACGAGAAAGTGAATGCTACGTATTTTACTGAAAGAAATTGAATCCCTACAGTGACAATAAACTAATACTACTTAAGGAAACTTATGGATAAAGACTGTAGATATATATGTTATATAGTAATAGAAATATAAAGTGTGAGGGGTTTTATGAATAATAAATGACAGAGTACCAAGAGCGAACTAGTGCCAGTGCGACGATCAGACGCGCTCGTAATTTCCATTGCTTTCACAGTGTTTTTTTTTTTTTTGAGTATGGATCCCAAACTACTTGAAAATTGTAGAATAGTGTTTATAGTGTTTGTATCTGGCTGTGGTAATCATATTACGGGTTGTCGGGAAGTGTAAAGTGGAGACTTCGTAACCCTACTTCAGAGGTCTCCAAAAGTCCTACGGTAACCGAAGAAGGCTCAACAATCATTCCAGGAGAAAGCTGAAGGTATGTGCCATAAGCATATTTAATTTTATTATTCTAGGACTAATAACTGATTTTTGGCAAATATTTTTTGAGAGTCTGTTGGAGCCCAAATAACCCCGCGGGACACACAAGTCATTGGTAAACAAGCCCGCGGTGTAGGGGTTAATGATAAGTTTAATTTAATTTACTTCGCGCACGAAGCTGCTTGAAGATGTTCAGTTCTCTCACTGCCACCGGACAGTTCACTTATCTCCCGTCCACCAGACAGTAAATAAACTTGTCAGGAACCCTCGGCATCATCATTCTGCACTTAACCCTGGTAAACATTCTTTTTTTTTTTTTTTGTATGCTACCACATTCGTGGTAACTATTGTGTATCAGTTATTGGAAATAAAAAAAAAAATACCCAGAGTTGTTTACAAGGTATGGACTTAAAATCTACTCTTAACACTACAGTCTGAAAAAAAGAAAAAAAAAATTAGTGTAATTCTCCATGGGTAACTAAAGACAAGTATTAAACAAAATTAAGTCCCACGATTATAATGGATGGATCCCGATGTTCGTTGACCATTGTGCAGTGGGGGGATGTGGGGGGCAGCAGGCTGACTCCCAGTCTCCTGGCAGAAAAACATTGAATTTTTCCACGCAATAAAAATATCTATTACTGTAGCACATTCGTGGACACTTATAGCCCACACCTGTGTTTTATGAAAAAACCTAGCCAAGGAGCGCACACCAACTACCTTCAACCAACACAGTGCATCATTTAACCCGTCAGATCCTGAGCACATTCTCACCTCCGACACCCCCCAGTTCTGAGCATTTTTGGATTTTTTTTTTTTTTTGGCTAAAACCTCCGCTTTTGGTGAGAAACATCGAAAATTCATAGAGAAATCGCTTACCTGGGGTTTAAAATACTCGATACAGGTAGGAGTACCTCCTTACCTTACAGGGTTTTCTATCAGGCTGGCTGCAAAGAAAACGAGTTCTATGGGAGGATAACTATTCCACACCACTCATAAACGGTATTTATTTATTTATTTGGTACGAATTTATATGTAGTATGAGAGTAGATTGGTTTTCAAACAATAATATAGGCATTATAAGCATTGTTTCACTCACTAACTCATCACCATTCCTGACCTTCTTTTGCCACATTACCTATCATCATTTCTGACTGTTTCTTCCTCTAATGTTATGTAAACTTTGTCCTCCACATTGTCATCGATTGGGGAATCACTCTGGCCCTGAATGTCTTTATTGGGCAGGTCACTGGTAACAGGTGAATTGCCAAGACAATGGGGGGGGGGAGGTTATGCAGTGTAAGGCATTGTCCCTGCTTGGCATCTTGTAGAGGAATAGAGGAAGGTGTCCCGTGTATACGTACGAAAAATCATGTGCGAAAATTGATAATTATGCAAATTAGGGACCTTGCAATTGCATGACGTACCAGTACATTGACGGGACTGGCAAATGCAAAATGTTGCAAAGTACCCGTACGTCGATGGGACGTCTCGGGTTAATGAAGCTACTGGGAACACTACCCACTTGAGTCACATGGGAAGCAAGGGCCACGTGGCCAAAATTAGTGTGGGTCACAATAGTGTCCTTTGATGTTTACCAGGGTTAGTACCATTAACACTACAGCTAAGTACTCTGCATATTTATTTTAGGCCTTCAAATATTTTTACTGAGTACTGATCAAAACGCCATCAACATACTGTGTATAATGGTGATTTGTTGTTTCAATTAATGTAAGTTGATAATTAAAGACCCCCTACAGTGATAATAACTAACATAAATTGGTGCCTTGACCAGGATTGTATCTAGTGATAAATAATAGGGAGTTATTAAGGGTGTTGGATGGCCTTCCGGATAAAGCGTGTTGCTTTCTTGGGCAACAAGCTGCTCGTGAGGGGGTTTAGGGTTTGATCAGGACAGCCCAACATACTACCTTCACTGCAGCTTGACAAAATTATTTGTCAAAATTTTAATATAGAATTTCGGCCTGTTATATTTCATTTTATTTTACTTTGATTTGCCCAGGAAAGACAATTAACCCTAGATAGGAAATCTTCAAAATGTTACATATTAGGTAACGTGGGGTCTGAAAAAAAAAAAGAAAAAAAAATACTTCCGTTTGAGATATTTCAAAATGCTTCAATACACAAATAATTCAACCCCTTACCTTTAAATAAGGCAAGAAAAAATAAAGTTTAATTGAAAAAAAAAATATTTTTTTAAAGTTTATACAAAAATGATTAAATTTTAGGTATGCAAATTTTAAAAATAAATCTTGCAAAATTGAAAAGTAATATCATGATTCCTTGGGTGGCCTGCAGTAGACCGATGTTGAGACATTCTGTATACAAAAGGAGAAAGACAGCAAACTGAAATAAAAAAATCACAAGAGGGCTCAACTAGGTTACATTATAGGTAATCTGGGGGTCTAACATACCCTAATGGCTCTATAGAGCAAAATCAGAGCCAGATACAGCTATGACCCCATCATCCCCATGAAGAGCATCACTAGACAGGAAGGTAATGAGACGGACAGATATGTAGACCTTATGCTCATATTTTTAAAAATCAAATTTCGGGGACTGGGGTTTCTGATAACCCACTTCACCTATCTAGGGTTAACTTTAAATTCTGCATTTGCTGTCATCTTCTTTCATTTAATTGGCCTATCGTTAAAAATTGATAAAATAAAATCTTGAAAGAGGCTTAGAGCAGCCAAAAAGGGAGCTATAACTATACTGACCACTAACTTGACAGAATTTATAGAACATGCTGCAACCGTTCATGACATAAGTATGAAAGTGACGGTTGAGAAGATCCTTGCTGAGATCGAGTCTTACAATCAGGAATTGTATGAATTATATCCTGATAAAGACCTGGAAGAAGAAGTGGTCAGTGACATGGAATATGTTAATAAAGTCAACAGACACTTGATAGAATTAGAGAGTGCCCTGGAATTACCCGCCAACGACTCCTTCGTACAAGAACAGGCAGAGAGTCGGAAAGCAACGGGAATAAAATTCCCGTCTCTGAAACTGCCAATATTTAATGGTGGTCCGATTCAGTGGCTGGATTTTTGGGAGCTATTTGACTGTAGTGTGCACTCCCGAACAGATCTGGCAGACATCAAGGAATTTACATATCTTATTACTTCTACAATGGAACACATTCTATCCATTTCTCCTTTCTCTGAAATCTCCATTCTAGATTTCAATGTTCACCACCACCTTTGACTTTCCTCTCCTTTCACTGATCTACCTGGTGAACAAGCCTACACCTTTTCTATCCTGAAGGACCTAGAGCAGCTTGTACAGCACCCTACCCGTATCCCTGACCGCCTTGGAGAGAGCTCCAACATACTTGACCTCTTTCTTACAACTAATCCTTCTGCTTACACTGTTAATCTTTTCTCTCTGTTGGGCTCCTCCGATCACCTTAACCCCTACACCGCGGGCTTGTTTACCAATGACTTGCGTGTGCTGTGGGGTTATTTGGGCTCCAACAGACTCTCAAAAAATATTTGCCAAAAATCAGTTATTAGTCCTAGAATAATAAAATTACATATGCTTATGGCACATACCTTCAGCTTTCTCCTGGAATGATTGTTGAGCCTTCGTCGGTTACCGTAGGACTTGTGGAGACCTCTGAAGTAGGGTAACGAAGTCTCCACTTTACACTTCCCGACAACCCGTAATATGATTACCACAGCCAGATACAAACACTATAAACAATATTCTACAATTTTCAAGTAGTTTGGGATCCATACTAAAAAAAAAAACACTGTGAAAGCAATGGAAATTACGAGCGCGTCTGATCGTCGCACTGGCACTAGTTCGCTTTTGTTACTCTGTCATTTATTATTCATAAAACCCCTCACACTTTATATTTCTATTACTATATAACACTTATATATATCTACAGTCTTTATCCATAAGTTTCCTTAAGTAGTATTAGTTTATTGTCACTGTAGGGATTCAATTTCTTTCAGTAAAATACGTAGCATTCACTTTCTCGTCCTGTATACTGACACTGAGAGTGAATGTCACTTTCATCTTCACTCTCATAACTCATAGCATTCAGACATGCTAGAGTGAAACTTTCACTTTCATTACTCCTAAGGTATATACTCGTATTCTTATAATACTACTCATTTACATTTCTATTTACGTTCTCTATTTTATTTACGTTATTTACATTTCTATTTTATTTACACTGTGTTATGCACTGTCACTTGAAATAACTTATAAAACTATTTTCCATTGTTCACGTATATTTACATTCATTACTTTCACTTGCTGTTTACACATTATTTACAATTCCACTTGCACTATTTTACTCAATAGAAAGATCGTAGTCACTCTTTTATCAATTGTCAGCCCTTTACCTCTTTCCACACGAGGTTTAGTAGGGGGTAAAGGTCACAGAGCCCTTTGCATGGGGGTGAAAAAAGGCCTTGAAGTCAGCAAGAAGAAACATACGTACCCTCGCTTCGGAAGATGAGAGTAAACTGATAACGGAGGGCCGGGGTGGAGGCCTGCTTAGGGGTTATTCAGAGTTACCAATATTAGCTCTTGAAATAGCTATGTCTAGCACTGAAATGATTGGCAGGAAATCTAGACAATACATTATAAATTAGGTAGTTCCAGGTGAATGTAAATATCACTTAGGTTTCTCCCTTCCCTCCTTACATGTATATTTATTACGAAAATAGATTAGAGGCCTACTTAGGAGATATATATTCAGAGCTACCAATGTTAGCTCTTGAAACAGCTTTGTCTAGCACTGAAATGATTGGCAGGAAATCTAGACAATACATTATAAATTTGGTAGTTCCAGGTGAATGTAAATATCACTTAGGCTTCTCCCTTCCTTCCTTACATGTATATTTATTACGAAAATAGATTATATGGCATATTTCAAGGGGAAAAAAACAGCGAAAATTAGTGAACGAGTGCACGTGAGGTGTTGTCAGGTGATAATTAGCCAATTCCAGGTGTATGGCACTCTCACTTACCTTATTTCTTTCTTGTATATATTATTTGGTATAAGAATAGGACATAGGGCTTATTTCAATGGATGAAATCAGTGAAAAATTCCAGGGAAGATTTACTTAGCATAGCACGGCCAGTCAGGCGAGAGGATAGGGTAATGGAGGGGGGGTAGGGAGGGGAGTCAAGAACGGGGAGAAATGGCTAAATTGTCAACAATGGATGGGAGTACAGATGAGATTAGGAGTGCTGACTAGTGTTGGACATTGGCAGTCCTGATAGATGATACAAGCCCCCACTTGGAAGCCCGGGTGAATTCAAAATAACACAGAATCACAAAAGCGACGCCCCGCGGTATGATCCCTTGCTCCCAAGCGTCACAAAAGTGAAGCCCCGCGGTTAAGGGGTTAACCAGTCCTATCGCTCTGGTACGGCCTGCAGACCTTCCAGAGAAACGTCGTCTGTGGCACTTTGGAGCTGCAGATTGGGAGGCCCTCAGGCAGTACTTCTTTGATTTTCCCTGGAATGATTATTGCTTCCGTGGCCGGGAGCCATCTGGGTGTGCCTTTTCTCATTACAGAGGTTATTCTCTCGGGCATGGAAGCATACATTCCTTTAAAATATCCTTTGACTAATGCACGAAAGCCTTGGTTTAATCACGTTTGTTCTAATGCTGTCCGCAACAAGGAGAGGGCCAATAAAATGTACCAGAGCCAACCCACCCCAGTATCATATCTTTCATACGTTTTTGCCCGGAATCGTGCTAAGTCTGTTCTTCACTCTGCTAAAAATAATTTCATCCGTACTAAATGTTCTCAACTCTCTAACTCCAATTCTTCCCGCCCCTTCTGGCACCTTGCCAAAAAAGTTTCTAACAACTTTACCTCATCATCCTTCCCTCCTCTTTTCTACTCTGATGGCTCTGTAGCTATTTCTTCTACTGATAAAGCAGATCTCTTCCCTCAGACTTTCTCCTCCAATTCCACCTTAGACAATTCCGGTGCTGTTCCTCCATCACTTCCCCCCTTTGACTTCCTCATGGCTGATATTAAAATTTCTTCAGCTGATGTATTTGCTGCCATCACAGGCCTCGGTACTAATAAGGCATATGGGTCTGATGGAGTCCCTCCTGTTGTTCTCAAGAACTTTCTGTGCTTACACCCTACCTAGGCAAACTCTTTCGCCTTTGTCTATCAACTTGTACTTTTCCTTCTTGCTGTAAGTTTGCTCTCATTCAGCCAGTCCCAATGAAGGGTGGCCACTCCCAACCCTCCAACTATCGTCCAATTGCTTTAACATCCTGTTTCTGAAAAGTTTTCAAGTCTATTCTTAACAGAAAAATTTAAAGCATCTTTCCTATCACAAGCTTCTTTCTGATCGTCAGTATGGGTTCCGTCAGGGACGCTCCGAAGGCGATCATCTCACCTACCTTTCAGACTCTTGATCATCCTCCTTTCGGGACTTTGGCGAAAGCTTTGCCATTGCACTTGACATCTCAAAGGGATACGATCGAGTCTGGCATAAATCTTTAATTTTCAAACTGCCCTCTTACGGTTTCTATCCTTTTCTCTGTGCCTTCATCTCTAGCTTCCTTTTTGGTCATTCTATAGCTGCCGTTGTAGATGGCCATTGTTCTTCTCCTAGATCTATTAACAGTGGTGTTCCTCAGGGCTCTGTCCTATCACCAACCCTCTTCCTTTTATTCATCAATAACCTGTACATCTAATCCTATCCACTCATATGCTGATGACTCCACCCTTCACCTTTCCATTTGATACCCGCAACGTCCATCTCAGCAGTTACTTCAACAAACAAGGGATGAGGCTATGGCACACCTAATGTCTGACTTGGCTTGTATCTCTGACTGGGGTAAAAATAATCTGGTTGTTTTTAATGCATCAAAGACTCAGTTTTTGCACCAATCGTCCCGACAAAATCTTCCACAGGTACACCTACTAATGTTTAATAATTTTCAGTTTAATCCTGCATCATCCTTTAACATGCTTGGGGTTTCATTTACACGGGACTTATCTTGGAAAGATCATATTACATCTCATGTATAATCTGCTTCCAAGAGATTGGGTGTGCTAAGCTGACTCCATTCCTTCTTTAGCCCTGCACAATTGTTGACTCTATACAGGGGTTATATCCGCCTCTGTGTGGAGTACAACTTTCATGTGTGGGGAGGCTCCCCACAAACAGCTCTTCTCAATAGGGTGGAGTCAAAGGCTTTTCGCCTCATTAACTCCTCCTCTTACTGACTCTCTTCAACCTCTGTCTCATCGCCGCACTATTACATCTTTATCTCTTTTCTATCGCTACTTCAGTGGTCACTGCTCCTCTGAACTGTCTGCATGCATTCCTCCACCTCTACAACGTGTGCGTAGCACCCATCTAGCGACAAACTCTCATCCTTTTCTGTCCAACTCTCTAACGCAAGGAGTTAACCGTTACTCCCAGTCCTTCATTTATGCAACAGGTCAACTCTGGAACTGTCTCCCTCTGTCTGTGTTTCCTGCTTCCTATGATCTCCAGTCTTTCAAACACAGTGTGTCCTTGCATCTCGAAATGGTCAGATCTTTAAATTTGGCTCTTTCTTGTATTTTATTTTTCTCTTGGAAGTAACATTTTTCTGGACTCATTGCCTTTGGTTCCTTCTTCCTCACATAAAAAAAAAAAAAAATTAAGTGGTGAAGCGCTCCAAATTATTAGTGGATTCAGACTGGTAGCAGCTACATATGAATCAGCAGTCACAGTTGTAAAGAAAACCTACGGTCAAGAAGATCGTATTTAAGCTGCTCGTATTGCAAAATTATGTAATTTACCCTTCAGCTCACGAAGTGAATGAACTAACAGACTTTTCTGCATCCTTTGAATGTGCGTTTGAATCACTGTGAGCAATGGGAGTGACTGTGATTGAATTTTGTGCTGTTTTGTTGCTGAAACATGAAATATGGGTGTAGCAGAGAGGAAAAGTTTGAATGTAATGGAGATGAGGTGTCTGAGGAGTATGTGTGGAGTGACGCATATGGATCGGGTGCGTAATGATGAAGTGGGAAGGAGAACTGGAGTTGTTCAGGAGATGGCTGGTTGAGTTGAGCAGAGGGTGTTGCGATGGTTTGGGCATATGGAGAGAATGGATAATGAGCGATTGGTGAAAAAGATAACTAGATCTGATGTGAGAGGTGTAAGGCTGAGAGGAAGACCACGAATAGGATGGATGGACAGTGTGAAGAGAGCGCTGGATGCGAGAGGGATGTCTGTTGAGCAAGGAAGAGTGGCTGTGCGTGACAGAAATAAATGGAAATTGTGAATGAATAAGTGATGACACAGCCCTGAGGGGATATTCTCCCGCATTTGGTCTGATCAGCTAGTCAGGTCAGGTGCGGGTAAGGGGATGGGTCTGTTATGATGTGGCAGGGGTAAACCAGTTCTACTGTCGGGCCCTGCTGCGGATGTCACTAATTGCATTGCGCAGTTGACCCTTGTGCGGTGTGGTGCGGTGAGGATCTGTCCATTCTCCCCTTTGGGGCTAAGATGTGAATGAATGTGTTTGGATGGATGAGTAAATGGGGAGTGTGTCGTCCTGTCTCGGCTACCTCCCTTTTCTTGGGAGAAGCAGCCTAGGTATATAGATAGATAGACTGTTGCATAATAAACTCGTAGTACACTTTCGGAAGTGATCAAACATGAACTTAAAGAGAAGTGGTTGGATGTGGATAATTACGTTCGTGTGCTGCAGACGGATGCGTGTAATATTGAGAGTAGACAGAATCCCTTGGAACATTTGGTGCGACCGCTACGTCAGCATATGCAGTGAGGCAAAGGGAAACAAGCTGAATCTACGAAGAGGAATTGATGTAAATTGTGTTTTAAACCAGGATATTTTGGGGCTAAGTGTGCAAAGTATAAAACAAAGAAGGCAATATTAAAGACAGCAAAGCATTTGAAGCTGTGTGTCGGGTGTTTGTCGGCAGATCATGGTAGTCAGGGTTGTACAAATCCCAAAGTAAGGCCATGTCGATATTGCCAGCAGAAACAGTACAACTATTGTGTCCGACTTTTCGTTCGAACCTCATGAACAAAGAGTAACCCAAGAACCAACAGTGACAATGGTTGTGGCTTCGAGTCGTAATGCAGTGTTGTTGCCAACGATTCAGATTCCATTGGTTACTCAAACGGGCCAGCAGAACAAGGTTAGGGCTTTATTAGACCAATGCTCATAACGTACCTTTGTTCTAAGATCAAGTTTAATGAACTTGAAGGTAAACAAGATGAGAAATGAACGTTTACAACTGCAAGGATTTACTGGCTCTAGGGGTAGTGATGAGTATGAGGCAGTGGAGTTGTTTTACTGCCATCATAGAATGTGCGCAAGTTGAGGGCGGTGGTTGCAGACGAACTACCTAACTATAAGCCAGAGAAGGGGCTGCAACATAATGTGAAGGATCTGAAGGCTCGGGGTTACAAGTTAGCATATCCAAGTGTCACTAGTGGGGATATGGTCGAACTGCTGATTGGGGCGGACTTTTATTATCATTTTGTACACACTGGCTATATAAGGGAGGGAGGCATATTTTTGTTTCCCACAGTTTATGGTTATACACTGAGTGGCACTTATCAGTCAAAAGAAGAAGGTACTCATGTTGAGCTAGTAACTGTTCTGAAACTGGCAGTAGATCCGATAACGGAGTTGGCAGATATTCATGGCAGGAATACTACTCCAGAAATCAAGGATCTGACAGCTCTATGGGACTTAAATCACTTAGGTATTACTCCCAATGAGACCGATAAGAAGGGAGAGAAGGTATTAGGTAAAATCTATGAAACGGTGCCATATTCCAAAGAACGAGGGCAATATGTTGTGGAATTACCGTGGAAAGAAAACGTTGATAAGTTACCTGATAATTTTAAGGTAGCCTTAGGCAGACTGAGAGGTTTGCAGCGTAAATTCATAAAGGACCCCAACTATTGTAAACAGTATAATAAAGTCATCCAGGATCAGCTAGAAAGAACATTCATAGAAAAAGTGGAGGACAAGAGTCTGGTAGGCCATCCTGTACACTATCTAGCTCATCATGGTGTCACTAAAGATAGCTTAACAACACCGATTAGAATAGTGTTTGATCGTTCAGCTAGAGAGCATGAGAGGGCATATAGTCTGAATGACTTCTTACACGCAGGTCCATCTTTGGTTAATGACCTCACGCAGATATTGTTGCGCTTTCGGTGTCATCGTTTTGCCTGGGTGAGTGACATCAAGAAGGCATTTCTTATGGTGTGGTTATGTGAAAGGGATAGGGATGCCACTAGATTTCTTTGGCCTGTTAAACCTTTAAATCTAAAAGGCTCTTACTTGATATATAGGTTCAGGGCAGTGTTGTTTGGAGCCACTTGTTACCAATTCCTCTTGAATGCCACCATACAAAAACATTTATCAGTGGTTCGGGAGGATTAGACCTTGATTGATAAATTAAGGAAAGGATTGTATATTGACAATTTGCAAGGAACTGAAGAAGATGAGGATGCTTTGCAACAACTGTGTTGGGATGCCTTGAGAGTATTTTCAAGTGCCAATTTGTCCTTAAGAGACTGGGTAACAAACAGTGTGAAATTGCGGAAGATACTCCACCTAAAGGGACTCTCTTCTGAAGTTCAGGACAAGGTGAAGGTACACTAGCTCCCAAAAGTGTCTTTATAATAAAGTGCTATACATTCTGACATAATGGACGATGTATCTGACACGTGTTGCGTAAAGCGGCAACAAAATTGGTAGCCCTGCATGCTAGGGAGTGGCTGCTATACACCTGTATATGACCTGGGATTTTATATACCGTTTTCTTTCTAATGTAATATTAATCACTTTGTCATATATAGACATATTTGATGTTATTATGATGACTAGTTAGTTTTAACATAGGCACGGTTAACCTTTCTATGGTTCATCTGTAATGCTTTCACGCGTGTCAGGACAAGGCTATCATCACTCTAGATAAATACTATACAAGCTTTCCCAGAATTGATATATTTTGAGAAAATATATATATATTATCTTGATTATGACTGGGAGACATATGACACCCAGCATAATGTGAACAGCACAAAAATATTAGACTGGTAGAGGTAACCGAAATGGAAAGACAGTAAACGAACTTATCTGAAACTAATCCCCAGAGCAGCATATAAACCCATTTGTCACTGATACACCAGCCGTATTGTGGAGGTGACATGCGAGATTCATTCTTATATTGGACATTGTATATATGTAAAATAAATACAAGGTAAGGTTAAACACACTTTGGGAGACTCCTTTTATTCATCTAATAACCAGTGTATCCACTGCCTGCATCCAGAACGGACAGATACTGCCTTGACTCAGCAGCCACGACACCTACTATGGAGCTGTGCCATTCATGTAACGAAACACCACACCACAATACCTTCCGAAACAGAGATATCGCCACCTACGGGTAGTATGTATAGATAATGATGTGGTTAAAATTGTCCTACATGCAGACCTACAGTATAGGCTATTATTAACCTCTGCTTTGTTAATCTATTTGTAGTTGTGATAACAAAAGAATTGTTATGGGTATTTTTCTCGTGTTGTTTAATAATCTGAATTTCACTTATATTCAAGGAGGGCTGGGTGACTCACTGGTGGTGTGCATAGCTCAAAACCATGAGGTAGCGAGTTCGCCCCCCACCTGGGTTGGTACTCAGTTGAAAGTTAGTGCACTCATCACCCTATCAGGACTATATGGTCTAATATAGGCCTAGCTCGGAGAATTCATTTCTTTACTTACCGGTATATTTGAACATGGCAACTCTGCCCGTCGCAGTTACTATGTTTCCCAAGATGCATTTATCACAATATGATGTGTGTAATGGGTTAAATTCTTTAACACAGAGGTATAAATATTACTCAACTGTTACCATTTGTAAGTCGATGGATGTTTGCAGTCACATAGTGGCGTTGATTTGCTCATTAGCAGTACCACATTCGATGGCTAACCATGCGTGCCAACCGTACCGAGATGACAAGTGGCGGGAAGAATGTTTCATTCAGTTCATTTTGCCATTCTTCGCACCACACTTTAAAGATACTTTTGGGAACTAGTGTACTTGGCATTAATTGGCTAACTGACAAGGACATGTTACAAATGAAGGGACACGAAAGTAGACCCACAGTAGTGACAAAATGTGAGATGTCGAGCATAACTGCAGGTGTTTTTGACCCTCTTGGAGTATTATTGCCGGTGACCATCGGTACAAGAAAATTTGTACAAGATCTATGGCATATTGAATGTGGGTGGGATGTTCCCATACCGGAAGATATGGAGGCTGAATGGCAAGGGATATATGAGGATATGATTAACAGTACCAAAATTGTATTTCCCTGCCAAGTCACTGATAGTAAAAAGGTCACGCTGCATCTATTTAGTGACGCAGGAACCACTGCTTTTTTTTTTTTTTTTTTTTTTTTATGTGTCCGACTTTGGGCATAGGCTTCACAGCCTGCTATCAAGGTCCAGCAGTCCTCCTACATACCATACACCTCTACATGTCACCACTTCGGCGCTAACACCCACCGTCCATATTGAATACATGCTAGGGCTGTCTCATACAGGACTGGTGTATTGGTATTAGCGGGGGTATTTTTACGACATGTCGGCGGGTCTTCTGGTAGATCAGTAAAGCCTGATTCAATGAAATTCAAATCCATAAACTGTTCCCTGCCCCAGCCGGGATTCGAATCTGGGTCCGTTAGGACTACAGGTTACCTCTCTACCGATTGAGCCACCGCCTCCCCCTCTTATGGTGTAGCAGCCTACTTAGTCAGTGAGGGAAGTGGTAGATTAGCTACGGCAAAGGCCAAAGTAGCACCCATTAAGCCCCTCACTATACCAAAATTAGAACTGACTGCTGCCATGCTAGCAGCTCGTCACCCCAAGTATATTTATGAGGCCTATGCGGACAAGTTAAGCATAAATAACATATACCTCTGGACAGATAGCCAGATAACCGTATACTGGCTGTCTAGTAAAAAACTGCTGCCTGTATATGTTCAGAACAGAATTGATGAAATAAAGGCATTAGTCCCTGATGCTGAATTTCGTTATGTGTCTACAAAGGACAACCCCAGTGAAATGGTTTCCAGGGGGAGTCCATATGTGTCCTTAATAGGTTCCTCTTTGTGGTGGGGAGGGCCCACATGGCTACCTCGCCAACATATGTGGCCGAAAAATGATCTATTTGAGGAAGTTGGGGACATCATCATGGGTTGTCTTCGTGAAGAGACCCTGTCATTGCCAGTATCAGTAACCTTCCTGCCATATTGAATTGGGACCATTATGGTTCTTACGTGAAGACAAGGCATGTGATGGCATGGGTATTGAGATTTATCAAGACACTGGAAAGATAGGAGAAAAAGAACAAATGAGGTAATGCCGGCTTATTTGACAGTGTCGGAATTAAGGACAGCAGAATCAGTAATGATTAAGTTAGCTCAAATGGAAGAGTACCCTGACGATTACCATTATTTGTCCACTGGAAAGGGCACACCAAGTAATGTTGTGTTGCAGTTAGGCCTCTACATGGAAGGTGGGCTATTGCGTTTTAGAGGTTGGTTATAGTTGTCGGACTTAAAGGATGAAGCAAAATACCCTATCCTAATACCTAGTAAACATAGGTTAGCGGCTCTCCTTTCTGAGTACTGCTACAAGGTGTGTAACCATAGTGGAGTAAGTTACGTTTTAAGTTACGTAAAACAAAGATTTTGGATTCCTTGGATCAGACTAGTCGTAAAGAAGGTTTTAAGAAAATGTATAACTTGTAAAAGGTTACAAGGTACCCCATATTGTGCTGTACAGGCTCTGCCATTACCGTACTTTAGGGTTCAGGAAGTGAATCCATTTCAAGTAACAGGAGTAGACTACACAGGTGCTCTACCCATTGACGAAAAGGGTACCATAGGAAAACTATAAGTAGTCTTGTTTATCTGTGCAGTTACTAGGGCAATACACATTGAGATGGTGTCGAACCTCTCCTGTGAGTCCTTCATACATGCCTTCCATCGGTTCTGTGGCAGGACAGGCTTCCCTGAACTCATAGTTAGCGATAATGCTACTACGTTATAAATGAAGCCAGTGTGCTGAGGGAGTTAAATAACGATCCGAGGTTACAGAATGAATTGGTAAAAGTAAACTGTGAGTGGCGGTAAATACCGTCCAGGGCGCCATGGTTCGGTGCCATCTGGGAAAGAGTGATAGGCATCTTAAAGACTGGCCTGAGAAAGATTTTGGGTCGAGCTTTAGTAACCCGTGAAGAGTTGGATACTGTATTATTGGAGCTCGAGGCCACAGTCAAGGACCGTCCACTTGGATATACATATGGTGACCTTGGTGATCCACTCCCTATTACTCCTTCACAACTTATTAATGGGAGGCCTCTTAGACAGTTCCAGAAACAGGAAGTCAGGGATGATGATCTCATGGACGTCACCTGGCGGACTAATTTGGGAATAAACCAGCGTCTCCTGAACGTGACAAAGATCTGACAAGATCTGTGGAGGAGATGGACCACTGACTACCTAGTATTGTTCAGGAAGCAATATCGTCAATTGGCATACAAGAAAGGGAAGGCAGCACCTCAAGTTGGGGACATCGTGCTGATACACAATGCTGGGCCTTGACTTCTCTGACGACTATTTCGGGTCATCAAATTGTTACATGGTTCCGATCAAGAATGTAGGGTAGTGCAGCTTAGGATAAGCGCCAGTTTGACCACTAGACTGGTGGTTAAGCTGTATCCGCTAGAAATTGATTTGGAAATGAAAGATGACAGCCAAACTGGAGCTACCCAACAACCCCCTACACCCGTAAATGACTGATGTGATGCCCCTTCAAGGACATCATGTCAGACCGATCTAGGTTCCTCCCAACTATGCCGTACCCTGATTGGGACGGGACAGTTGTAAATATTGTGCATACTTGGAGCGGGGGAGTATGTTGTGGATTTCGGGTTTAAATTTCCCGCCCAAGACATCACATTTCTTTATAAATGAATTCTTGTATTACATATTATGGGTAGAATATTATTTATCACTAGAGATAAATATGGTAATTGAGAAAACATATTTAGTTTGACATTCATTAATAATAAGTTTAATTTACTTCGCGCAGGAAGCTGCTTGAAGCTATTCAGTTCTCTCACTGCCACCGGACAGTTCACTTGTCTCCCGACCTCCAGACAGTAAACAAACTTGTCACGAACCCTTGGCTTCATCATTCTGCCCTTAATACCATCAACACTACAGCTAAGTACTCAGCATATTATTTTAGGCCTTCAAATACTTCTACTGAGTACTGATCAAAACGCCATCAACATACTGTATATAATGGCGAGTTGTTCCGTTTTATGTTAGTTGATAATTAAGATCCCCTACAGTGATAATAACGAACACCAGCTTTGTCACAATATTTGACATTAGTCGTTGCAAATGTTTCAAAAACTTTAGTGCACGTTAGAGGTCTGAATGTCAATGCACTAGAGCAGACAAGATATCGCCTGAGGAGTGGCCTTTCTGGGTTGACCAAAATAGTTGCAGAAAAATGTATATTGGTGGAATAGAACGGAAGAAGACAGCACAAAATAAGTGTGCAGCAAACACAGTGATGAAAAGGAAGCTCTATGAAGAGTCCAATGGAGATGCTAAGCAAAATAAGGAAGATATAATAACAGCATGTATTGACGAAAGTGATGTCTGTGATGAACATATGATCAATATGTTGATGATGATACTGCAGAAGTAGATGGGAGCAAAGAGTCAGAAGAGTGTCAGAACAGATTAGTCTATCCTGAGCTGAGTTATGTAGCTGATCGATGTCAAGTAAGTATTATAGATTCCTGCTCCATTGTGAATACAGCACTGAAAGATATGAATAGTCTTTGTGAAGAAAATATAGTTGATCCCAGTAAACTCTGCCATCAGGAAAAATACTGGAGAGAAGTCACATTGCAACAGCATAAAAATGACTTGGAGGAAATCGTTTGCATCGGTTTCAATGGAAAATTCGATCAGACGCCCAAGAAAACCCCAGATGGTCGGAGAATCAGGATGGAAGAACACTACTCAGTAGTCGCTTTTCCTGACACCGTTTACATCAACCATGTTTCTCCCGAAAGTGGAAGAGCAGCAGATATTGCCATGGAAGTTATGTCTGTCATTCGAGAAACAGATTCAGCAGATTCGTTGCAAGCTATCGTCTGTGATGGGACAAATGTCAATACTGGAAATAGAAATGGAGTGACCCCTGAGCTCGAAAGAGCTTGGCAGACCACTACAGTGGCTTGTTTGTTTGTTGCATCTTGTTGAAATAATTTTCTGAAGGTATTTAGAGGCAGTTGATGGTTCAACAACAGGTCCACGAGGCTGCAGAGGAAAAGTAGGTCAATCGCTTGAATTTGACCCAAAAGATGTTCTAGCTGTTGGTTAAGAATGTGCTGCTGGAAAAACTTGCATTTTACCAGAAGGAGTTGTAAGAGATCTCAGCAAAGGCCAGGGTCACCTGTACCGAGCATGTTTGGCAGTGCAATTGCCAAGTGGAGACACTAATGAAGGTGTGGGACCATCTGCACAACCAGGACCGCTAAATCATGCCAGGCGGCTTACGAAAGCTAATGGCGTACTGTACTGCGACTTTACATGTAAAAGTAGCAACCATCACCAACCCTAAAACGTCTCGTTTCATTCATTGTGAACTACTATGCTCCTGTGTGGTTCAGGGTGAAAGCCAACAGCTCGTGTCTGCATGGAGCCAAACATTTCTTCTTCATGGTGGAGCTCCTTCAAAAGCTGCCGTTGGAGGATCAGGCAATCATTCGCCCTGCGTTTGCCAATAACAGCTACTTCTGTCACCCAGAGAACATCCTGTTGTCGGCTGTTGCTGATGAAGATGTTGGCGTACGCTCGATGGCGTTCAAGTTTATGAAACAAGCACAGATGAATGAGAATGATGACCAAGCCTCAGTTAGAATATTTGAAAAATCGGCACAGAAGATAAACTTCGATGCCAAGAAGTACACTGGGCTGGTAAAGCTTTCTTCTTCCACAGTTCCTTCATTGCTGAAGAACAGACTGGACCAAATGGACTAAAGCCAACCCATGGAGTAGAACACTGCGTCAAGAACGTCACATCCACCACAAGTACAGTATTTGGGCATAAATCATGTCATGGCATGCTCGTCCAATGTAAGCGATCTTGCAGTTTGTTCCCGAAGCATGAAAGTAAACTAGGCTTTGATGTGTCAACTGTTCATGCCACTTCTACTGTTCTTTTTCTTTTTCATGAAATAATGCCTTTCATATGATTTGAATACATTTATTTCAACAGTTACTTTTGTTTTAAAAATTGAAATTTGACACAGAAATTGCATTTTAGTTCATCCGAAAAAAATAGCGTAAGAAAAGTTGCTGGTTCCTTGAAAGCAGTGATAAGAAACAGAGAAGTGAGCATGGACGTGAAAAAGTTTCTACATGACAGTATTGTGATACCAACTCTAACGTATGGAAGTGAAGCTTGGACGTTGTTGGAAGGGCACAGGTCAAGAGTGAGAGCAGTGGAAATGAGTTATTTAAGAGGAGCCTGTGGAGTCACATGGAGAAATAGGCTGACAAATGAGGATATAAAGGAGCGTTGTGGTGTGGATGTGGATGTGATAGGAAGCGTTAGGAGGAATACACTGAGGTGGTTTGTCCATGTGGAGAGGATGGAGGGTGAAAGACTGACGAAGAGAGTGTATGTGAGTGAGGTGGAGGGGGGGAGAGGAAGGGGGAGGCCGAGGATGAGATGGAGGGATGGGGTGGAAAGGTATATGAGAGAGGGGGGTGTGAGTTGGGAGCAGGGCAGTGAAATGGTGGGGGACAGGGTGACGTGGAGGAGATTTGTTTGTGGCCACCCCGAACGGGATTGAGGCGTCTGGCAATAGATAGACAGATAGTCTGTGTATCTCTTCTGCACATTCATGTAGCACCCAACCTGATATTCCGTCAGGACTATGTACTGGTACTTTTCCTATGTCTAATTTAATTAACATTTCCTGTACCTCGTTTTCAGATATTTGAATATCCGGTAATATGTGTGAGCATGCATGTTCTATATCATCTCCTTCGAAATTTCTTTCTTTGGTAAAAATTGATTGGAAATTTTTATTTTGTTTCATAAATATCTTTCTCTTGTGAATAGATGAGCCTCTCGTCCATAATGGACTGTATTTTATTTTTAACTTTGGTTTCGCTCCGGATGTAGCTGTAAATTACTTTAGGCTGATCACAACTTTTATTTATAAAGACTTTCTCAAACTGTCTTTGGGCTTCCTTATTTATCCTTCTGTAATCATTTCTTGCCCATTTATATTCGTTATATGTCCTCTCACTATTGTATCTTCTGTATCTCTTGCACAGCAAATCTCTTTTTTCTTTTGATTTGTGTTCCTTGTGAGAAGAAAGTTCGATGTGTTAGCTTTGAGTGAAAGGAAGATGAAAGGGAAGGGTGAGTCTAAGTTTGAAAGTGTGAATGGAAGATTGTCAGGTGTGATAGAGGAAGGGCATGAGAAGGTGTGGCCTTGTTAGTGAGTCCGGAAGTACAGCAGTGTGTGATTGAATGGTAGGAGGTGTCATCGAAACTGATGTGCGTGAAAGCGAAGTTTGAACATGAGTTGTGAGTGTTTGTGAGTGCATATGGGCCTGGTAGTGAAAGGGATGAAGAAGAGAGGGAGTCTTTCTGGAATGATGTTGATGAGTGTCTGCAGAGTTTTGGAGCGAATGTGAATGTGGTAATGATGGGAGATCTGAATGCTGGAATGGGATATGTAGCATTTGAAGGTGTAGTTGGTATGCATGGTGTGCCTGGAAGAAATGAAAATGGGGAACGAATGATAGGGATGTGTGTTGACCGAGAGATGGTGATTGGAAATACGCTGTTTGAGAAGAAAGATATTTATAAGAATACATGGGTGAGACAGCAGGGTGAAATGGTTGTGGATAAAGCATTGATGGACTATGTGATTGTGTCTAAAAATTTGTAATAGGAAGACTTTTGGATGTGAGAATTCTGAGAGGGGAGTGTGGAGGTATGCCTGACCACTACCTGGTGGAGGGAAAGTTAAGAGTAGGTAAGAGATGGGTGAGAGCTAGGAGGGTCAGGTGTGGCAGGGGGATTTTCAAAGTGAGTGAGTTTGATAAAAGAGAGAAAATGAGAGAGTATCAGGAGAAATTGAAAGATGAGTGGAACGCAGTGAAAGATCAGGAAAACAGCAGTGTGGAGGAGGAATGGCAGTTGTTTAAGAGTGCTGTGGTGGGGCATGCAGAAGAGGTGTGTGGTGTGAGGCGTGTGGGTGGTGGTGTAAGTAAAGGAAGTGAATGGTGGTGCGAGGAAGTAAGTGTGGCTGTGGCTGAGTAGAGACGTGCATATGAAGTGTGCCTGCAGAGGAAAGATGAGGTGTCATATGAGAGGTATAAAGACAAGAGGAATAGGGCGAGAAGGGCTGTGTGTGATGCTAAAGTGGCAGCAGATGAGAAGTAGGGTAGGTGGCTGACTGAGAATTTTCAACAGAATAAGAAAATGCTCTGGAAGGAGGTTAAAAGGGTGCAAAAAGGAAAGTCTTTGAAAGAAGAGCAAGTAAAAGCAGAGGATGGAAGGATGTTAACTGAGAGGGATGCAGTAAGGAAGAGACGGGCAGAGTATTTTGAAAGATTGTTAAATGTAGAGGAGGAAAGGGTGGCTGAAATTGTGGTGGATGGAAGGGTGCAAGGAATAAATGTGTTGGGAGAGTTGATTGATTCTTTGATCATGAAGGAGGAAGTGGAGAAGGCAGTAAAGGAGATGAAAACAGGGAAAGCTGCAGGTATGGGCGGGTGTGCTGTGGAATGCCTGAAGGGTGGTGGAGTGACTATTGTTGACTGGTTAGTAAGACTGTTGAATGTGTGCATTGTGAAAGGTATGGTGCCAATTGAATGGGCAAGTGCTTGTGTGGTCCCGTTGTATAAAGGCAAGGGTGATAAGTATGAATGTACTAGCTATAGGGGTATAAGTCTGCTGAGTGTTGTAGGTAAGGTGTATGGTAGAGTGTTAATTATGAGAGTTAGAAAGCGTACAGAGGGAGTGATTGGTGATAAGTAGTGTGGCTTTAGGAGAGGGAGGAGATGCTTGGAACAGGTGTTCACTGTGAGACAAGTGTGTGAAAAGTATTTAGCGAAAGGCAAGGATGTGGTTTGGGCATTCATGGATTTAGAGAAAGCGTATGATAGAATTGATAGGGAGGCTTTGTGGACTGTTTTAAGATTGTATGGACTTGATGGTAGGTTACTAAAAGGGGTGAAAAGTTTTTATGTAAATAGTAGAGCATGTGTAAGAGTGGGAAATGCCGTGAGTGATTGGTTTCCCGTGAGGGTGGGGCTGCGACAGCGATGTGTGATGTCGCCTTGGTTGTTTAATATTTGTTTGGATGGTGTTGTAAGGGAGGTGAATGCAAGAGTTTTAGGTGGAGGTCTGAGTCTGGTGAATGTTGATGGTGGAGAGTGGAATCTGAAGCAGCTGCTGTTTGGAGATGATACTGCACTGGTGGCTGATTCAGATGAGAGATTGACACAGTTGGTAGAGGAGTTTGGAAGGGTGTGTGATAGGAGGAAATTGAAAGTAAATGAGAATAAGAGTAAAGTGATGAAGTGTACGATGTTGGTAGATGGTAGGAGGATGAATATAGTTCTGAATGGTGAGTTGCTTGAGGAGGTGGAGTGTTTTAAATATTTAGGGTCACATGTTGCTGTGGATGGAAGAATAGATGCAGAAGTGAAGTTTAGGTTGAATGAAGTAGGTAAGATGCTGGGAGGAATGAAAAAAGTGTTTTAAATGTCGTTCACTTAGAATGGATGTAAAGAGAAAATTGTATGAGAGTATTGTGGGGCTGAAATATGGAGTATGGGTGTAGCAGAGAGGAAAAGTTTGAAAGTAATGGAGATGAGGTGTCTGAGGAGTATGTGTGGAGTGACGCGTATGGATCGAGTGAGAAATGATGAAGTGCGAAGGAGAACTTGAGTTGTCAGGGAGATGGCTGGTAGAGTTGAGCAGAGGGTGTTGCGATGGTTTGGGCATATGGAGAGAATGGATAATGAGCGATTGGGGAAAAAGATAACTAGATCTGATGGTGTAAGGCTGAGAGGGAGACCACGAATAGGATGGATGGAGAGTGTGAAAAGAGCGCTGGATGCAATAGAGATGTCTTTTGAGCAAGGAAGAGTGGCTGTGCGTAACAGAAATAAATGGAGAGAAATTGTGAATGAATAAATGATGATGCAGTCCTGAGTGGGTATTTTCCTGCATTTGGTCTGATCAGCTAGTCAGGTCAGGTGCAGGTAAGGGGATGGATCTATTATGATGGGTCAGTGGTAAACCAGCTCTGCTGTGGGGCCCTGCTGCGGATGTCACTGACTGCACTGTGCAGTTGACCCTTGTGCGGTGTGGTGCGGTGAGGATCTGTCCCTTCTCCCCTTTGTGGCTAAGATGCGAATGAATGTGTTTGAATGGATGAGTAAATGGGGAACCACTAGGTCCGGTCACATACTCCCTCATCTTCACGCCTCCAAACTCCCCTATCAGACCAGGCTTTTAGGTAAATGAGTTTCCCAAATATACCCTTGCAGCACCCACAAAGAGTCATTGGAGCAAAATAATCAGGCTGTGATGCTGACAATCAGACTGGTAGTAATCCATATCTACCGCAGACAGTCTGGCACGAAAATGTATACAGTCTGAAGGTATATACAGTAATCGAACTTAGAGTTAGGTTTCCAGGGACTTGAATGGCAATTGAGGGAGTGGGACACTTCATTGGGGATTTTATTGATTGGTTCTTCTGTATTTATTTTATTACCTAGACCTATTATTGGGTGAAAAAAAGAAATCAGGGTAATGATGATGATGAGAAATTGGGATAATGATGATGATGGTGAGAAATTGGGATAATGATAATGATGATGACAGTTATATGGCATTCTGATCAAAAA
The DNA here is from genome assembly GCF_032717465.1 of Coenobita brevimanus. Lineage (NCBI taxonomy): Eukaryota > Metazoa > Arthropoda > Malacostraca > Decapoda > Coenobitidae > Coenobita > Coenobita brevimanus. The sequence continues at coordinate 15,533,473 of NC_136972.1, forward strand.
GTTACAGAAGTTCGCATAATTATGTTGAACGTATTCAGTATCTAGAGTGCACAAGGAGCTAAGGATGTACAAACATTCAGATGGTGAATAGTTGAGAGTCAAAAGAAAATAATCTTGTGAATATACTGTATAATCGAAACTCAGCCAGGTATTCTACGACTTAATGAAGCTCGGACAACCACGTTAAGGCACTCGGAGAATCAGGTTGCCAGAAGTTTAGGCCAAGACGATTAGGCATCCTCTCTCCGAGGATAACATGAACCCTAGAACACTAACCCCGGGTGATCCCCACCCGACCCACATGATGTCATTGCCTCTGTATATGGTTCCCCTTCTCCAAGGGTTATCAGTCCTCCAGTAGTTTTATTTGGCAGCCAGTTATGGTAGAGGAAGGATGCACTTTCCCCCTCTGCATCTGGGTCTCTGCTGTAGGCCTTGGTTCAGGCGTGTAAATGTTGAACAGCAAAGTGAACACTGGGTTTTTACCACAGCAACAGGAGAATGGCAACCCCTTCAGTGGTGGCCCAAAGGACCTGGGAGGACGTGGGAAGTGTCTGAAGTACATATGATGAATTTTTGTGTGTGTGTTTTTTTCGTGAAACTAGCCAAAATTTCCCTACTTTTAGTCACTGTTTTAATCACTCATTTCCCATAACATATTGATATGATTTTGAATCCTTTGTAATGTTAACTCAAAGTACAAAGCCAAAAGTTCATTCATCATTTTCTTTTTTAAAGCACTCTATTTAGTATTTTATTCCAATGTTCCAGTTTCGGGTGTGAGACACCCAGGGTTAATGAATGTGTTACTATAATGTAGGGTTAGTGCTCTAAGGTCATCATCTGTTGGTACCAAGACAATATGCAGAAGATGTTTGGAGAAGATTATTGTATGCTTCAGAATGTTGTGTGGCAGTGTTTGGTGTGCAGTGTATGGTGTGTGTGGGTGACTGATGTGGTAGTATGTAGTGTGGCAATGTGGTGTGGCATTATGAGGGCGACTGATGTGGTAGCATATAGTGTGGCTGTGTATGGTGAGGCAGCGTATGGTGTGCAGTGAAAAGGTTGGCAGGGTGTGGGAGTGGCTGCTGTGGTAGTGTATAGTGTGGCAGTGGGTGGTGTGGTATTGTACAGTGGCAGTGTGTGGCATGCAGTGTATGGCGTGCAGTGTATGGGTTGGCAGTGTGTGGGGGTGACTGGTGTGCTATTATATAGTGTGACAGTGTGTGGTGTGTCTGTGTGTGGGTGACTGGTATGGTAGTGTATAGTATGGCAGTGTGTGGTATGGCAGTGTGGGGATGACTGGTGTCGTAGCATACACTGTGGCAGTGTGCGGTATGGCAGCGTGGGGGTGACTGGTGTGGTAGTTTATGGTGTGGCAGTGTTGGTTTGACAGTGTGTGTTTAGCAGTGTGTGGTGTGGCAGTGTATGGTGTGACAGTGTATGGTGTGGCAGTGTATGGTGTGACAGTGTATGGTGTGGCAGTTGTTACAATTAAGACCCTTCGATATCAAGTATGGCTCAATTGCAACGGTTAAATTTTCTGTGTGGTCTTAATCTAACAAGAGGTGTGCTAGCCACCCTCCAGCTGCACATAAGAGCCCAGTTCTCATATTTAGAATAGACACTGAACAAACAGTTAAATATAAATAATGGGCACGTGTACTGAAGTTCCTGCAGTCTGGGGCCATTATTCTGAATCTCGCAGAGAAAAATATTTTGCGGAGTTAAATTATAATTTTTTTCCTCCTTACATGAGCAACATTTTCTGATTCAGCATTTTTTTTTAACCTATGTGGTTAATGCCATGTATTTGTATCTGATATTAAAAAAAAATGAAAACAATATCCGTTTCCACTTTTTAATACAGTGGACTGCAATCTATTGTTTGATAATAGTTTATAATAAATTAGTGTAAGGCAATAATTGGTGGAGGGTTAGTGTCCCTCCCCGGAAAATAGCTAACTAAAAAGACGAACAAGAAGCCTCGGACAAGGACTGACAAAAACATGTCGACCAAGGACTGGACAGAGGACATGGTACGGATCGCGACGTGCAATACATTGTAAGGGGTGCGAATGATGAGGTTAAAGAGAGAGAGATTGTCCAGGTGCTTGAGGGTGCAAAAGTGGATGTATGTGGAGTAACTGAAACTACATGGATATGTGAGAGTGTGAGAGAATGGGAGTATCGATGGGGTATATGTGCAGGAGAAGGTAAGAATGAGAGGGCAAAAGAAGGAGTGTGTATTGTTGTGAGTAAAAGATGGAAGAAGAACATAAGAGAGTATGGATCAGTTGGCTCAAGGATTGTGTGGGTAAGAATGAAAGTTGGAATACAAATGTGGGCAATTGTGTGCGTGTATGCACCAACGCAAGATCGTGCAAGCAGAGTGAGAAAACAGTTCTGGACAAATGTGGAAATGTGCATGGAAAAGTTTGAAAGGAATGAGTGTTTTTGATTGGTGATATGAGTGGTAAAGTAGGGAATGTGAAGGTGGATGGAATGAGAATGGTTGTGCTTTAGTGGACATTTGTGCCAGGAGAGGATTGGTAATAGCCAATACCTTCTTCGAGCACAAAATGTTCCACAGGTATACATGATAAGTAATGAGAAGGGTGAGTGGTGAACTGAAGGAAAGGAAGGCAATGATTCATTATGTGTGCGTGGATGAAAAATTGCGAAGATGTGTATTGGATACAAGAGCATATAGAGGTTGGGGGAGTGGACTTTCTGACCACTGTTTCGTGGTGGCCAGAATCAAGATCCAAGTAAGATGGAGAAGTAGAAGAAGGGAAGGACGGGAGGAAGAAGTAGTTGCAAGGAGAGTGGAAAGGTTATAAGAGGATGAGAAAAAGGTAGAATATAAGACAGAAGTGGAGGAATGATTGGGTAAATATGAATTGGAGCAGATTAGGGACATGGAAGGTGTGTGCAAGATATCCACAGAAGAAATATGTGCAGCATGTGATGTGGTGTGTGGGATGAAGAGAAGATAGAAGGGGGTGCAAGGAACAGCATGGTAGAATGAAGAGGTGAAACAGGCTGTGGCACAAAAGAAGAAAGCATACAATGAATGAATGAAAAATAGGGACGTTTGAGAGGCGGAAGAGAGAGTTATATGTAGAAAGGAAGAGAGTGGTGGAAAGATTAGTAAGAAAGAATAAGAGAGTGGATGAGGAATTTGTAAGGAATTTGAGTGTGAAATGGAGGGACTGTAAGAAAATATTCTAGAAAAAGGTGAGGAGAGTAAGACAGGGTGACAGTGAAGTTAGTAAGTGAGTGAAAGATAAAAATGGTAGATTACATGTGAGGAAGATCGAAAAAGTGAGCAGATGGAGAGAACACTTAAGGAATTGTTGAACATAGAGAATGGAGGTAATGCGAGTATAAGTGGTTGGGAGAAGGAGGGAGGTGAAAAAACAGGAAGAAATCAGTAGGATAAATGTGGAAGTAATGAAAATAGTCAAGTTGGAGAAAGCCCCAGTAAATGATGGAATATGTGGTGAAATGCTGAAGCATGGGGGAGAGACAGTAGTAGAATGGATGTGGAAGAAGTGCAGATTGGCCTGGGAGGAAAGTAGAGTCCCAGAGGATTGGAAGTCAGATATAATTATTCCCTTGCTCAAAGGAAAAGGGGAAAAAGAGTGTGTGGTAATCATAGGGGCATTTGTCTTCTTAGTGTAACAGGAAAAGTGTATGGTAGGATATTTATTGACAGAGTTAGGGAAATAACAGAGGAATTAGTTGGAGAAGAACAGTGAGGCTTTAGGAAGGGAAGAGTTTATGTAGATCAAATATTCATTTTAGATCTTTACTGGAAAAGTTTCTAGAGAAGGGAAAGAAGTTCTGTGCAACCTTCATGGATTTGGTGAAAACATATGACAGGGTGGATAGACAAGGATTGTGGAAAGTATTAAGAATATATGGAGTAGATGGGAAGTTGTTGAATGCTGTGAAGAGTATGTATGATGGTGCTAAGGCTGCAGTGCGTGTGGATGGTGAACTGAGTGAATTTTTCTCTTTGAAGGTTGAACTGAAACAGGAATGTGTCATGTCTCCATGGTTGTTCAATCTGTACATGGATGGAGTAATAAAAGAGGTAAAGGGTCGGGCAGTGGATGTTGAAGTGGCCCTAGTCAGAGAGGGTAGTGTTTGGAAACTCCCTGTACTGTTGTTTGCAGATGATACTGTGTTGTAACGTGAAGACGAAGGGGGGGCTGCAAGGCTTGGTGGATGAGTTTGGGAGACTGTGTAAGAAACGGAAACTAAAGGTGAATAAAGGGAAGAGTAAAGTAATGGTCTTTGAGACAGATGAAGTCAGTGAAAGTACGGTGAGGTTGGATGGTAAGGAAATGAAAAATGTGAGTACGTTTAAGTATTTGGGGAGTGTGATGAGTAAGGATGGAAGGTTGGAGGGTGAAGTGCTTGAAAGGGTACAACAAGGAAGAAAGGTTGCTTGTTCCTTGAAAGCAGTGATAAGAAACAGGGAAGTGAGCATGAAAATGAAAAAGTTACTTCATGACTGTATTGTGATACCAACTCTAACGTATGAAAGTGAAGCTGAGATGTTGTTGGACGGACACAAGCCAAGAGTGAGAGCAGTGGAAATGAATTATTTAAGAGGAGCCTGTGGAGTCACATCGAGAGATAGGCTGACAAATGAGGATATAAAGGAGTGTTGTGGTGTGGATGTGGATGTAATAGGAAGCGTTAGGAGGAACACATTTAGGTGGTTTGGCCATGTGGAGAGAATGGAGGGTGAGAGATTGACGATGAGAGTGTATGTGATTGAGATGGATAGGGGGAGGGAGGGGGAGGCCGAAGATTAGATGAAGGGATGGAATGGAGAGGTATATGAGAGGGGGGGTGAGCTGGGAGCAGGGCAGTGAAATGGCGGGGGACAGGGCGACGTGGAGGCGATTTGTTTGTGGCCACCCCGTATGGGATTAAGGCGTCTGGCTATTGATAGATAGATAGAATCATTGATAACAACACAAAAAGTGTTTCAGGCAAATATTGAAACCGAGCCATCGTCACTGATTCAGCTGCGACTCAGTTCGCTCCAGTCTTCTGTATATTCTGCGTCGTACGTCCGGCAAGACAGCACAGCCGCTGGATGTCGTTTGGTGAAATTATTGGTGTTGCTTTCACTATTCAAGGGGGAAAAAATGAAATACTGTCATGGGTATTTGAACCAAGAGATTTCTTTTAAACATACAAGTCATGACTACAGTAGTTTACATTCCTTCGCATTAAGATTCCCTTATCAATCACTGGACTGCACTTTGGAGAACAAAGTGGTTGGTCATATAATTCTGCCAAAGCAACCTTATTTTAATGGTAAGGATTGCACATAAATGTTACTGATATGAATAACAATATAATAAATATCAACAAAATATTCAGTTTTTCCTGGTTAGGGAGAGTATATTGCCAAAATAGTGGTAACTATCACCCCCTGACCCGCATTTTGCTCATCTCAGCGAGATTCAGAAGAATGCCACCAGATGGCAGGACCTTCAGTACACTCGCCCATTCATTAAGAATAAGTATCAATTAAAATAATGAACCGAAAAAAAGGGGTGAATGATTATTTACAATGAACAGATACAGAACAACGCAAAACAACCATCCTCCCTGACATATCAACGACGCATATGGTGGGTAAGAGTAACACAATCCAGCTTGAAAAAAAAAATAAACAAACTCTTACCACCAGAAAACCAATACTCCATGTCAGTACCGCGCCCTCGTCACACCACCTGGTGCACCAGAGAATGGGAAGTCCTAGGAGGGCCGAGTGAAAAGCAAAAGTCAGGGAGGAGGTGTACAAGAGACGTCTGTCTCGGCAGAGGGTAGATATATAAAAGTGTATTGACGTATATACATACGTACAAAATCATATCCCTTAAAAAAATATAAAAAGTGAAAAAACAAAAAAAACAAAAATATGTACAATGAATAATCCACAGCCAAGTTCATAAAATAAATCACATCTCTCTGAGCAGTCTGGTCTCTTTCAGGAAAGTCATCAATTTATTAGTCACACCAAAGTCCCCACCATCCAAGACTGAATCAAGTGTGAAAGGGAGCGCATTTGGCCTGCAGTAGGCAGCCAGAGAAGTACATCCCCAGCATACCTACTGTAGTATAAAAGGATGACATACAGTAGATAACACTGTGTCACAGATGGTACATCGCGGTGGAAATTTTCTGTTAATGTATGGTGATATATGTGTCATTAGGGTGGAATTCATGAGGCAAGCTAAAGCAACCTCCTCCTGCCTGTTTCCAGGGGAGGAACTGGAGCAGTCACAGATGGTCCTTTTGATTGACGGAATTGCCAGGTCGGTCCACTGACTTTGCCACAGAAAATTAACTGATTTCTTTCCGAAAGAGAGACTAGACTGTAGCTCGAGTTCTACAGCCGATTTAGCTAGTATATCAGCCTGCACATTGCTGTAAATACCACAGTGACCAGGCACCCAGATCAGAGAGAAGGATTTAGCACATGTGTGCAGCTTATTGATAACGCGGCCCAGGACTTCTTGTGAATCACTCCTATATGAATGAATTCCCTGAAGGGCGGAATTAGGGTCCGAAAAAATGACAAAACTTGTGATCTGAATGCAAAGCAAAGTCTGTAGTTCGATCTATGGCAAATAACTCGGCAGTGAATACAGACGTATGGGGGGGGCAAGCAAAAATGGATGCAGCATTCCGTAGACCACACACTCGCACCCACACATTCATCCAACTTAGAGCCATTGGTGAACAAGTGTAATGATGCCACGTGTCTAATGAAGATCATCCAGAACAACTGTCATACCTCCACCTCCGGCGCCTTGGACATAACGACGGGAAGCCAGTCAGTGTTGAATGTGGCAGCAAGTGATTCCCAGGGCGCTATAACGTGATCCCCATTAGAAAGGTTGTACCCTAATATCTCACAGAGAAAGTGAAGCCTCACAGCCACCGGTTTGAGGTCTGCATACAGCAGGTATTCCCACTGTAGGAGGATCCAATAAGTCGGGAGGCCAAGTGAGTGATTACGGTGGGTGGTGATACCATCATAGACGGAGGGGATGCACATTAGCCTTCATTTCCAACCACTCCACATGAGTACATCAAAGGGCTACAGGACATATAAGCAAGCACACGTTCTGAAGCACAACAAGTTTACAGAGGACAGCATCCGATGCCAACCCATACACTTGTGAGCCACAGTCAAGCTTAGAACAAATAAGAGACTTAATACACCATCAATAAAGACGTTCTGTCTGCTCCCCACGATTTACTGGAAAGAAACTTAATTACGTTAACTTTTTTACTACAAGAGACAAGCAAATGATAAATGTGTTCTCCAACTGAGCCTCCTGTCAAAATGTAGACCCAGGAATCTTACTGAATTTCGAAAAGGTGTCAGCTGATTATCTAAAGTTCAGTGCAAAGGAGGTAAGGTAAGTTTATGAGTAAAAACAACACCGATACACTTAGAGATGGAAAATTTAAATCCCCACTCCAGGGCCCAGTGCTGAACAGATTCAAGTGTCAGTCGAATATGCTGTGCCGAGGATTGTTGTGCGAGAAGAGTGCCACATTGCACAATCATCGGCACAGAGTGAGTATCTATGTCCTGGGGACGGAAGCAGATGACAGAATGTCATTAATGGCATTGCTAAATAAAGTAGGACTAAGCACACTTCCTTATGGTGCCCCATTCTCCTGGACAAATATGTCCAATGTTACATTACAGGGTAACCTGACAGAAAACGTTCTGTCAGTAAGGAAGTTCTGAAGGAAAATGGGCAAAATACCTCTTAGCTTAGAGTTTATGTAGTACTCCATTTCGTCAGGTCATATCATAAGCCTTATGAATATCCAGAAAAATTCAAATCATGAATTCGCGATTGGCGAAAGCCTCGGTTATGCAATGCTCCAGGTGCTCTAAATTATCCAAAATGGACCTGTATTTATGGAATCCACTCTGTTGATCATTTAACACACCCTTCGACTCCAAAACAAAAGTAACCTTTTATTAACTATGCGCTCAAAGACATTACATAGGCAGTCAGTCATGGTATGACGTGCGCATAATGCAATGAGTTTGGGATTATGCAAGACACCGAAATCTCATTGTACAATGCTAACAGCTTACTCTGGTTGGCCTAAGTAAGATGCTGAATCATACCGTACGTAATGGTGGATGGACCGGGACTGGAGCCTTTACAGGATTTAAGGGCAAGGAGAAGTTCGTCTAATGTAAATTTGGAGTTGTGGGTGGTATCTCCATCTTCTGAGGTGCAGCTCAGCCATACACTTATGGTGGAGAATATGAGGATCATAGTTGGCTGAGCTATTACCTGGGCATATTGGTTGGCAGTAGTATTCGCAAGGTCCACGGGATTGTCAGTGACATTCCCGGCCACCTCAAGTGTGTCGTGATTGGTGACCGGGTGTACCTTTTGTTACGCACATTATTGTATGGTGAACCAGACCTGATGCAGGGGGATGGTGCAATTCACTGTGGACACAAACCTATGCCAGTTATTCTGCTTTGCTGCTTTAATTGTCCTCCTTGCCTCAGCCTTAGCCGCTTTAATTGCAATAAAGTTTGACTCTGTTGGCTGTTTCTCAAAAATCTTGTATCTCCTGTTGCGCTTAGTGAGTGCTTGTCGGCAATCAGGTGTCCACCACGAAACTCTATGTTTGCTTGGAGTTGTAGATGTCTTAGGATTAGCAGCCTCAGCGTGTATAATGGAAGTATGTAGGTGTGCAACTTTCTCACCAATGTTTTCTCCTGATATATCTAGATTGGCGACCCGTGAGTACTACCCGCAATCTGCTTTCTTAAATTTAGATGGTGGAGGAGGCCAGAATCATCGCATGCTTAAGAAAGACAGATAGGAGAATGACCGTGACCCATCGAATCATCATGGGTCCCACGAGATGTTAGTGTGTATATCGGGAGATGACAAGGAGAGATCTATAAATGAAATGTTGCCAGTGCAGTCATGTACATGAGTCGCTCTACCATTGTTTAAAAGACAGAGATTTGACTATAATATGAGATCAGCTACTTGTTCCCCTCTGCTATCACTCCTCAAGCTTCCGCACTGACAGTGATGGGTGTTAAAATCGTCTAAAATTAATTTATGACCTAGAAGTTGATGGGCTAGTGAAATGAAAGCATCACCATCAATGGCAACACGGGAAGGACAATGGAATGAACAAATAGACAGATAGATGTTATTAAATTTTATTCTGCACGTGGCAGTTTCCAGAGTAGAATTCAGAACCACTTCCATTTGCAGGTGTGATGTGTTGGTGCATATGGTGACTCCGTGACCATCATACCTTCTATACGAATGGCAGCGTTTGAAATGTGGAGGATCAGGGTGATCCACCAAGTGCATCTCCTATAAACAAATAACATCTGGCCTGTGTATAGGTAGCAACACTGCTGTATTGTGGAATTTATTCCCGAGAGTCCTACAATTCCACTGTAACACAGTGAATACGGCAGTTTAAGATTTCGTGAGGGGCCAGTGTGCTTAGGTTTTTTATGCAGCCTGCCGCCAGGTGAGTGGCAACCAGGGGGACCTATCCCAGTGCTTACTAGTGGTATCCTCCATATGATGATCATCAGTACCTAGGCATCCAGACTCCCCCGAGGAAGAGCTAACTCTTTTCTCCCTCGCTGGAGCAGGAGCAGATAAGACATGAGGTTGTAACTTTGTAAGGGTGGTCAGATTAAATTTATCAGACTTGTCAGGCATCTGTTTAGTCCGTACTGACAGAGAAGTAGTAGCGGACTGAGAATATGATGTTGCAACTGGGACGGCAGATATAGAGTTGGAATGTCCAGGAGGAGTAAACAAAGGGGCAGAGTGGGTGACAGGAATGCCGGAGACAGTCAGTCTGAGTCTCCATTGTGCACATCACAGGACGGGACACAACCACCAATGCATAGGAAACATTTGGCTTGGGAGTAGTATGCAACTTCCTGACCTTTTTCCTAGCATCTTAGTAGGATATACTCCCCGTTGCCTTCACTATGCAGACCTCTTTCTTTTCTTTCCACTTGGGACAGTCCCCCGAGGAAGTGGAGTGAGTACCCAAACAACAAAATCAACTAACAGACTCAGACATCCAGCACACAGCATCATGACCCTGAGCTGCACACCTGCCCGACACTGCTTGAGACACTCGACAAGCCTTAACAGAATGTCCAAAAAGCTGGCATTTATAGCATCGAAGAGGACTGGGGATGTAAGGTCTGACATTAAAGATTTCATACCCAACTTTGACTCTCGAGGAGAGTGTGACCCTGCCATATGTTAAAACAATGGTAGCAGTCTTCTTCCTCATGCCTTCCACAAATCTTGTAATGAAGCGAGCATCAATGACATCTTGATCAGCAAGTTCATGTACAATATCGTCCTCTTCCATAACCATGAGGTCCCTGCAGGTGATAACTCACTTGCAGGATTTCATGGAATGTGGGATCCTTGGCTCGACATTATAGCAATAAAACTTACGGATCTTGAGCAAATCTTTAACCTGGTTTGAATTTAGCATCATAATGAGGAGATATCCAGACGTAATTTTTTTTTTTTTTACCAGTTCAACTTCACCAGCCAAGCCATCAATCACCTTCTTGATAAGAAAAGGATTGAGACTCACCAATGATGTAGAACCAACAGCATGTAACTGTACATACATCTCATTATGTACAGGGATAGCAAGCAGGGATCGAGTCTAGGGGCAGTCACTCTGTAAGTCAGTCCTTGTAGTAATCCTAGGATCGTCAGAGCCTCCCCCCTCTCTAAGGGAGGGAGGGGCAGCAGGGGTGTCTGACATAGTACCAGCTCCACCTTACGGGGGAAGTGGGAAGTAAGAGAAAGACAAGCAAGGGACAAGATACCAAGGAATTAAACACCTAAATCTGAGACCACCCTCTCAAACTTCTCTTGGGAGGACGTGTCTGTGTTAATTCACATCCCAGAACAATCACTGAGGGATACACTCCACAGGTAAGAAAGCAAAGGCAATCTCAGGAATAGATACAAACACCTATTGTATCTCTATACAGGGAGGGGAGGAAAAATGAGTTCTAGCTAACCTGACTTTAAAAAGCGCCCTAGTGGTGAACAACAATAAAAATTAATGCCTGTGGGACAGCCCTTATAGCTAGAGGAGAGTTCAGTGCAGACAACCGCTTTCTCCACAACCATGCATAAAAATGTCTGTCAGGTTGTGGGCGATTCCATCACAGCTCAACTATCAAAGCAAAATACTGTCGATATGCATATAGAAGCAAGTACAGCATACAGTATGAATCGTTAACTTTACATGATGAATAATATTTCATACTACTGTATACAAATAAACAATAACTTAACTATTTAATGAATTAGATAACAGCATGACAAAAAATAACCATTCATGGATTAATAATGGTTCTAACCTATGAGCCACCGAAACAAGAGAACTCTGCACTCCTCACACAACAGTGGCTCAGATCCTCAAACCTACTAACACCAGATAAATTACACTCATAACAATACTCCCCCCCTCCCCCGTCATCGGCGCGATCCTCGCCTTTGGTCTGTCTCTCCTGCCTCCTCTGCCTCCACCATTGTCACCATGTGTGTGGAGGTTGCTAAGGCCTTCTTAGGGGGGGATATGGCAGCCCTCGCCCAGCACCTGCCTGCCATCTTCCAGTCCAGTGGGATCCCTGCCATATTAACCCGCGCCGTCCCGTCGATGTGAATTAACGTCCGCACATTATGTGCACTCATGTCCCAGTGACGTGAATTAACGCGGCAACATTGCAAGGTCCTTAATTTGCACAATTTTAAATTTTCGCGAGTGATTTCGCGAATGATTTTTGGCACGTATACATGGGACACCATCCTCTATTCCTCTACAAGATGCCAAGCAGGGACAATGCCTTACACCGCATAACCTCTCCCCCCCCCCCTGCACGCCATTGTCTCGGCAATTCACCTGTTACCAGTGACCTGGCCAATAAAGACATTCAGGGCCAGAGTGATTCCCCAATCGATGACAATGTGGAGGACAAAGTTTACATAGCTTTAGAGGAAGAAACAGTCAGAAATGATGATCAGGTAATGTGGGAAAAAAAAGGTCATGAATAGTGATGAGTTAGTGAGTGAAACAATGCTTATAATGCCTATATTACTGTTTGAAAACCAATATACTCTTGTACTACATATAAATTCATACCAAGTAAATAAATAAATACTGTTTATGAGTGAATAAAATAGTTACCATCCCACAGAACTCGTTTTCTTTGGTGCCAGCCTGTTAGAAAACCCAGTCAGGTAAGGAAATACTCGTACCTATATCGAGTATTTTAAACCTCAGGTGAGCGATTTCTCTATGAATTTTCGATGTTTCTCACCAAAAGCGGATGTTTGAGCCAAAAAAAAAAAAGGTCCAAAAATGTCGGGTCTGGGGCGTACCACTGCCCAGAAAACGTCGGGATGGGGCGGGTTAATGCCAGAGCCGTTTGCCTCCTCACTTGCGGTGCAGAGAAGGCCTAGGAGGAAGACCCCTCATCATCGTCCTGAGTCCCCTGCAACCCCCACCACCTTGGTCCTAGGGGTGCTGCAGTTGCAGCCCTTGATTCCCCCAGTAAGGATCCAGCTGTTGGGGCGTGCTATTTCCTGCCGGTCTGCCTCTCGGCCTCTTCTTGATGTGCCTATGGAGGTCAGGGATGCTGCGTCCTCATCACCACCTACGGATGCATCTGCTGCCCCTGTATCTCCTGTGGTGCCTACTGCCGTGCCTCCTATTCCTCCTATGGGGCAGGCATCAGAGAGTCCCAAGTCCTTTGGCTCAGTGCAGCAACTCACCTGGGGTGATTTTGCCTCGTTACCCCAGTCTGGCCTCAAACAGTTCGAGACAAAGCTGCAACATTATGTAGACTGCACCTCTGGTATCTAGCAAGAAAGAGTTCAGCAAGGGGTACTTCCGAACGGCTATGCTCTCCTTCACCGAGCTGCGCCGGGGATCCCTGCAAGTTGTCACTGACCCTGATGTGTACAAGATCCTTTCATACACCCTTGAGGTCGTGCAGTCACATCTGTTTGATGATCACGACTCAGACTCTGCCTCCAGTTCCACCACCGTTTGAGCCAGCCTTCGACCATCAGTCTTCCTGCCACTGTTCCCTGTGTCTCCCATCTAGTGCTTCCTGTACCCAATGTCTTATATGTACCATATTTATTTATTATTTTCTATGGACTCTTTGGCTTAGTGGCCACAATATGGCCGATAGCCATAAAACAACAAAAAAGAAAAATGCTCCCTTCGTAGCACAGTGTGCTAGAGCAGTGTGTGGTGTGACAGTGTGTGGTGTGGCAGTGTGTGGTGTGGCAGTATGTTGAAGTAGTGTGTGGTGTGGCAGTGTGTTGCAGCAGTGTCTGGTATGGCAGTATATCCGTTGGTGATGTGACTGTTCATGCGTCAGTTTATGGTATATCAGTCTTTGGTTTGACAGTGTGTAGTGTGGCAGTGTGTGGTGTGACGGTGTGTGATGAGACAGTATTAGGGAAAATTGTGATGTATGCGTGTTCAGAGGTGGCAGTATGAAAAGTGGAAGAGTGTGATGTGACTATCTGCATTGCTTCAGTATTAGGTGGTATTATGATATATTATGTATTCCTTAGGTGCGGCAGTGTGAAGCATGGCAATGTGTGGTGTGGAATTTATGTGTCTGTCTATCTATCTATTGCCAGACGCCTCAATCCCGTTTGGGGTGGCCACAAACAAATCGCCTCCAAGTCGCCCTGTCCCCCGCCATTTCACTGCCCTGCTACCAACTCACACCCCCCCTCTCTCATATACCTCTCCACCCCATCCCTCCATCTCATCCTCGGCCTCCCCCTCCCTCTTCCCCCCTCCACCTCACTCACATACACTCTCTTCGTCAGTCTTTCACCCTCCATCCTCTCCACATGGCCAAACCACCTCAGTGTGTTCCTCATAACGCTTCCTATCACATCCACATCCACACCACAACGCTCCTTTATATCCTCATTCGTCAGCCTGTCTCTCCATGTGACTCCACAGGCTCCTCTTAAATAACTCATTTCCACTGCTCTCACTCTTGACCTATGTCCTTCCAACAACGTCCAAAAGTACTTATAAGTGTGTACGTGTGTGTGTGGGGGGGGGGTGCTGTTGGAGTAACTGATATGATAACGTGAAGTATAACAGAGTGAGGTATTAGTGGGAAGCAAGATAGTGTGAATTATGTGTCTGGTATAACAGTGTCAAATGTAGCAGTGGTACACATGAGAACGTACTGTGTGTGTGTAGTATGGCAGTGTGTGGTTTGACAGTATGAAATGACTGTGAGGTGTGTGGGATAGGTGTTGTAGTGTCTGTATGACACTGTGGGGTGTTTTAATATGAGACATGGCAAGTGTACCCTATAAATGAGATGTAACTCAAGTACGTTAGTGTGACAGATACAAACATGAGGTAAGTGCACGGTATTCCAATGCCTTGTACGGCTCATTAAATTTTCCAGTGCCCTGTACCCCCCCCCTCCCTCTTACACTTCCACGCTGAAAACATCTTACCGTCCAGAGTACTATAATCAGTAACACGAGGCCAGCCGGGAATCCAGGATACCAAAAGACTGTCAAGTCTTTTTAGAAAGTTACGTTTAGAAGGGTAAAGTTACGATAGGTGGTGACACAGGCTGGGTAGGGTACAGACTTCAGAATGTCACAAATATCAGCATCACTTTCATGGTTGCCAATATCATTATCATTATCATCATTAATATATATTACTCACATCCACCCACCCACCCAACCACACACACACACACACACAGTGGGAGTCAGAGAGTGCAGACGTGCGATGTTGGCGCTCCGTACCGAGCCAGCACGGCCAGTGGCATTACCTAAATTAGTATCTTTATATGAGTCAAGCTCTGTACCAGGTTAGACTAAATGATTTTTCATTATTAAAAGAAAAAAAATAATAAGAAGTTTAAACAAGACTTGTTCAAACAGAAAAGAGAACCGAGAGGCGAAAGAATGCGCTCAGTCAGCTGAGGTTTGTTTAGACTACAGCTGCACGGGGAATGTAAGGACATGTACTCTGTGCTTTTAGTATTGCAAAATGGACACATACTTTAGTAAAGCAAATTTGGAAAATAAAAGGGATAAAGGTAGAAAGCAAGATGATGATTTCTACCAAGAACTGGTTGAAGTGGAGACTCACAATAGATTGGTTGAACGTGTATACAAACTGGAAATGGCTTTCAAAAATGAAATTGATGAAATAAAGAAGCAGATGCACTTGCAAAAGGAAGAAATAGAAAAACTAGGAAGGGAGGCCAACAAGAAAGACACAACCATCAGTGAACTAACAGTGGAATTGAGTACACTTAGGAAGAAAATGAGTGAAATGGCAAGTACAGTAGTCAATCACGAGAGTGTTATGGAAGAGTTCAAAAATGATACAGAGACAATTAGGCAAGTAAGCAGTCTGATAGACCAGAGCAGTGATATTAAGGAGAAAATAACATAGGTGAATGAAGCTATGCAAAGCTACAAAAATGATGTGGAAACTACGTATGCTGAAATGGTGAAAGTAAAGAAAGACTTAGAGACAAGGGTGGAGGAAAAAAGCATTAAACAGGAAGTGAAAAGAATAATCCAAAACAATCCAAAGTTAGCCAGAGATTCAGTAGATATAAACAAATCTATAGTAATCACTGGTATAGAAGAGGAAAAAGTAAAAAACAAGATCACAAGAGACAAAAAGGAGATGGCAAATGTAATGAGCTTACTGAAAGAAGTATCAGAGGAAACCTGTAGTAAAGACATAGAGGAACACAAAAGGTTAGGGAAATACGAGAAAAACAAGACCTCTAAAGGTGACTTTCCAGAGTGTAAACACTGTGGAGGAGATACTAAAAAATGCAAAGAATCTTATGGAAAAAGAGGAGTTCAAAAATGTATGGATAAAAAGATGCCTAACACAAGAGGAACTAGAATTACTAAAAGAGAAGAGGGAGGAAGCAAAAACAAAAAATGAGGGAAGATCAGAAGAGGAAAAGAACACATTTTTTTACAAAGTAATAAGATTGCAGGTACGAAAGTGATACACAAACAGGAGGGAATAAAAAGGAGGAAGGTGGTAGAACCATGTCATGACAAGTTTATAAACAAGATGATAAAGTTGATGTACTCAAATGTGGATGGAATGGTATCTAAATTACTAGAGTTGAATGATTATGTCAGAGAAAATGAACCACAAATAATATGCTTAACTGAAACAAAATTAACACCAAGGATATCCAATGACATACTAAACTTAGAGGAATGCAATATATGGAGAAGAGACAGAAATTTAAAAAAAAGGAGGAGGAATTATAATATTAACTAAAAAAAACTCTAAAAGTCAATGACATATAACTAGATATACCATCACAAGTAGAACTGATTGTAGTAGAAATCAACACATCTGAAGGGCAAGTAATTGTAGCCAATTTGTACATGCCACCCAGATCAAACACATGGGAAAGAGACAAATTTGAGGACCTGGCAGAGAGTACAATTCAGAGTTTAAGATCATTACTACATAAAATGGAAGAGAAATCGGAAAGAATTATACTAACTGGAGATTTTAATACAAATATAAATTGGAATACTCTAGATATAATTAGCCAAGAAAGCTGTTGGGACCAAAAGCTCCTGGATCTCATGCAAGAGTTTTTCGTAACGCAACATGTGAGGGAAACCACCAGAAAAAGAGGACTCTATGTACCTTTAGTGCTAGATCTAATATTTACTAGGCAAGAAAATGATATTGACAGTTTAATATATCACCCTCCACTCGGCAAAAGCGATCATGCAGTACTAAATTACAACTCCAGGATATCATATGACATAGTTAACAACAATGAAAGTTACAAAAAGAGCCTAAACTATAAAAGGGGAAATTATCAAGACCTAAAGAAGTATTTCTTAGAAGTTGATTGGGAAAATGAGCTTAGAGGACAAGATTTAAATGCTGTATATAAAAAATTCTGTGAATTTTATGAAATAGGAGTCCAGAAGTACATCCCACAGCACAAAGAAGCAGATAAGAAAATACAGAAATGGTTCAATACAGAATGTAAAAATTCAAAAGAAAGAAGAGATTTGTTGTGGAATAGATACAGAAGACACAATAGTGAAAGGGTGTATAATAATTACAAACAGCCAAGAAACGATTATACAAGAATAAGGAGGGACGCCCAAAAACAGTTTGAGGAGGATATAATAAATAAAAGTAGTGATCAACCAAAGCTATTTTACAGCTACATCAGAAGCAAAACCAAAGTAAAAGATATAATACAATCCATTACGGACGAGGGAATCACTTATACACAAGAGAAAGATATTTGTGAAGCACTAAATAAGAATTTCCAATTAGTTTTTACAGAAGAAAAAAATTTTGAGAGGGACTATGTGGAACATGCATGTCCACACATACTACCACATATACAAATAGTAGAAAAAGTAATACAGGAGGAGTTAAGTAAATTAGACAGAGGAAAAGCAAGTGGTCCTGATGAAATTTCATGTTGGGTACTACGAGAATGTGCAAAGGAGTTAAGTAAACCATTATTTTTAATTTTCAATAAATCCTTGAGTCAAGGTAAACTACCTGATATTTGGAAGAAAGCAAATATTGTCCCCTTATTCAAGAAAGGAAATAGACAAAATCCACTCAACTACCGACCAGTATCACTGACCAGTGTTGTAAGCAAGGTATTAGAAAAGCTTATAAGAAAAGCTTGGGTAAATCATCTACAAGAACACAGTATGATAACAGAAAGACAGTTTGGTTTCAGAAAAGGAAAATCATGTGTTACTAATCTGTTGAGCTACTATGACAGAGTAACAAACACAATACAGGAAAGAGAAGGATGGGTGGACAGTATGTATTTAGATTTCAAGAAAGCTTTTGACACACCAAAGACTTTTATGGAAACTGTACCATCAAGGAGGAATTCGAGGCAAACTGTTTTGTTGGATGCAAGATTTTCTCATAAAAAGATAAATGAGAACAGTACTAAGAGGAAACTACTCATCATGGAAAGAAGTGACTAGTGGAGTACCGCAGGGTTCAGTGCTGGCACCAATCATGTTTTTAGTGTATATAAATGATATAAATAGTAACACTGGAAATGAGAGCTATCTGAATATGTTTGCAGATGATGCAAAAATACAAAGGAGAATTACTAACACAGACTCTTGTAAAGATCTACAAGAAGAATTAAATAAACTTCATGAATGGAGTAATACATGGCAAATGGAATTCAATGTGGACAAGTGTCATGTAATCAAGTTTGGTAAAAGTGGAAAAACACCTGATTGGGATTATAAGTTAGGAAATAAAACCCTATACACATCAGAAAGAGAGAAGGACCTATGTGTGATTTTCAATAACAGACTATCTCCGGCTGACCACATCAGCGAGAAGGTACGGAACATGTATACACTGCTTGCAAATATGAGAATAGCATTCACATACATAAATGAAGACATGCTAAGAAGGATAATAACATCATTCATTAGACCAACCCTGGAATATGCATCAGTAGTCTGGAGTCCTCATCTCAAAAAACACATAGACAAGATTGAAAAAGTTCAAAGGGCCACTACAAGATGGATACCAAGCTTAACCCCTACACCGCGGGCATGTTTACCAATGTTTTGCAGGTGCCGCGGGGTTATTCGGGCTCCGACAGACTCTCAAAAATATTTGCCAAAAATCAGTTATTAGTCCTAGAATATTAAAATTACATATGCTTATGGCACATACCTTCAGCTTTCTCCTGGAATGTTTGTTGAGCCTTCGTCCGTTACCGTAGGACTTGTGGAGACCTCTGAAGTTGGGTAACGAAGTCTCCACTTTACACTTCCCGACAACCCGTAATATGATTACCACAGTCAGATATTAACACTATAAACACTACTCTATGATTTTCAAGTAGTTTGGGATCCATACTCCAAAAAAAAAAAAAAAACACTGAAAGCAATGAAAATTACGAGCGCGTCTGACTGTCGCACTTGCGCTTGTTCGCTCTTGGTACTCTGTCATTTATTATTCATAAAACCCCTCACACTTTATATTTCTATTACTATATAACACTTATATATATCTACAGTCTTTATCCATAAGTTTCCTTCAGTAGTATTAGTTTATTGTCACTGTAGGGATTCAATTTCTTTCAGTAAAATACGTAGCATTCACTTTCTCGTCCTCTATACTAGCATTGAGAGTGAATGTCACTTTCAATTTCACTCTCATAACTCATAGTATTCAGACATGCTAGAGTGAAACTTTCACTTTCATTACTCCTAGGGTATATACTTGTATTCTTATAATACTACTCATTTACATTTCTATTTACGTTCTCTAGTTTATGTACTTTATTTACATTTCTATTTTATTTACAATGTGTTATGCACTGTCACTTGAAGTAACTTATAAAACTATTTTCCACTGTTCACGTATATTTACATTCATTACTTTCACTTCCTGTTTACACATTATTTACACATTATTTACAATTCCACTTGCACTGTTTTACTCAATAGAAAGATCGTAGTCACTCTTTTATCAATTGTCAGCCCTTTGCCTCTTTCCACACGAGGTTTAGTAGGAGGTAAAGGTCACAGGACCCTTTGCATGGGGGTGAAAAGGCCCTGAAGCTAGCAAGAGCGAACAGACGTACCCCCACACTAGAAGATGAGAGTGAACTGATAAGGGTAGGCTGGGGTGTTGGCCTGCCTAGGGAAATCAGTACTGCCAACGTTTAGCCTCTTGACACAGCTATTTATAGCAGTGAAATGATTGGCAGGAAATCTAGACAATACATTATAAATTAGGTAGTTCCAGGTGAATGTAAATATCACTTAGGCTTCTCCCTTCCCTCCTTATATGTATATTTATTACGAAAATAGATTATACGGCATATTTCAAGGGGAAATAAACAGCGAAAATTAGCGAAGGAGTCCACGTGAGGTGTTGTCAGGTGATAATTAGCCAATTCCAGGTGTATGGCACTCTCACTTACCTTATTTCTTTCTTGTATATATTATTTGGTATAAGAATAGGGCATAGGGCTTATTTCAATGGATGAAATCAGTGAAAAATTCCAGGGAAGATTTACTTAGCGTAGCACGGCCAGGCAGGCGAGAGGATAGGGTAATGGAGGGGGGGTAGGGAGGGGAGTCAAGAACGGGGAGAAATGGCTAAATTGTCAACAATGGGTGGGAGTACAGATGAGATTAGGAGTGCTGACTAATGTTGGACATTGGCAGTACTGATATATGATACAAGCCCCCACTTGGAAGCCCGGGTGAATTCAAAATAACACAGAATCACAAAAGCGATGCCCCGCGGTATGATCCCTTGCTTCCAAGCGTCACGAAAGTGACGCCCCGCGGTTAAGGGGTTAAGGGACCTAAGCTACGAAGAAAGACTAAATAAACTGAATCTACCAACACTACAGGAGAGAAGGAAAAGAGGTGACATGATAATGCTATATAAGTGCATATCAGGGAAGGAGAAAATAGACATAAATGATTACTTAACATATGGAGAAGCATCAGCAAGAGGACACTGCAAAAAACTGCATAAGAAGAAAGGTGATAAAGATGTAAGGAAATTCAGTTACCCAAACAAAGCAATTGATCAATGGAATGCACTACCGAATGAAATAGTGTGTGTGCCAAAACAATTCACAAATTTAAGGATATGTACGATAAATATGGTTTAAGACACGGGACAGTACGAGCTTGATTCATTCCTGTAAAGATACAATTAGGTAAGAACAATTAGGTAGGTAACACACACACACACACACACACACACACACACACACACGCGCGCGCGCACGCGTAAGAGAAAAAAAAGGGGGAGCGAGAAGGGGTAACGAGGGGGAAGGGAGACAGCTAAAATTTAGAATGGGAGCCAGAAATATGAGGTGAAAGAAGAGTACTGGAAGAGAGAAAACTAGCAAGAATTCTTGAGCTACAAGGCAGCCCGTTCCGCCAGACCCATCAGTTCTACTATGTGTCAGATAATTTTGTATGTAACCGTTCTGGAACGAATACCCGCTGTCCATACTGAATACATGCTAGAGCTGTTCCGTTCAGGGCTGCTGTTATGATATTATCGGGGATGATTTTATGAAGTTGGTGGATTTTGTGCAGATTCCACAAAAACCGTTTTCAACGAAATTTTATTGATCAGAGCAGTCCCTGCTTCAGCCTACGATCGCATCCTCTCAGATGGATCATGGCTGTATCAACTTGACCGTCTCCATTTTTTAGAGGCCGCTTTCTGGAAATTGACGTAATATTATGTTCCCTGAGGCCCAGCAGTCATCCTATGTGCCTCACACTTTCACATGTTAGCATTTCAGCACAAAAACCTGCTGTCCATATTGAATACATTGTAGGGCCCAGGGATGTCTCATTTGCTCAGAAACGAACTCAATTTTGTTTAATTTTTGACAAATTTTCTGTGTGTGTTTTTTTTAAGCTGTGGATTACATTCTTTTATACTGCGCCACATTTCTACCAATGTTTTGTTTTTGACTTATGTATGTAGTCTATTTGGTGTTGGAGATTCTGTAACACCTGTCCCTTAGCAATATATTCTGAACATCATATCTCAGTATCCTTCTGTACATTGTTGATGCAAACATCTCATGTCAGATCACTTGCTAACACTGCCTCAAAGAAACTTAGATTATTGTACCGAGTCAGTAACTTCTACACTGACCAGTAGTTAACTACAATTAATGAGTCATGCGTGCTCTCAGCTAGAATATTCCTCACGTGTGAGGAATGGATGTGGAGCGGTTGCACTAAAACAACTAGACAAATTTACAAAAAAGATATATCTATCTATCTATTACCAGATGCCTCAATCCCGTTTGGGGTGGCCACAAACAAATCGCCTCCAAGTCGCCCTGTCCCCCGCCATTTCACTGCCCTGCTACCAACTCACACCCCCCTCTCTGATATACCTCTCCACCCCATCCCTCCATCTCATCCTCGGCCTCCCCCTCCCTCTTCCCCCCTCCACCTCACTCACATACACTCTCTTCGTCAGTCTTTCACCCTCCATCCTCTCCACATGGCCAAACCACCTCAGTGTGTTCCTCATAACGCTTCCTATCACATCCACATCCACACCACAACACTCCTTTATATTCTCATTCGTCAGCCTGTCTCTCCATGTGACTCCACAGGCTCCTCTTAAATAACTCATTTCCACTGCTCTCACTCTTGACTTGTATCCTTCCAACAACGTCCAAGCTTCATTTCCATACATTAGAGTTGGTATCACAATACTGTCATGTAGTAACTTTTTCACTTCCATGCTCACTTCCCTGTTTCTTATCACTTCTTTCAAAGAACCAACAACCTTTCTTCCCTGCTGTACCCTTTCAAGCACTTCACCCTCCAAACCTCCATCCTTACTCATCACACTACCCAAGTACTTAAACGTACTCACATTTTCCAATTCCTCACCATCCAACCTCGCTTTACATTCACTGACTTCACCTCTCTCAAAGACCATCACTTTACTCTTCCCTACATTCATCTTTAGATTCCGTTTCTTACACACTCTCCCAAACTCATCCACCAAGCCTTGCAGCTTCCCTTCGTCTTCACTCAACAACACAGTATCATCTGCAAACAACAGTACAGGGAGTTTCCAAACACTATCCTCTCTCACCAGGGCCACTCTAACATCCACTACCCTACCTTGTACCTCTTTTATTACCCCATCCATGTACAGATTGAACAACCATGGAGACATGACACATCCCTGTTTCAACCCAACCTTTAAAGAGAAAAATTCACTCAGTTCACCATCCACATGCACTGCAGCCTTAGCACCATCGTACATACTCTTCACAGCATTCAACAACTTCCCATCTACTCCATATATTCTTAATACTTTCCACAATCCTTGTCTGTCCACCCTGTCATATGCTTTATCCAAATCCATGAAAGCCGCATACAACCTCTTTCCCGTCTCTAGAAACTTTTCCACCAAAGATCTAAGAATGAATATCTGATCTACACAACCTCTTCCCTTCCTAAAGCCTCTCAGTTCTTCTCCAACTAATTCCTCTGTTATTTCTCTAACTCTGTCAATAAGTATCCTACCATACACTTTTCCTATTATACTAAGAAGACAAATGCCCCTATGATTACCACACACTTCTTTTTCCCCTTTTTCTTTGTACAAGGGAATAATTATACCTGACTTTCAATCCTCCAGGACTGTACCTTCCTCTCAGGCCAATCTGCACGTCTTCCACATCATTCTACTACTATCTCTCCCCCGTGCTTCAGCATTTCACCACATACTCCATCAATGCCTGGGGCTTTCCCCAATTTGACTTTCTTTATTGCTTCCGCAACTTCTATCCTGCTGATTTCTTCCTGTCTTCTCACCTCCCTCCTTCTCCCAGCCATTCCCCAGCCACTTACTCGCATTACTTCCATTCTCTATGTTCAGCAATTCTTTAAAGTGTTCTCTCCAAATGCTCACTTTTTCTCTCTTCTCCACTAGTAATCTACCATTTTTATCTTTCACTCCCCTACTAACTTCTCTGCCACCGTGTCTTACTCTCTTCACCCCTTTCCAGAGCCTTTTCTTACAGTCCCTCCACTTTACACTCAAATTCCTTCCAAATTCCTCATCCACTCCCTTTTTACTCTCTCATACTAATCTTTTCACCTCTCTCTTCCTTTCTACATATAACTCTCTCTTCTGCTTCTCAACTTCTTCCATGTCCCTATTTCTCATCCATTCATAGGAGGTAGGAAATACAGACAGAGAGAGACAGTTCCAGAGCTGACCTGTTGCATAAATAAAGGACTGGATGTAATGGTTAACTCCTGCATTAGAGAGTTGGACAGAAAAGGGATGAGAGTTTGTTGCTAGACGGGTGCTACGCACCCATCGTAGGGGTGGAGAGATGCAAGCAGACAGTTCAGAGGAGCAGTGACCATTGAAGTAGCGATAGAAAAGAGATAAAGATGCAACAGTTCGGCGATGAGACAGAGGTTGAAGGGAGTCAGCAAAAGGATGAGAGTTAATGAGATGAAAAGCCTTTGACTCCACCTAAGAGCTGTATCTGGGGAGTCTCCCCACACGTGACAGTTGTACTCTACACAGGGACGAATAAAACCCATGTATAAAGTCTACAGTTGTGCAGGATTAAAGAAGGCAGAGTTGTCTTAGCACACCTAATCTCTTGGAAGCAGATTTTACAAGACATGTGATTATGAAAATTCCAAGATAAATTCAGAGAGAATGAAACCCCGAGCCTGTTCGAGGATGATGCAGGATTGAGTTGGATGTCCTTAAACATTAGTGGTTACTCCTGTGGAAGATTTTGTCAGGTTGATAGGTGTAAGAACTGAGTCTTCGATGCATCATAAACAAAAAGGTTACTTTTACCCAAGTCAGAGATACGAGCCAAGTCAGACATTAGGTGTGCCATAGCCTAATCCCGTGTTTGTTAAAGTAACTGCTGAGATGGACGTTGTGGGAACCGAATGGAAAGGTGAAGGATGGAATCATCAGTGTATCAGTGGATAGGATTAGATGTACAGCTTAGAAGGTCATTGATGAATAAAAGGAAGAGAGTTGATGATAGGACAGAGCCCTGAGGAATACCACTACTTATTGATCTAGGAGAAGAACGGTGGGTGTCTACAGCAGCAGCTATAGCCTTTGAGATTTCAAGTGCAATGGCAAAGCTTTCGCCAAAGTCCAGAAAGGAGGATGACCAGGAGTCCGAAACGTATTGCAGGTGAGAAGATCGCCAGTGGAGCATCCCTGACGGAACCCATACTAACGATCATAAAAAGGTTATGATAGCAAAGATGCTTTAAAAATTTTTCTTTTAATAGACAAGAAAATTTTTAGACACAGGATGTTAAAGCAATTGGCCGATAGTTTGAAGGTTGGGAATGGTAACCCTTCTTTGGGACTGGCAGAACGAGAGTAAACTTCCAACAAGAACGAAAGGTACAAGTTGATAGACAAAGGTGAAAGAGTTTAAAGAGGCAGGGTGTAAGCACAGAAGCACAGTTCTTGAGGACAACGGGACAGACCTCATCAGCCCCATATGCCTTGTTAGGACTGAGGCCAGCGATGGCAGAAAATATATCAGTTAAAGAAACTCTAATCTCAGCCATGAGGAAGTCAGAGGAGGGAAGTGATGGAGGAACAGCACCGGAATCATTTAAGTGGAACTGAAGGAGAATGTCTGAGCGAAGAGACCTGCTTTCTCAGTAGAAGAAATACTACAGAGCCATCAGAGTAGAAAAGAGGAGGGAATGATGATGAGATAAAGTTGTTAGAGAGGTTTTTGACAAGGTGTCAGAAGGAGTGGGAAGAATTCCAATTGGGGAGTTGAGAGTATTTAGCACTGATGAAATTATTTTTAATAAAGCGAAAAACAGACTTAGCACGATTCCAGGCAAAAACAAAAAATAAGTGATTCAGGGGTAGGTTGACTCCAGTACCTTTTATATGCCTTCTCCTTGTTGTGGACAGCATTAAAATAAGCGTGATTAAACAAAGGCTTTTTTACATTAGTCAAAGGATATGAGAAAGGAATGTATTGCTTCCATACACAGGTGAACATCCTCCATAATGCACATGGCACACTCAGATGGTTCTCGGCCATGAAAGCAATAATCATTCCAGGGAAAATCAAAGAAGTACTGCCTGAGGGCCTCCCAATCAGCAGCTCCAAAGTGCCACAACCGACGATTCTTTTAGAGGGCCACAGGCCGTACTGGAGTGATAGGACAGGTTAAGGTAATAAGGTTGTGGTCAGAGGAGCCCAATGGAGAAGAAAAATTAACAGCATAAGCAGAAGGATTAGTTGTAAGGAAGAGGTCATGTATGTTGGAACTCTCTCCAAGGCAGTCAGGATATGCATAGGGTGCTGTACAACCTGCACTAGGTCATTAAGGGTAGATAAGATGTAGGCTTGTACACCAAGTGGATCACTGACATGAGATGGCCAAAGGTGGTGGTGAACATTGAGCTCTCCTAGAATGGAGACTTCAGAGAAAGGAAAAACGGATAGGATGTTCCATTGTAGAATTAACATAGTTGAAAACTGTTTCATTGTCAGTAGAATTAGGGGATAAGTAAACAACACAGTTCTATTTAGTCAGAGAATGGAAGGAAAGCTGAAACCAGAGAATAGAGAATTCAGAAGAATCAAATTCAGGTAAGCAAGATAAGTCAATGCATACATATACACAACAGCCACCTTTGGCTTTGACATGAGTTTAGAGAAAGTAGGAGAATACAGAGAAGGATTTGCTATCAGTTACTTCAGTCAACTGAATCTCAGTTAAGAAGAGAAGGTGAGGTTTAAAGAAGCGGTTGTGCTCAACAGAGGGAAATTTAAAGGAAAGGCAACAAATGTTCCAGAAATGAAGAAGTGAGTCAGACAGTGGTTCCAGGCAGCTCATTGTGTAGTCACCGGGAGAGGAGCGGATGGTAGGGTCATTTGTGCCCCCCCTCCCGTGGGGACTCTGAGGCCCGGCTATTTGATGCCATTTTTAAAATTAATTTTGAAAAGGAAGTGTAGTGTGTAATGTGCATGTAGTTGGTGTTGACAGAGAAACTAGTATTGGAGATCATACTGACCTACTGTCTGTGTTCCTGAAACACTGAAAAAGTTCAGTAAAGGGGGCTGGTCGGGAACTAGTTCCAAGGGCTGATGAAACGGGAACTCCAGGTCTCCCTGTCATCAGCTTTCCATCCATCTTGGGAGTACTACCCTGCTCGACTGGTGCTACAGTCCACTCCTACTACTGGCTTATTCCCCTTCAAATGTCTTTCACTGCTCTACACACACACACACACACACACACACACACACACACACACACGAGAGTGGGCGCGTATCATAACTCAGCTTGACCTGGTATCTTAATCTCCATTAGTCCTTATCCTCTGAACCTGTGTCTGTCTGTCTTTTGATGCATGTTCCCTTTGTTTTCATGTAATTCCATTTTTTCCCCTTTTTTGTACATTTTTTGTTTTGGTATTCTTCTCAGCCTATTTCATTTCTGTTCTTGTGGATTCGTGTCTCTTATCTCTCCCATCCTATGTGTGTGTGTGTGTGTGTGTGTGTGTGTGTGTGTGTGTGTGTATTCATGCAGTTCATATATTTTTCTGCTCTTTCAGGTTTTTGTTGCGGAGATCCCTTTTGCGACTCTCTCTCTCTCTCTCTCTCTGGTGAATTTCTTCCTGTTCCCCCCCTCTCCTGTCGCTCTTTACACATCCAATCCATCACTACAGCTTCGTGCTGCTTTCATGATGGCCTGTCTCTCGCTTCCCTTCATGTATTGTTTATCAGGAGATTCATAATACAGCCTCGCATTTCCAAAACCCATACAATTCATTTTTCTTTAAGAGTTTTTGTTATGGTCTTTACATTATTCTCCTTCTCTTCATCATCATCATCACCACCATCATCATCATCATCATTGTCGTCGTCTTCGTCGTCGTCGTCGTCAGCATTATGATTATCATCATCATCCTTTTTTTACCTAGTTTTGCCTGACCTACGATATGCTATTTTTCAGGTTGTTCTCCCCCTGCCTTGTCCGATAACTTCACTCTATCATAGGGCGCCCGACCCAGTCATCCTCATCTGCACAATAGTACAGTACGCTATGTGACTTTCTTACAGTTTTACCTTGTTCTGTCAACTATTATCTGATATCTCTGCAGCCACAATGAATGTATTAATGTTATACAGTCGTGGACAAAAGTTCATCTAAATTTTCACTATTTACAGTAGTACTTCTCACTTCCTGTGTTGGGTACTGTTGCTTGAGAGAGGTTTGATGTATTTGTCTGCGCAGTGACCCTTAAATTCGCGTAATATTTCACCCCTATGCTTCTTGTTTCCTTCTATTCGGTGATGTTCACGTCATGTTTCTCTTCCTGCAGATTTTTTTTTTTTTTTCAATGATGCGTCAGGAATGTGAAGGGTGTATCATATCTTGAAATTATCAGTGATTTGTTACAATTATACACTCATTATGCAGGGTGATTCAAAAGAATTGTTACCAGTTCATAGAATGGTCTTGTGATATAATGGAAAATTGGCTGTGCCTCTGTTTTCTTTCAGCTCATGGTTTCTGTGGCATGTGTTGATGAAACACCAGCAGCACTGGCGGGCATCATGTCCTGTGCAGTCTGAAGGAGTACTTTGTGGACAGCTGAAGCCTGATGATGTTTCCCCAAGAGAAATGTGTGTTTATTCTTGAACAGTATTTTTCTTAGCGACCCTACTCACAGATGATAAGATCGTTTCAAGGACGATATCCTGACGGCCCCAGTCCCATTAAGATGATAATTTCAGAACTGGTTGTCCGTTTTCGTGAAACTGGAGGTGTACAGTTGCCTCCACTGCCACATTGGCCACACACAGCGTTGTCAATGTGTGGTCTGTCTGAGGTGTGAACCACCCAAGTACTGGAATGAGTATCGAAAGTAGAGTTGGGGGAGGCAGCCAATTGGTGTTTTTTTTTTTTTTTTGCGGGTAGAGGAAGTAGAGGGTTTGAAAAATTAGTGGGTGTTTGAGAAGGTGGGGGAGACAGTATGAGGTGCATTTTTTGTGACAAGGAATTACTGGGTAATTCAGCCATTAAAGTATGTTACTCCTCACTGTGGTGGTTACAGATTTTTTTTATTTTTTAAAATAACAGAACGGAGGAAGGGAAAAAAAAATAAAAAATAATCCATACACCAGATTACTGGTGTCCATTGTTCATAAAATATCTGTAACAGTTAGACTTGAACAGCTGTGGGTTGAAGTTTGGAGGGAAACAACTCTGGGGAAGCAAGTTCGACAGAGATGCAGTTCAGGAAATTAAAGAATTTTGATAGGCAGAAGTTCTGCAATATGGCTGAATGACATCCCAGTCATGAGCGTTACCAGATGCCCGTGCAGCACGAGGGAAGGCATGGAGAGGTGGCACCATGGACGCAACTTCGTCTGAGCATTTGCCATAAAAATACCTGTAAAATAATGCAAGGAATGCAACATTCCTTCTTACTTTGCAGGGGAGGTAGTTTATTTGTAATGGCAGGGTTGTTAATAATTCTAACAGCTTTGTTCTGAGTTTTGTCTGTTTTAATGCAACCTCTCCACATCCATTCCACAAGGGTGGGCAATATTCAAGCTGAGAGCACACATGACTTTTGTAAATTATAGCTAACTGCTCATCAGCGAAGAAGTTACGGACTCTGTACAATAATCCAAGTTTCTTTGAGGCGGTTTTAGCAAGTGATCTTACATAAGAGGTCCAGCTGAGGGCATTGTTAAGTGAGACGCCAAGAATTTCAATACTTCTAGAGATGGGAATATTAGTAGCATCGAAGGTAATGTACGAGTCTGGCAATATCTGTCTATTAGTAAATTGTATATATTTAGTTTTACCAGCATTAAAAGAGACAAGGTTGTTTTGTCCCCATTCACTGATCGTAGATAAGTCTTGATTAATGGAGATGGCTGTACTGAGTTGAGAGGTAGAGATATTAGACTTTGTAAATGGGTGTCTGAGTGTGAATGAACTATGTAGTGTTGAGTCATCTACGTATGAGTGGATGGGATTGTGGGTGACAGATAAGAGATCATTAATATGAACCAGGAATAGGGTTGTTTAATCTGTACATGGATGGGGTAATAAAAGAGGTACAAGGTAGGGTAGTGGTTGTTGGAGTGGTGCTGGTGAGAGAGGATAGTGTTTGGAAACTCCCTGTACTGTTGTTTGCAGATGATACTGTGTTGTTGAGTGAAGACGAAGGGGAGCTGCAAGGCTTGGTGGATGAGTTTGGGAGAGTGTGTAAGAAACGGAATATAAAGGTGAATGTAGGGAAGAGTAAAGTGATGGTCTTTGAGAGAGGTGAAGTCAGTGAATGTACAGCGAGGTTGGATGGTGAGGAATTGGAAAATGTGTGTACGTTTAAGTACTTGGGTAGTGTGATGAGTAAGGATGGAGGTTTGGAGAGTGAAGTGCTTGAAAGGGTACAGCAGGGAAGAAAGGTTGCTGGTTCCTTGACAGCAGTGATAAGAAACAGGAAAGTGAGCATGGAAGTGAAAAAGTTACTTCATGACAGTATTGTGATACCAACTCTGACGTATGGAAGTGAAGCTTGGACGTTGTTGGAAGGGCACAGGTCAAGAGTGAGAGCAGTGGAAATGAGTTATTTAAGAGGAGCCTTTGGAGACACATGGAGAGACAGGCTGACGAATGAGGATATAAAGGAGCGTTGTGGTGTGGATGTGGATGTGATAGGAAGCGTTATGAGGAACACACTGAGGTGGTTTGGTCATGTGGAGAGGATGGAGGGTGAAAGACTGACGAAGAGAGTGTATGTGAGTGAGGTGGAGGGGGGAAGAGGGAGGGGGAGGCCGAGGATGAGATGGAGGGATGAGGTGGAGAGGTATATGAGAGAGGGGGGTGAGAGTTGGGAGCAGGGCAGTGAAATGGCGGGGGACAGGGCGACTTGGAGGCGATTTGTTTGTGGCCACCCCAAACGGGATTGAGGCGTCTGGCAATAGATAGATAGATAGATAGATAGAATAGTGTTGGCACCAGAACTGACCCCTACAGCACGCCGGCGTTAATTGAGTTGAAATTGGAATATACATCATCTACTCTCACTCTTATTTTCCTGTCACTAAGATTTGAAGAAAGCAAAGGAACAAAAGACGTTAGTCAATAGCAAGGGAGTTTGGAGAGCAGGGAACAGTGCCACACTCTGTCGAAAGATTTAGAAATATCAAGAGCTACTGCATGAGTTTCTCCATGTAGATCAATTGATTGATGGTTGGTATGAGTTAGGAGACTGAGTATGTCAATGGTGGATCTTTCGTGGCGAAAACCATATTGTCTATCACTAATTAAGTTGTTGGATTCAAGATGTTTAACAATGTGCTATTAATTAAAGTTTCATAATAACATGATGAAGATTTGATGTCAGGACACTAAAATAACATAATACACAACGTAACAGCTAGTTACGTATATACTGTTAATATGTATTATAGAGGTTTGAAGAAAGTAGTGCCTAAACTTGAGAGATCTGGAGGAAACAGCAATGCACATTCTAGCTAGGGAATTTCTCACACAACACAATATGACACTGGATAGGAAACTTTCACAGTCGTGGAAAGTTCCTTCACACGTGCCCTCACGCATAACTCAACCAGTCATATACAGGGGAAATTGGAGAGACAGGGCAGAAAGGGTTAGGAGAAAGAAAGGGCACGGTGGGAGAGGCAGGATGAGTGGGCACGGAGTTTGCTAGCATAAACCGCTCTCGCCTCAGTACTGCTCTCGTGAAGATAACTTCCTCTGGAGAATAAAACTGCAGTCACACCCTAGACTCATATTTATCTTTCTCCTGCCACCCATGACAAGACCAACTTGTACATTCTTCTGCTTAAAATCCCTACAGTCTAACACATTTTCGGAAATGCTCGGCGATGGCTATATTATTTGGTGGCAGTAATTATTCAAACAATGACTACAATTATACAGATGAGTCTATGTTAACAAGACAGAAAACAAGAACAACGACATGTTCGAGCCATACGAATCCTCACAATTTTATACTGGCTCTGGTTCAACGATCTACAATTACACTCAACCTCCATAACTCTCTATGTCTATCTCCAACTACGTTAATCGACACAGAGGGCAAGCAGCGAACCAATGTACCACAATACAATCTACGCCTGACAATTTTATCAATATTCAACATTCACCAACGGCAGTTTTATTCAGATACAAGCTTCAGTTCTACGATTCATGATAAACTACAAGTATCTACGACTGCCACAATACAAGCCACATCTACAAGCAACAGTTGTCGATCAAACTTCTATGCAGCAGAAGACTCCTGAACACTACAACGATAAACAAAAGCGGTAAACAACGCTGATTAACGTCTCTATCAACAATCAATGAACAACTTAAAAGTCAAGTCTACAATTACAAAAATACATTATGATTCTACACGTAAACTGCAAGCAGGTGAGACGGTAAGCAAATCAACTACAAGTTCACACCATACTGCAAGAATCTACAATTAATCCGCCGCGTCCCGGCAGATTTTTCACCAATAACCCCCTCAATCCCGGCAGATTATCGAAAAGTTTTTTTTTTTTTTAACTAAAACCTCTGCTTTTTATGAGAAACATCCAAAATTCAGAGAGAAAGTGCTCGGTTGAGTTTAGAAATATGGTAGAAGTAAGAGTACCCCTACCCTGTTACAGTGTTCTCTCAGGCCAAGCTCGAGAGAAAACATTTTCTATGGGAGGGGTAGCTATTTCAAACTATTCATAACTTCCTAGATATTTATTTATTTGGTGCGAATTTATATGTAGTGCAAGAGTATATTGGTTTTCAGACAATAATAGCCTATAAGCGATATAAGCGTTGTTCACCCACAAAAAACATCAACATATTGCACCTTCATTTATGACGTTACTGCCTCATCACTGCTGCTTGTTTCTTCCTCTGGCTTATTGCTTCCTTTGTCCTCCGGCTCAAGAATCACCTTCACCTTGAATTTCGTCATTGGAGAGACCGTGGTGCAACATGTCTTTTCTGGCCAGGTCACTGCTAACGGGTGACTTGCCGAGAAAATGGCGTGCGTGGGGGTAGGGAGGGTCAGGTACGGCCAGGCATTATCCCTGCCTGGCGTTGGGTAGAGGAAGGTCTGCCACATATGCCTACCAAAAATCACCAGTGAAACTTGAAAAATGTACAAATGACGGACCTCGCAATTGCAAAATGTATGGATATGACGTTGGTTGTCACCACGACAAAACATGGTGATATATTTTTTGTCGTCGGGACACCTCGGGTTATATTCACTGGTGAGCCAGAATCCAAAAATAATTAAATCTCTTCCTCGTCACATAAAACAGAGACCAAATTGCATTCATTTTCAAAGAGACTTCCTATGTTGACTGTTTATTTGGGTGTTTTATGTGTCGTCGTTTTCTGTGCTGGTACGATCTTCCCCCAACCTATAGATGGATAACATTTTTCTATCATTCTGCAATCTGAAGTCCAATGTCTGGTGGACCTATGATATCTGCAAAATGCCTCAAAACCTCTTGCCTTTTGCCTGTCTTCTTTCATTTTAATGTAACACTCCGATTTTGTGTGACCAGGCTTTGCACAATAATAACACATAGAGTAACTCAGAGTTCGACTTATGAGGTGATCTTCCATTTGCTTGTCTTTGTGCCGATTGATGTCTACTGGGACTTCGGCCAGACTTTTGTACTGTCCTGTTACCTGGTGTGCGGGAACGAGTCCTTGAGCTAACCTGACTGTGTGCTTGTTTCTGAAGTGGTCGAGATTGTCTCTGGTCCAAGGACTTGACATATTTATCCCTGCTACTATTTCTGGCACTTTGATCCCTGCTCTGTTTGCCTGTGATGTGTCAGCCATGCCAGCTTTACTGCAGTTTAATTCCACCTCTTATGGCGGGCCCACAGGTCCGGTCCTCCTACGGGAGGAAAATCTACAACAACAACAACCACCTCTTAAATGAAATCAAGTAAACTCATCCCTGGATTATATGGGATGGTTTTTGAAATTTTTAATATCCTATCAGGAAGTTGGCTTAGAGCCGATATGTACCCAATGATGTCAACGACATGCATTTTGGATATATTACCATCCTCTGTGACCCAGTCTGAGTTTTCTAGGCTAGAAGGGTCTTCTTAACCCTCTCGTGCACGGAAAATTTCGGTAAGTTTTCCGGCGTACGATTTTTTCTGCGAAGCCACTCGGCCCAGCTGCCCGCACGCAGCAAATAACATGTATTATCTCCTTATTTTCGCCATCCAAACATCAATATACTGCCATGAAGCCTATGTCATCTTATTCATCGATGTTTGTTCTAGCTGATAAGCACCACAAAAAAACAGGAAAGCACGAATAAAATAACATTAGGCGGCCGTGAATAAACATTTCGCTACGTAATGTTCACTTCCCAATATCACCATTCGAATGTTTTCCATCATACAGGAAAATGTTATTAGAAGTTTTGATAGATAATTTCATCAGCTTTTCGAAGAGACAAATCCGGTGTTAATACGATTTGTAGTTTTCGAGAAAATAGCCAAAAACTGAAAGCCACTTTTGAAAAAAAATCAAGGAGCTCTAAAACTGATTTTTTCTCGCACATATTATGTTTTTATTGTAAAATATATAGCAGAATTTCACCAGCTTTCTAATGACCTAATACTGGTTTCAATACGCCTCATAGTTCTCGAGTAAATCGCCAAAAACGGCTGGGAAACTCACGTCCGTAAGTCACTTCCGTTATGTTCGCACAGCATACGCAATATTCCCGCCTACATAACAACGAATTCTTATTATATATAATTAATTGTTATGTCTTGTACATACGTAGGATTTACTGCTCTTTATCATGGTTCTTATAGAAAATCGATACATCCAACAGTTTATGAGCAATTGGCCGACAAAGTGAGATTACTTCTCCAAGCGCTTTCGAC
Source organism: Coenobita brevimanus (assembly GCF_032717465.1). Lineage (NCBI taxonomy): Eukaryota > Metazoa > Arthropoda > Malacostraca > Decapoda > Coenobitidae > Coenobita > Coenobita brevimanus. The sequence continues at coordinate 15,568,151 of NC_136972.1, forward strand.
TTTACAGAAACAGTCTGTTCCCCCAACTTTTCCAACAGAAAATGCTCCCAGAGGATTATATTCTGCAAATGAACATACATAGAATTTACTGCTCTTTGTCATGGTTCTTACGGGAAATCGATACGTCCAATAGTTTTGGAGTAATTGGATGACAAACATTGAATACTCTTCCTCATCCACACGCGAGGTAAAAAACATTGTTTCCCTGCCTCACCCACGGCTACATATTTTCGCTCGTTACGTTTTATTATTTTCTTTTTTTACTCAAAGTATACACATAAAATATCATAAGGTTTTTGATAGTGCTGTCAGAAACTCGACATGACCACTAGTCTTTTTCCTAGGTTCTGATACTGAAGCTGAACTTTCGTCCATCTCATATGTGTGTATGTAAAAAACATTACTTATTTGTGTAAAAAATATTGAGCTATAGAAATAGGTCAATATACAGATCAACAAAATACGGATAACTCACTTCCTCAAGAGATGTTTAGATGCTGGCAGTGACTTGAAGATGAGGAGTTATGTAGTGTGTGAGCGTGTGTGTGTGTGTGTGTGGGTGGGTGCGCGTGTGCAATGTAGGTGAGTGAGTGAGTGTGTGTGTGTGGGTGGGTGTGGGTGTGGGTGAGTGTGTGGGCATGTGTGTGTGTATCAATGGCTATGGCGTATTTTCTTCTCTCCTTGCAATACATTTGCCTAAAACACATGCGATGCACACAATAGATTTCTCCATGAACATTCACTGCACGACATACTTATTTATATGTGGCTGTGGCATATTTCTTGTCCCTGACACTTGCGCTTTGTTTTAGCTAAGTCAGTCAATGCATGAAATATTTCTCTGTGAACACTTGCTGCAACTCTATTGTACTGGCACACACCACACTCCGTCACAAACACCCGCAGCATGTTTGACGTATATTTCACACAAATCCATACACATTTTCACTATCAGAATCACAATAATTCTATCCCAAACACTTCTAATTCTTCCTTCCCGACTATAAAAACTGTACGTGATGCCTGCCCCATTCCACACTATGGTTCCATAATTTCATCAAGCCAGCCACAATATTTTTCACACAAAATGCAGTTTAGGCATTGGCTTCATTATTTACGTATTTGTAATCACACCATAGGGCCTTTGGGAGGGCGAGAGGCAAAACCCCACAACAGTGAACACACATATCGCCTCTAAGCCTAACGCTTGATAACGGACAAAATTCCTTTTCGTGACATATATCTGTTCCATCGACAATATCACATACAAATATGCTCACAAATATTGCATTATCACACTGAGTCCATAGGGGCTAGGGCAGGAGGGGGAGAAGTCGTAGGAGTTTATATGGACAGTACACTCGACGCAACCTCACCACCTGGCTGCTTGGAAGAAACTGAGGCTTATCACTATGTGCTGGGCCCTGTGAGGCAGCTCAGTGTTGCCAATGCCTTACCATTGGAAAGCGCTGCATTCGCTACGATGTGTCAAAATTTGATGCAAATCCGCCAGAAACTTAATTTTTGGCAATTTTTTGTGTGCTTAGGAACGCGATTCGAGTGACTGAGCATCTTTAGAACAATCCACATAACACGTGAATTGCATGACTGACACTGGGAGGGTTAATGGTGGAAATATCTGCTGTAATCTGCACTAGATCTAAGCCCGAGTGTATTTGCCCAAGTAGGTCAACAATTTTATGCAATTCTGGGATTATACCACCAAGAAAATTCTTGCCCCCAGAGAATTTCCTAAGGAATTCTGTCTTAAACTGCTCCAATGTTGAAGCTCTCAACAGCTTGTCTGACCGCAAAAAATTTCCTGCTGGGCATCATTCTTGATTTATTCTAGCCGAAAATCAGCTATTTTTCCTCTCTCATCTGTAATGTGTCTCCTAATTAAATACCGCTGTCATTGTTCAATGTGTTTGTCAATCTTATCTTTTTCCATACGAGAGAATTTTGGTAGTTCATTGTCTTCATGATAAATATACACTGGAAATGGAGTATTACTGAGATTTTGTGGAGAAGGTACTGCACTAGTACTTGCTTTATCTACATTAGCCATCTTTATGGTGTTTTCTTGCAATCATCATTTACAGGCAATTTATATATATTTTTTTTTCCTGATCTTAATACGCAATGGTCTAAGTTATAGGAAAATGGAAGCGAATTTTTATAAAGTTCACTATATTCATCTCAATTTTCTGACCAAGTGTCATCGCCATTTACTTCAGTGTAAATTGCATCTGTATCTAGTGTGTGTTTTGTTTCCTGAGTTTGGTTATCCGCTTGTTCTTGTGTTCCTGATGGTGTTTCGGAATTTATATTTTGTTGATCGTTTTCTGGTGTTTGTGTCAGGGTATTCATCACTGTAACTGTTGATCCTTTGGGCACTACTTGTGGAAGTTTATTTAGCATAATGGGATTACACAATGAATCATATTTTACTTTTCTCTTGATTCCTTATAAAATTAAAATTATAAAACACATATGTAAGTGTAAATTGTGTAATTGTGTCTGTGCAGTTTGTAATATATATATATATATATATATATATATATATATATATACATACATTACGTGGTTCGTTAACCCCTAGGCTGCTATGTACCGCCCCGTATCCCTACTGTAGGGCTCCGAAGAACCTATATATAGGCCAACAAAAATTTCAAGAATTCTGCCTTAATATGCGGCGTGACTATTGTTCTGGCGTGTGGGCCGCATCACGCATCCTAGCATAAACATTGCGCTGAACACGCTGGTGGTCTTAGTTTCGCTCTAGCTGTCATGGGAGACACACACGGAGACGATTTTCCTCAAACCCCCCCTCGCCTTCCCGCCCGGTTGGGCGTGAAACGTTCTCTTGCCCCTAGTTTGGGTTTAGGGGCACCTGTGGCGTCTTCCACTTCGTCAGGAAGTGGTGAAAGTGTGACAGATAGTGTTGTGAGGCCAAAGAAAGTGCGGCCAAGTGATGAGAGGCGACAACAGGTGTGTGAGCCACAGCCCTCCACCTCTGGCCTCCCACCTCCCAGGCCTCGCCGTTCTGCCGCCTCTCTGACCCCCTCCAAGTGGGCCAAGATTTTATTTGATGAAGTGAACACCGACAAGGATGATGATGAGTGGTCAGGAAGTGGTGGTGATTGTGATGACGACGATACTGATGAGGCAGAGGAAGCAGGTTTGTCAAGTGCATGGGAGGGTAGCGATGATGAAATCGTGCTTAGCAGCCTGCCAATCTCTACCCCTTCAATATCGGCCACACCTTCAACACCACCTTCTGGCCCCTTATCATCATCAGGGCCATCACCACCATCAGTGGCCTCACCACCTGGGACAGGCCTGGCCCGAGCCAAGGCACGTGGGAGGAAACGTTGCCGCTCACGTGGCCGTGGGCGAGCATCACCCTGCCAATCCCCTTTGTTTGCCTGGGCCCCCACACAGGACTTCACCCCACACATCCACGATTTTGATGCCTTGGATAGTGGATTTAGGAGTGAGTGGCCACTTGGCCCTGATGCTCCTGAAATTGATTATTTTGAGGCATTTATTTCGCGTGATGTGACAAAATTGATATGCGATGAAAGCAATCGCTATTATCAATTCGTGGTAGCAGGAAAAATTCTAACTCCCCAGGCACGTATTTCCAAGTGGCACAGTATATGTCATGAAGAACTAATGGTGTTCATTGCCCTTCTGCTCCTGATGCCACACTGCCGTAAACATGTGCTCAACCATTACTGGCGTCAGAAGGACGCTCTCGTTCCTACGCCAGCCTTTGGAAAGTACATGGCACGGGATAGGTTCCTACTTATCCTCCGTTTCATGCACTTCGCTGATAACCGCTACCCATTTCCTGGTGACCGCTTGTGGAAAGTTAGGCCATTCTTTGAGATGCTCAAAGAATCGTTTCGTAAATTCTTTGTGCCTTACCAGAAAATCGTGATTGACGAAAGTCTTGTTCTGTTTCGAGGACGCCTCTCCTTCAAACAGTATATCCCGTCAAAACGAAATCGGTTTGGCATAAAGATTTTCGTTATGTGCGACTGCACTACAGGATATGTGCTGGACATGATTGTGTACACAACCAGTGACGTCGACATTCCCAGCCATGATCCTTTGGGAATGTCTGGTGCCATCGTGAAAAAAATGATGGCTCCTTACCTGGGAAAGGGCCATGTGCTGTACACAGATAACTGGTACAGTAGCCCTTCCCTGTCACTGTACCTTCATGAGAACAGCACAGGATCTTGTGGCACAGTCAGGACATATAGGAAACATATGCCACATTTCGACAAGCAGGAACGTGGGAATGTGCAGCGGTTTGAGGCCAAGAACATACTGGCTTTGCAATGGTCCGACAAGCGTGACGTTACCATGTTGAGCACTGTGCATCGTGGCATCATGCAACAGAATGCCAAGGTTGACCATAATACCGGCCAACACATCATGAAACCTGACGTAGTCATCGACTACAACTATCACATGAACTCTGTTGATAAGAGTGACATGCAGGTAGGTAGTGTTGAGTGCGTCAGGAAGACTGTGCGTTGGTACGTCAAGTTCTTCATGCACATGGTTGACGTAACGCTGCTCAACGCTTACAACCTGTACAAGTGGCGCACTGGGAAAAAAGTAAAGTTCTGTGATTTCTCCCACAACGTGGTTTTCCAGTTGTTGAGGAAATACGGAGATTACTCGCACAGTGACCGGGGTAGAAGGGTTGTCGACCTACCTGACAGGTGCAAGAGCCTAGTGAGGCACCACCACCCAGTGCACACACCTTACGAGGCAAACGGCAAAAAGAGGAAGCAGCTGAACTGCTATGTTTGCCGTAACACCACCCGTCGTGAGCCTTGTCGTAAAAAGGTTAAGACAATGTGTGCAGGGTGCAAGGTTGCACTATGCCTGGGTGATTGCTATCTCCACTACCATACGTTGGAGAAGTACTAAGTTGGAGAGTGTTGTGAGGGTGTAAGAAAATACAGAAAAATCAGTAAATTATCAGTACAGTATCATGCAAAATATTGAAAGTATATTATCTTTGTTTCAAAAAATGGCTTCATTTTGTGATAAAGGTGTCATAGTAATTGAAAGTAATATTTTATATTTTTTCTCATTGCAGAAAGGTATAAGTGTAAATATTTGGAAAATATAGTGCTACTGTATTGTAACATTTTCGTAACAGTTTTTTGAACATTCATGGCCTCCTGTAATTGTATATATTTGCTCAACGGGTCATTTTGGTGCTTCATTAGTGTTGTGAGGGTGTAAGAAAATACGGAAGAATCAGTACATTATCAGTACAGTATCATACAAAATATTGAAAATATATTATCTTTGTTTCAAAAAATGGCTTTATTTTGTGATAAAGGTGTCATGGTAATTGAAAGAAAGTAATCTTTTATATTTCTCATTGCAGAAAGGTATAAGTGTAAATATTTGGAAAATACAGTGCTACTGTATTGTAACATTTTCGTAAAAATTTTTTGAACATTCATGGCCTCCTGTAATTGTATATATTTGCTCAATGGGTCATTTTGGTGCTTCATTAGTGCCTTTTGTACATAATAATAAGTGTTTTCATGAAAAACGAGAAAAGTACGGTATGGTAGTGGTGGGGCGGGCTAGAGAGCGAGAAACACGTTGCAACGCTGTGTCCCGGGGATTGGCAACACTTTCCGCCCAGGTGGGCGCAAAGTCCTCAGAGGCCAGAAAAAGTGTCATCGGTTCCAGCACTTGTCACACCATGAGGAGAGCACCTACGGAGCTCTAGTTTGTCGCAAAGGTAAGAGGAAAGATGTATCTAGTTGTGGTATTTTTCTTAAATATTTTTATAAAGTATAAGTATAAAAAAAAAAAGCAAAAGAAAACACCCCATTTTCTCTAGAATATGCACGTTCTGCGTGCGTCTGTATTTAATAGCTCCGCAGCCAAAGGCTTAACTAAGTGATAGTATTTTATGGATTGTTATGTAATTGGTGAAGTGTTAACTAATACAACCTTGGTTAGAATAAATCAACTCACTAGAATAACAGTGGAGAAACAGTCGTGGTGTTTATTGATTGTTGATTACATCTTGGGTCAAGACACTCGCTCTCCTCTTCCTGGTGGTGGAGGTCATGTGATGCCCGATCCCTTTTATTGGATGTTGTTGTTTGAGGCTGACTTACAACGAGCACCACAATTATATCTCTAGGGTTCGTTCGGCCCTTATCCTGATATGGTTGGACTAACTGTGGAATCGGTTGGGATCCGAGATTGTTCAAAATTAATTTAATTCTCTCTATCCAATATCACACACAAGGAAAACTGGCCATTCTAAATAATTACTAATAGGAAAGAAATTTGGTAGCTTGATCGTGAGTAGCGTGACAATAAGAGAATTTGTAGGTAGCGTAACAATAACTTTGAGTAGCGTGACAATGCAATAACAGAACTTTATACTCTCAAAACCGATTCAGCACAGGGGTCGAAAACAATTCCCACCAAGGCACGAGGGTTATGAGAAGAAGTTATACAGGATTTGAGAGATATAAGAGAGGAATGACAGTGAAACTCAATAAACTTTACAAAATGCTGAATTTACTATCTCTCCTTTCTTTAAATCACATTACATTATACTATTCAATTTACTAATAAATGGCAACTTAAATTGATTTTTTCTCTAAGAAATGAAACTTTACTTATTGATAGAACTCTAGATTTTCCAATCATTTAACATTTTATTTATTCACAGTACACAGAATTTTCTCTACAACGAATTTTATATAGGCACATATACCTCAGTTAGCCAACAAATGTTATTACTCTTTAGATCTCACTCCTCCCCAACATCAGTGAAACTTAACATAAACGGTTCGCCACATTCAGTACACTCGTGGGCATAAAGGCTTTCTCCGAGCACATCAGGCGAGGGAATTTGCCTTGGGGACTCACTAAACAATTACATAATCAAAAGAACTAATCACTGTCTTGTGTAAATGGTGAGTGTACAATGTAAATCCTAACGACCTTTGCTAGGGCAGTTACTATGGCGGTTAGAGGGGAGTTTTTGAGGTGGCGTTCTTACAGCATCTGTATATGGCGCAAGGGCAAATTTGAGAGTCAGTAACATTACAACTTAGGTCACAACGGCACACATACTATCTCTGAACTTTTACAACGCGAGTATGAACAAGGGGGGAAGGGAAGAAAGCAGAGTAATGAAACTCACCTGTACAGCTCCGGACAGATGAAACGGCTACACCCCATCCACCAGCGACTTGGTTTGGGTCTCAGTGGTTATGGTAACAGTTGCAGGTGGAGGAAGGGGGGATGTGGGAGGGTGAGGAGGGGAGAAATGTGGGCGGAGTTATATAGGGGGTAGTGTGGGAGGGTGAAGAAGCAGCACAGTCTGGCTGGTGGGAGGGGGAGACGAATGGTTGGGTAGCGGAGACAAGAGTCTGCTGGAGGGTAAGACAGGTGAGTGTGATTAGATGAAAAGAAATTACAAAAAATAAATTATTATAATATCTGCTGCATATATTGCATTTTATCTACTAAATAAAAACACTGTCTATTATTCACCACCGTATTTGGGTATCCTACTCATTATTATTATCCTTTGGATATTAGGCAATAAATAAAGGTATTGGACGGTCTTTCGGACCCGAACCAATTTTTTCATAACTTTCTTCTTCAGCTATTTCCGTATTCCTATTATCCCTCGTGCTTGAAGTCCTCCTTGTTATCACTTTCTCCTACGCCCTACATTTTTTTTAGGCATAAGGCAGTTTAACTTTCTCTTTAAATAACCATATTTGTCAACAAATATTCCTTTCATTAATCTATTTAATTACCTGTTTTCTTTCAATATGCATTTGTCTAATAGTGGGTGTTACACCTTAATTGGCGCCGCTATTTGACGTTTTGAATAAATTTGGTCTAAATTTACGCATATATTGCAGTCTCTCTCAAGTAGGCTGGCAACCTCACACATCCTCCCCCCTGCTTTCTCCTTCTCTCGCTACCCGTTCCCTCCTTTCCTTTTGTAGTACTGTTTATCTATTCTTTCTCATATTTTTAACCATTCCTTCTTACAAACTTTTAATGCCATAGGAATTTCTCCCTTATTACCTACAGTCCTACTACATGAAAGTGGAAAAAACTGCCATCGGGAAAAGAATAACTGGAAATTTATGGCGAAGGTTACGAGATTAGTTATTTAGAATTAAAGTGTTGGCAGATACGCATTCTTGACGTGATTATCGCAGCCACAGCATTTCGCCTTCATAAAACAGAAGAACTATAGGTTTCATGCATTACCTCCTTACGTCCAGTATTACTGTGCAGAACGCCATGTATAACACATTAAGGACCACAAGGACAGTACTGGTAGTCATCGTGATTCTCATGAATCTCTCCATAGGCTATTGAAAACAGTGCTTTATGCTCAACTTCAGAATTATGTTCTCATCATGGCAATGATAGGCAAAGATAATAAAAACAATATATACAACCAAATTATCATTTATTATACAACAAAGCTCAAACTGGCTCCGTGCTACCTGAAAAAAATTAAATACCTGATCATATATATATATATATATATATATATATATATATATATATATGGATGATGCCATGTCGTAGCGCTTAAGGGAATAACAGGGATAACGACGGTGATAATTGTCGCAAGGGAACGAGATGAAAGGAAAATTTCCTCTACCTGAAGTAAATTCTAATGGACAGTAATAATTCGAGACCCCGTTTATTGACAATAATTTTTATAGATCTGCATGTCGCCGTTATTGCGTCTCGGAACATTTCGGTAGATGATATAACTGATATAAATTGATAAATGGGTAGAGAGATATCCTTATCGTCTATATTACGTTATAAGTATGATATAGTAATGATAATCTGTCCTGATAGAGTAAATCTTGCTGTGACGGAAGGGTATTTGTAAAGCGAACTAATTTATACCACAGACTGTATCAGAAGTGTTTCTTCTTCGTAAATTGAAGCTCGATGAATACTCTAGCCTGTATGCCAGGAAGCAGGTGACCTTGGTGTTTCTTATGAGGGATCCGGTTCGTGGCATAGTATGGAGGATGCATAGAGCTCAAATTTATCAAACAGATAGTATCCTCGTAACTGGCCACCTCTTCAACCACTTCCTGAAACTCAGACATGGAGTACCGGGGTGAGAATAACGCCATAATGACTAATACACCACAAACACATGGATATTTATACATCAACGAGAAACGACTGTGGTTCACTTGTATTTTCTATGGACTGCAATAAACACCGTTACTCAGGGCAGACCACCATTTCCATGTTTTGCCAGTATATACTGAGATGAATCATTCTAACTGAATCAGGTAGATCCTCTCCGTCAACTGAGACAGTGCCATACTGACATGTGAATTAATTGTCATGTCTGGTTATTCTTTAGAAACATTAAAAAAAAAATACTGACTTTTTGTTTACCTGTAGAAACAAATAAAATAGTAGTTAGAGGACAAACTTGTGCCATGTGACACTATGCGAAGTCGTTAGGTTTCCTGCCATGAACAGAGGTGTTAACAGAGGTATCAGCCACCCCGGGGCATCAGTCACACCGATTCAGAATGGAGGCAAGACGTAGAGAGGCAAGACGGAGAGAGGCAAGAGAAAGGAGGATTGGTTTAAGAGGGCGAATTGTAGGGATGCGTGAAGCCGGGCAGTCCATCCGAGCCATCGCTAACACCCTGGGAATTTCCACCAACACTGTCCAAAGGTGGACAAGAAGGTGAGTGTAGATATAGTTCCTCTAATAATAAATAACATAACCGTCAGTTTAGGAGTTAAAGACACATAAGGTTTATGAAATAACACCACATCATGTTCTTCCTGACCTTACTATATAATACATTTACTCTATTTCCTTCCGTCTGGCCAACGCAAGTTTAAAATATGGTAACATCGCATTGCACGCTCGTGACTGGCGGAACAAATGTGGTCCTTTACCCTTGGCTTGTTAAGATAAATATTTAAAATTTATGCCTTCATAAATGTATTTTTATTAATCTTTGTGTCGTTGAGTAATAAAATAACGTTAACGAAGGCATAACTTAATTGTTCATCTCAATAAGTAAAACGTAATCAACATATGTTCGGTAATCACGAACTGCCAATGCGATAGTGTCATATTTACAAATAATGCCACAATCACGTAGGCCTGACGAAATAAAATAGTATATATTGTAACTGTTTAGGGATGAAAGTTTTAATGTGTAGACAACTAAGCTAGAAAACACACATCCCGGATAATGTTAGGGTAAGGACTGCAGGTCTACATTAAGTCAGGTGCGACTGTGTTGAATGATTCATGTAAAATCTAATCCCAGACTACTCCTCCCAAAAGCGTCGTTCCCTAGTTTTGCCCTCAAAAATTGAGTAGGAGTAAGTAGAGCGGTTATTAAGACAAATTAGATAAAGAAAACTACACAGAAAAATCAGATGAAACTGTCACTGTCATATCATAAATATGTAACTGGTGGCAACGAGGTGGTTATCTCGTATCTGAGACTGATACCCGGGTCGGTGAAGTAGGTGGACAATTTTCCGAGCCAACTGTGTTCCTGATCGCGTAGCAGAAAGTAGAAACTCTGATGTAAAACCGGGGGTTGCACCCTCATCTAAGGTGCCTAATTCGCCGTGAAATACTAATACATATATATATATATATATATATATATAATTTTTTTTTTCACGTAGTTTAGGGCCTGCCATAATCTACGTGACTTTGAGCTTTCTTGTGTAGGGGAAGAAGGTCGAATGTCGCCTATTTTTTCAAAGAGGGTAATTCAAACAGGACTAAGTAAACAGGATATCAAATTTGGGATTCTGGCCAGTAAGCTCCTTCTGCTCTACACGCCTCAAATATGAATAGTATTTTTCATTGAAATATATTTGAACAGGTTTCTGTATGATGAGTTTCCTATATGGAAAGAATTTGTGTTTTCTGTGTTACATATAAGAAATTACCCAAAGTTTTCTTTTATCATGGCATTTTTTATCAATAACCATGATCAACACTATGAACTCTAAATTTAAATTTGTTTGCCAGAGCAGAGAACACTGACTGGTATGGCAACCTACCACGGGGAAGACCATCACGGTGCACTACTCCTGCTCAGAGGCAAGATATTGTGCAAACCGCAGAAGCCGATCCACAGACAAATGCGGTAGCCATAAGGGAATCGCTGCATCTTGATGTCAGCGAGAGGACTGTAAGACGAGTGCTGCACGAAGCGGGGTTGCATCATAGGACCCCAGCAAACAAGGAATTTCTGAATGACCAACATCGCGAGGGAAGGCTACGGTTTGCCCAAGAATATGTTGACAAGCCAGAGGATTTTTGGAAGAGAGTGATATGGACAGATGAGAAAACCTTCTTCTCTTCGTGTCACGGAAGGCGCCACTGCTGGAGGAGGAATAATACTCGGTGAGTATAATTTCTGAAGTTTTTGCTTCTATAAACTAAACTATTCAGTCATACATGACCATAAGAATATATAAATAATTACTGCAGGGGGACAACCAGTTTAGTTACAACGTCAGCGACATCAATAAAATAGTTACTAATAAGAGTCCATGCAGAGTAAATTACTTTGGGTATATAGGGTTACGCAGTGTTTGAATTAGTGACTGTAAAACATTTTCCCTAAAACAAACACAAACTTTAAATACTAATGGGATGGAAAGATCACGCTGGCATGAAGTCAACAACTTTAAATAATACCCATACTAGACAGACGTTGAATTTTCCCTTGGGAATCCTAAAAGTGGTAAATGTAATAACTCTACGTGCTTACATTCAAAATGCATATTCACTTAGTATGTGTCACTGCTACCATACCAACCTGAACTATGGCACACAGACTGACAAAAACAACCTACCAAATCTTATCCCTAGCGAACAGGTTATTTAATGATCTATTACTCATACATATAGATATCATCTTTGCATATTTCGCACCATCAATTTAGGCTCCCCCTACGTAATCAATATTTATCCTACCATTGTTCAGTTAGTAACCCTATAAATGAACTTCTATAAGGCAACCACGCATTTCACATGCTTGTTCTTTAGTGTAGGCTATTCCTCAGTTGCACTGAAATAAGACAGGCATTCATGGCATGTCATTAACATTTCCCAATATTATTAAGAACCTCTTGTTAGCATAAAAGAAATATGCAATTATACCTTGAAGATTATTAATGCTAGCCTCCTTCTTTCAACAGATACAACCAGGAAAACGTATTTCAGGTGGCCAGGAGTGGACACGTGAACGTAAATATTTGGGGGTGGGTAAGCTGGCGTGGGATGGGTGACATGCACCACATAGAGGGTCGGTTCATTTCCGAGAAGTATATTGATATACTTAATAACTTCTTTCTGCCCTCATTTTCTGCCAGCAACCATCCCTTTCCTACTGGTCCAGTATATTTTGTCCAGGACAGATGCCCCGTTCACCAGGCTCGCGTGGTCCAGGAGTGGTTCCAGGAGCACCCTCGCTTCCAGCTTCTGCCCTGGCCCAGTAGGGGTGCGGACTGCAACCCCATAGAAAATATTTGGGGATCAATGGTAACTTCGTGGGAGCCTGAACAGGAACGCACACCCCAGGAGCTACTGGACCACACCCGGCGAGTATGGGAAGTCTTCCGGGGTAAACCTGACCTTGTGAAATGTCACACAGGTAATATACAAAGACGTCTTCAGGCTGTGATCGAAAAGGGTGGTGGATGGACCGGATACTGAGAGGTAGTAAGTGTTAAGCCTCATTGCTCTCATTGCTCTTGTTATTCTATGAAATATATATGTTGTTAGCTGTGCAAATAACACGCACACACAATTATATATATATATATATATATATATATATATATATATATATATATAATCATACAGGCTCTACATTTATGAAATTTAACATCGAGTAACCCTATATGCCCAAAGTAATTTCCTCTGCATGGACTGACGTTGTAACGAAACTGGTTGTCCCCCTGCAGTAATTATTAATATATTTTTATGGTCATATATGACTGAATAGCTTAGTTTATACAAGCGAAAACCTCAGAAATAGTACTCACCGAGTATTATTCTTTCTCCAGCAGTTGCGCATTCAGTGACACACTTCCAAAAATCCTCTGGCTTGTCAACATAACGTTTGCTAGGGTCCTGTGATGCAACCCTGCTTCGTGCAATACTCTTCTCATAGTCTTTTCGCTGATATCGTGGTCTGTGCATCGGTTTCTGTGGCGTGTAGTGCAACATGGTGGTTTCCGTGTGGTAGGTTGCCACGCTAGTTAGTGTCCTCTGCTTTACCCAACACAAAGTTTAGATCAAACAGTCTTGTTCATGGTTATTAATATATATATATATATATATGATCATGTATTTACTTTCTTCAGGTTACATGTGATTGTGTGAGCTGGTTACACCCTTGAGACTGCAGCACGGAGGCAGTTTGAGCTTTGTTGTATAATAAATGATAATTTGGTTGTATATATTGTTTTTATTATCTTTGCCTATCATTGCCATGATGAGAACATATTTCTGAAGTTGAGCATAAAGCACTGTTTTCAATAGCCTATGGAGAGATTCATGAGAATCACGTTGACTACCAGTACTGTCCTTGTGGTCCTTAATGTGTTATACATGGCGTTCTGCACAGTAATGCTGGACGTAAGGAGGTAATGCATGAAACCTATAGTTCTTCTGCTTTATGAAGGCGAAATGCTGTGGCTGCGATAATCACGTCAAGAATGCGTATCTGCCAACACTTTAATTCTACCTTCGCCATAAATTTCCAGTTATTCTTTTCCCGATGGCAGTTTTTTCCACTTTCATGTAGTAGGACTGTAGGTGATAAGGGAGAAATTCCTATGGCACTAAAAGTTTGTAAGAAGGAATGAGGTTTAAAATATGAGAAAGAATAGATAAACAGTACTACAAAAGGAAAGGAGGGAACGGGTAGCGAGAGAAGGAGAAAGCAGGGGGGAGGATGTGTGAGGTTGCCAGCCTACTTGAGAGAGACTGCAATATATGCGTAAATTTAGACCAAATTTATTCAAAACGTCAAATAGCGGCGCCAATTAAGGTGTAACACCCATTATTAGACAAATGCATATTGAAAGAAAACAGGTAATTAAATAGATTAATGAAAGGAATATTTGTTGACAAATATGGTTATTTAAAGAGAAAGTTAAACTGCCTTATGCCTAAAAAAAATGTAGGGCGTAGGAGAAAGTGATAACAAGGAGGACTTCAAGCACAAGGGATAATAGGAATACGGAAATAGCTGAAGAAAAAAGTTATGAAAAAATTGGTTCGGGTCCGAAAGACCGTCCAATATCTTTATTTATTGCCTAATATCCAAAGGATAATAATAATGAGTAGGATACCCAAATACGGTGGTGAATAATAGACAGTGTTTTTATTTAGTAGATAAAATGCAATATATGCAGCAGATATTATAATAATTTATTTTTTGTAATTTCTTTTCATCTAATCACACTCACCTGTCTTACCCTCCAACAGACTCTCGTCTCCGCTACCCAACCATTCGTCTCCCCCTCCCACCAGCCAGACTGTGCTGCTTCTTCACCCTCCCACACTACCCTCTATATAACTCCGCCCACATTTCTCCCCTCCTCACCCTCCCACATCCCCCCTCCCTCCACCTGCAACTGTTACCATAACCACTGAGACCCAAACCAAGTCGCTGGTGGATGGGGTGTAGCCGTTTCATCTGTCCAGAGCTGTACATGGTGCAAGGGCAAATTTGAGAGTGAGTCAGGAGCTGGCTGATACCCCCCCCCCGCCCCTCTACCACGTAGGACATTAAGTGATTTGGATGACGTGTAGGGTACTTTTGCTTCACCCCCATATGAGGGCCACAACTCTATAACTTCTGATTCTGAATGGATATAGATATTAATTTTCTTTACTCTCAATCTGACAGGGAAAATTTAGTTATTCTAATTATCTCACACACAGAGTCGTAAATTGAATCAACAGCGGTCGCTAGCATCCTCTCGGCGGAGGAATACATTACCCAACTATTACGTCATGTCCTCGGGCACTAGCTAACTAAAACTTTTAATGGCTTTCCCCCTTATATATATTATTTCTTCTATAAGCATGTTAATCGACAACATTATGATTTTACTATGATTATATCAGATCTGATTTAATAGAAAATGAGTACAGACGATACGTCACTCAAATACCCCACGTACGCTCCCAGCAAAATTCACCTACAACATGTACAAATATTCTTAAGGACTAGCACAGCATAAATGAGATTTATGATCTTACAGCTAGTAATAATAAAAAGAACATGTATTAACTACTAGGTACAAGCATGTTTCTATATCTTAAGCCTAGCATGGAATAGGGTAAATACAAATGTATAGCTTACATACTAAAGTTTTAACTTACATGACTTTCAAATATGTATAACTTACGTGCTAAAGCCTTAACTTACATGACTCTCCCATGTTTTGACTCTTGTGGCATTACACGGCTCTCCCCCTCCGGAAGCTAAATTTTCCCCTGTCCATTCCATAACACACAGCAGATCACTAACCAAGGGAGGTGTGCCAACGAGACAGATATTACTAGTCAAGCGCCATCACCTTTTACTCTGAACAGACTTTAATTTCTTCATAACACTCTCAGCATGACAACTCTTTCATCCCCTCATAAGTGGCGTTCTTTCGGCCCACACGTAACACCAACCACATACTCCTGGGGGTTGTTTCACCTGTCACATCTCTCTCTTTCCCCATTTTTCTTTTGGTGAAGATATCAGCGCCCCAGCCAACCTCCTGTCCGGGTCAAGGTTATCCACCCACCTGGGTTATGATTAGCACTCTCGATAGCAAGATAGTCCCGGGGGGGCTTCCACATTACTCTCTCAAACACACCTTCGTTTATTCCTCACATTCATTCAACCATGTGTTTCCAGCCCTCCACCCGGCATACTGACTAGCGCTTGCTATGTCCTGAAGTGACCTCCCTTCACCACGAACCGTGCTGACTGTAAGTTGAGGGATGAGCGCGCTTTCCCCCTCGAATTAAAGCACTTGTCCCCACTTCAGCACAGGTCTACCCTCTCTTTTCTAACTCTGAGTTTGATATTTTTTCTTTCATATAACACCTCTGGGGGTTGACTTTCACATGGTCTGGTTTCGCACACCAACCTTTGCTGTCTCGGAACACAACTTTCCACCAAAATTCATCACTAACATTCTTCAATCAACCTCCAGGGAGGCCTCCTAGTTCGAAGAGGTAGGTTCTCATCCTCGGGACACAGGGTAAACTCCTTCTCAAGAGGACCCAATAACCACTCCTCACTACCACTGTATGGCTTCACTTTGTCCGCTGCCCTTTGTACTTTGTTTCCAGTGAACACATTTTCTAACACATATCCTCCCCCATCCAATAATACTTGCACTACTCGGTAAGGCCCATCCCATTTCACGTTCAACTTTCAACATGTCCCTGGGATAGGGGTCTCCCGTTTTATTCACACCAGACTGCGAACTCCTACCGACTGATTCTTATGCTCGCAACACTTCTATACTTTCTGATCATTTTCTCATGGGTCTGTTTAATTAGCTCGTGTGCAACAGCCAACTCGTCCTCTTCACCATCAACACAGGGCAAGGAAGCACTAACAATTCTAGGCGGGTAGTGAGAGAAAAATGCGAAATAGGATTGGTGTCCCGTAGAGGAGTGCCAGGCCTGATTCATCACGACCTGGGTTGGTTGCAGGAGTTCAGGCCAGCGGAGAGGATGCCCATTACTCAAACAGGCCAGCACAGTCTTGAAGGTGCGGTGCATCCTTTCAACCATCCCATTACTCTGAGGATGATACAGCGTGATATACCAAAACGTAACATTCCGCCTCCTGCAGAACTGCTGGAACTCCCGACTGCATAACTCTCCCCTGTTGTCCACCATAACCCCTCTTGGAGAGCCATAGTCTGCCATAAACTGCCCTAGGTTGTGTATTATCGTGTGTGTATGTTTTGTTTAAAGAGGATAGAATTTAACATACCTAGAGTAGTGATCAGTGTCATCACATAGCGATAGCCCTGTACTCCAGCAGTCATATCTGTCAAATTTATACTGATTCTTTCAAGTGGTTTCTCCACAGGTGGAAGCTCTTTATACTGCTGTTGTAGTCCAGCTTCGCCTTTGAATCGCTGACAGGTTACACACTCTTTTACATACTGACAAATATCTACTTTCAAATTAGGCCAGTAGAAGAGTTCCTCTGCCTTTTGGATCGTCTTCTTCTGGCCCAAATGTCCAGATGTCTCATGAGCTAACTTCATTGCCTGACCAATCATGGTCTGTGGGACTACTAAACAATATTGGATAGTGCCATCTGACTTAACCCTGGTGTAATATAACAATTCATTCTGAAGCGCAAATTGACTCAGAGCAGCTTTAGGTAGTCTTCTGGCTGGAAACCTTTCACCTCGCAAATATTTGATAAGTTCTTCCCACATTAGATCTTCTTTCTGCTTATCTCGCATCTGTTCCCTCGTCAGTCCCAATCAGACTCTGGTGAATGTACTATGACTCGAATGGGTCTAGATAACTGATCTGCTACATAATTATATTTGCCTTTGACATATTGAATGTTGTAATTAAACTCTTGCATTTCAAGTATCCATCTATTCATACGGGGTGATTTAGTTTTTCTCTTAAATACACTATTTAGCGGTTGGTGATCTGTAACAATCGTAAAAATGTTCCCCCATAAATGTGAAAAATGGCGACACGTTAACACTACCGCAAGAGCTTCTTTGTCTGTCACTGAGTACCGGGTCTCACACGGTCCTAACTTCTTTGAAAAGTACCCGATCGGTCTATCTGTCCCATCTGGTTGGATCTGACTCAGAACGCCTCCAATATGTGTGTTACTAGCATCAGTGGTGACGATAAACGGTCGTTCTACACTCACTCTGACCAGGATAGGTGCATTAACCCTTTAACCGCGGGCATTGTTTTGCCCCGACTGTCCTCTCCCGTGGGGGTTTCGACCAAAATGTAAACAAACTTTAAACCTTTATAACTCTGCACACAATAAATCTAGAGCGAAAAATGAGGTACCATTAGAAAGTACTAACCTTCGGCTTTGCAATGATGTAGGTTTCATGATTTTGTTGACTATCACTGGATGGGCAGTGCCATTAGAAGTGAGCGATCTAAAATCACTTTTTCGCTCACACACCATTACCTTTGCCCATACATCATTACCAAATGCCATCCTCATTCTGATAATAATACTATAAACATATATGAACACTGCACATACGATAAACACCCACTCTGTGTTCACTGAGGCAGGTAAAAGGCACTGTAATTGCCTGCACTTCACTTCCACATCAGCAGTGTTGTCACTCACACAGCTGGACAGATACTGATGCGTGTTTGGTCCGGGGTGGGGTGAGGGGCCCAGGGGGTGGGAGGTGGGGCCCCAGGGGGGGAGGAGGGAGGTGGGGGTCGGCTGGAGTGAAAGAACTTAATAGCTACTCTCCCTTGAAACAATTGGCGCACGGAAAAAATGCGGGGTATTCAAAATATTCACAAACATTCGAGAATGACACCCGCGGTTTGGTCCAGTTTTTGCAATGTCATTCTGGAATGACACCCGCGGTTAAAGGGTTAATAAGGCATGATTTCAGATGTTTGAATGCCTCCTGGCACTGATCTGTCCATTTAAAATTCACTGTTGATTTGGTTAGATTGGTTAGGGATGTGGCAACTTTAGCAATTGATGGAATGTGTTTCCTGTAGAAACCACACACACACAAAAATCGGCCCACTTCTTTTACATCGGTCGGCCACTTCATTTTGGAGACTGCCTCAGTATTTTTAGAGTCTGGCTTACTACCCTCGGCAGAGATCTTATGTCCAAGGAAAGTGACATCTTTCATCCCGAATGTGCATTTACTCAAATTCAACTTCGCACCATTACGGGTTAGCAATGCAAACAACTGACTCAGCCGGTCGAGTAGGGTCGGAAAATCATGGGCCCACAAAATGTTGTCATCTAGGTAGTTTTTGATCCACCCTTGTCGCAATAATGGTGCTAAGACGGCCTGCATACGACGTGAAATAGCTGGCGAGCAATTTAGCCCAAACGGGAGCCTTCTGAATCTATACAAAGTTACTCCATCACTGAAGGTCGTGAGGTCTCTACTTTCTTCATCAAGCATTTGGAAATACGCCTCCCGCATGTCAAGAGTTACATAGTACTTATATCCCGCAACTTGTTCGACTAATTCTTTTAGTCTGGGTAGTGGGTATATATCCGTGGCAAGATCAGTGTTTACGTGCCGATAGTCCAGACACATACGCTTACTTCCATCTGGTTTGTTAACAAGTACTATGGGAGTGAGCCAGGCCGCGGTCGACCTCTCAATGATCTCCCTATCTTCCATGTCCTGTAACATATCGGTGATGATTTGCTTCGCCTGTTCTGGATAACAATAGGTCGGTCCGCGACTCGGTCGAGGATCGGCTACCTTAATGTGCGCGGGAGGACCAGCAGTAGTACCCAACTCTGTTATCTAGAAGGAATAAAGGATCATGCTAGAGGATTACCTTGGCTAACTCGTCCCTTTGTTTCTGCACGAGATGGCTCCACGATTGCTCGTTGATCAGCTTGTTCAGCCTTTGTACGCACGTACCACTCTCATGTACTTCGTCATTATTGGGTAGCAATTCATTATGGATCTGAGTTACACTTTGGATTGTACCTGGTGACTGGTCCGTCATTCTTTCGTATGAACCCAATATTGTACCTCTCTTGAATGTCTTATCTACTTTAGATACATTATTAAGGGGAAGATGTATTTGTCCCTCTGAGTTCACTTTCACTAAGTATGGATGACTGTTTTGGCTGAACCTAGCTTGAGGGTGTATGATTAGCGTTGTTTCAGGTACTTCAGCGACAAGTACGGCTACGAATTTGGTCTGACAAGGACTAAATTTTTCTGCTTGCAATAGATTTATCTGTATCAAGTCACTCTGCGTAGTTATCGATGCGATTGGAGCAGTGCTAACTCTGAACTTTGTTGCATTGCCTCGGGATGTGATTGTGTAGGGGGCTCCACCCCACATCAACGCCCTTTGTGCTCCATTCCAGATTAGTGGTGCCTGTCCAATTACGTCGCACCCCAAAAGCATTTCAGTCCCAAGATATGAATTTGGTACCACTGGGCACCATTGACTATATACTTTATCATCACCTATGCCGATGTTGACCTTGATCATGCCCAGGATTCTCAACGGGGCACCCGTGACATCTTGCAAGTTAGAATGGTTTCGCCGTGTATTTATTTCCCCGCCAAGTCTGCGAGAGGCCTTTTCCGTGATCAGTGTATGGCCACCCTCAGTGTCGGTGACTGCTTCTAAGATTTTATCGTTAATGTTCACACTTATGGTAGGCAAAGTTAAGCCTCCAGTTAGTCATATCTGCGTATTCGTATTCTGGGTTCGTTGTGCTTTTGTAACTGGCTCGTTCTGTCCAGCAGTTGGAGTCGGGGAAACCTGCGCGTTCACAGCTGACTGAGCCCGCCCCGCTCGTCCAGGACAACCTTTATTTCCACGTCTACACCCGGGTCACCTGCAGTCGAAACAATAACCCGGAGGTGGTTTTCGCCAGCACTCTCTCAAACCATGTGAGGAAGCTAAGCAATGAGGACAGTACTTCCGTCTGGTTACTGGTTTAGTTTGAACTGCTGTTTTGTTTACTTTAGTTAGATCAGCCTTCAGTTCTCTTATTTGGTCTCCTAACTCATGTCATTCGCGGCTACTGCAGCATCATCTGTCTTTACCATCACAGGGGGTTGGGAAACGGACTGAGAAACATTGAGAGACCCTTGCAAACCATTAGCTGATGTCGTATTAACTCTCCCAGCATATCTCTCTTCTAACAATTGTCTCTCATGCTCTAGTCTTTCTATGAATTTCCTCAGAGGGTATGAGTCGTCTAGGAAGCCCTCCAGCTTCTCAGGGGACTCTGTTGGCAACCCATACCAGAGCTTACGCTTCAACCTTCGATCTCAATATGGGAATTTCTCGTGAAGGAATCTCGATTCCACCACCGCATGTTGACAAATGTAACGGTGTACGAACGATTGTGGGGGCTCTTCCCAACTATATGTCATACCATCCAGCTCTTGCCAGGCTCGGTCTATCGTCACTTCAACGGCAAACTCATCTCTAAGGTACTGTTTGAGTTCTGGCCAGGTGAGTACATGATGTCCCTTCTGATAATTATGTATGAACACGGCCAGTTCCTATCCCATTCGTCCCTTGGCTACCTGTATTCGGATCTCGTCGCTCTCATCTACCTGCTCTACTAACTCGAAAAACATGTCCAATCGTGCGGTAGCCTCTAATCCTTGTAACGTGATTAACTCCAATATAGGTATGTCTCCCGGCTTGGTAAGAGATTTCCTAGGGACCATTGTCTGTGAGTTAGGGGTTGAGTGGATTGGACCTGGGTTAGTACTGGAGCTATTAGAAAGAATTGGAGGGAGGACCAAGTCATTCATGGTGTTACTATCTTGCATCTGGACTTCAATATTACGAATTTCTCTGGCAAGCCTTTCCATAGTTTCTACTACTGATTGTTCTGCTTCAGGTCTGGATAAAAATCACTGCCCTGGTCTAGACATTTTTAACATTCAGTACTATTACTCTTTCACCCCTCTACTCGTTCTTCTACTGATACTCTTCAATTACCCTTATGAATTTCGCATCCACCCACTCCCTAGCTTCTTCGTTCCAATGGACCCCGTCCACCAGATTTTGCTCAAAGAATTTAGTATTGAATTGGAGAATTTTGTGTTTCCTCAGAAACTGTTTAATCCTTGTATTAACTGCTACTTGAATGCTCTTATATCTGGCTGATGTTGTGGGAGCTGTTTCCTTAGTATATTTCCGGGGTTCTATCTGACACACGCATATAGCTGCCTTACACTTCCTTTCCAACTCTTCCACTACTTCTCTGATGTCCGAAAACACTTTCGCAGGGGTGCATTCCCCATCAGTCATTGCTCCCTAGCCATAAAAGGACTAGGTCGCATTCCCACTCTTAAGACAGCATTCAGCCGTTGATCATGAAAAAATTCCTAGCTCTGGCCCCTGGCCCTCTGAAAATCCGCAGCTCAACATCTCTCACCTCCAACCGTCTCGGGATCTGGCTGTGTCCCATCAAAGCAACCTTTAACATTCCGTCTCTTTCTCTCGGCTTCTCCTCACAAGCCTGTAACCTTGGGGTAATGACTGGGAATTTATCCCACTATGCTGCCACCATTATATGACTGGGAATTTATCCCACTATGCTGCCACCATTATGTGACTGGGAATTTATCCCACTATGCTGCCACCATTATGTGATGCCCGATCCCTTTTATTGGATGTTGTTGTTTGAGGCTGACTTACAACGAGCACCACAATTATATCTCTAGGGTTCGTTCGGCCCTTATCCTGATATGGTTGGACTAACTGTGGAATCGGCTGGGAACCGAGATTGTTCAAATTTAATTCTCCCTATCCAATATCACACACAAGGAAAATTGGCCGTTCTAAATAATTACTAATAGGAAAGAAATTTGGTAGCTTGATCGTGAGTAGCGTGACAATAAGAGAATTTTTAGGCAGCATAACAATAACTTTGAGTAGCGTGACAATGCAATAACGGAATTTTATACTCCCAAAACCGATTCAGCACAGGGGTCGAAAACAATTCCCACCAAGGCACGAGGGTTATGAGAAGAAGTTATACAGGATTTGAGAGATATAAGAGAGGAATGACAGTGAAACTCAATAAACTTTACAAAATGCTGAATTTACTAATATCTCTCCTTTCTTTAAATCACATTACATTATACTATTCAATTTACTAATAAATGGCAACTTAAATTGATTTTTTCTCTAAGAAATGAAACTTTACTTGACAGAACTCTAGATTTTTCAATCATTTAACATTTTATTTATTCACAGTACACAGAATTTTCTCCACAACGAATTTTATATAGGCACATATACCTCAGCCAACAAATGTTATTACTCTTTAGATCTCACTCCTCCCCAACATCAGTGAAACTTAACATAAACGGTTCGCCACATTCAGTACACTCGTGGGCATAAAGGCTTTCTCCGAGCACATCAGGCGAGGGAATTTGCCTTAGGGACTCACTAAACAATTACATAATCAAAAGAACTAATCACTGTCTTGTGTAAATGGTGAGTGTACAATGTAAATCCTAACGACCTTTGCTAGGGCAGTTACTATGGCGGTTAGAGGGGAGTTTTTGAGGTGGCGTTCTTACAGCATCTGTACATGGCGCAAGGGCAAATTTGAGAGTCAGTCACATTACAACTTAGGTCACAACGGCACACATAATATCTCTGAACTTTTACAACGCGAGTATGAACAAGGGTGGAAGGGAAGAAAGCAGAGTAATGAAACTCACCTGTACAGTACATGGTGCAAGGGCAAATTTGAGAGTGAGTCAGGAGCTGGCCGATACCCCCCCCCCCCTGCCCCGCTACGACGTAGGACATTAAGCGATTTGGATGACGTGTAGGGTACTTTTGCTTCACCCCCATATGAGGGCCACAACTCTAAACTTCTGACTCTGAACGGATATAGATATTAATTTTCTTTACTCTCAATCTGACAGGGAAAATTTAGTTATTCTAATTATCTCACAGACAGAGTCGTAAATTGAATCAACAGCGGTCGCTAGCATCCTCTCGGCGGAGGAATACATTACCCAAGTATTACGTCATGTCCTCGGGCACTAGCTAACTAAAACTTTTAACGGCTTTCCCCCCTCTATATGATATTATTTCTTCTATAAACATGTTAATCGACAACATTATGTTTTTACTATGATTACATCAGATCTGATTTAATAGAAAATGAGTACAGACGATACGCCACTCAAATACCCCACATATGCTCCCAGCAAAATTCACCTACAACATGTACAAATATTCTTAAGGACCAGCACAGCATAAATAAGATTTATGATCTTACAGCTACAGAAATAATAATAAAAAGAACATGTATTAACTACTAGGTACAAGCATGTTTCTATATCTTAAGCCTAGCATGGATTAGGGTAAATACAAATGTATAGCTTACTACTAAAGTTTTAGCTTAAATGACTTTCAAATATGTATAACTTACGTTCTAAAGCCTTAACTTACATGACTCTCCCATGTTTTGACTCTTGTGGCATTACAGTCAGATGTCACACACGTCACTTCGGGTTTGGTTGAGGTAGGCTAGGTCCTTGTATGACAGAGTCAGCACTCGGTGTCGTTGCTAGTGTAGGCAGACAGGCTGGCAGGCAGACAGGTGTAGGATGGCAGGCTGGTGTTGTCAGGCACTTGGACTGATTGACGGGTTATGACGACTTAAGGAAATGATGACAATGCTGAGCTGCTTGCCTCACTGTGGTAGTGGTGGTGGGGAAGAAGATGGTGGGTGTTGTTGGGGTTGGAAAAGGTGGAGGTCGTGGTGGAGGGTGGTGTTGGTTCAAGGAGAGAGAAAATGTACTGATATTGGGCCAACACACAGATCCACTTTCTTCTTTCCTTCTTTACTTCTTCATCTTGTAGTGTTTGATTTTCCTTACTTGTTGAGATTAACTTGCACACTTGTAGAGTTGTTGATTGATGTATTTTATCGTTGATACAGTTTCTCGTAATCGTGGAGTTGTGGTTTAAGAGCGCATTAGGGACAAAATTAAGCTACGTTGATGCAAAGCCGGCTCTCTTTCTCTGCTTTGTTTGTTTGTTTTTTGTTTGATTGCGTGAAGTCGCTAAATAGAGCGTAGTCGTAGATTGCTGTGATTGAGACTTTATTCAGCATCGTTTACCGCTCCCCACCACTCTCAGTGAACGTAGTGAGGTAGATATCGTAGTTTACCTTTGTAGCGGTTGTGTAAACTCGTAAGGCGTAGTTTGTCGTAGTTTACTCGAAAGGCGTAGCTTGATTGTGGTTTGTTTTTACCACTGCTCACCAATGTCCGTGAGGGTAAGTATGTTTTTACCGCTGATCATCAATGTAAGTAGACGTAGCCGAGGAGTGTAATTATACAGAGAAGGTTATCTGGCCACCAACCTCGATAGCGTGATTTTAGGTACTTGTAGTGAGATTGGGCACTTTAATCAGGTTGAGGGCGGTGATGGTTCGGACATCTTTTTTTTTTTTTTAATATACAAAAATCAAACTTTATAAGGTAATGGTTAGGAGTATCTTAATTTATGGACACAAGTCTTGGTACAGCACAGTGACTATGGAAAATAAATTCTTGGTAGTCATTTTAGTGCTGCCATAAACATAACAGGATATCTAGACAAAGGTGTCACATATCATATTTGGAGTAAATCGAGTGGAAATTGACGATTTTATGTCCATTTGAATTTTTAGGCCCAACCCACCTGACACTGACCCCATTACAGCTAACTAGCGGGTGACCCACCTGATGTAATGAGACATGTTATATGCTGCAGGTTTGAAAGATGCCACTTCAGGTTTTGGTTTCAAGTCGATATGATGAATTTGAAAAAAAAAAAAAAAAAAAAAAAATTTTTTTTTTTTTTTGAGGGGGGGGGCCCTACAGCCTCGTCCTTGGCCCAGTTTGGCTCAAATTTTAATCGGGATATCATTACGCCATAGACCATCATCCCTGTATTTTTAGTCAAAATCGCACCAGTAGTTTTCATGTAAAGTTGTTAACAGACAGACAGACAGACAAACAAACAAACCGAGTGAAAACAATACCCGTCCCCAAGCCCCTCTGAGGAGGGGACGGGTGATAACAGTGGCTAGAAACAACAACAGCACCGACAGTAACAACAATAACAACAACAATGATATCAGCAACAACAGCAACAGCGACAGCAGCTACAAAAACATCAACAACAGCTAGAACATTTCAGATAACAGCATACGATTATAACGCCAATATGCCCTACACATAACATAAACAACAGTAAGAACTGCAACCGAAACTTTCTTTGTTAATGTGAAAGACCAGAGCATAAACAAAAATACAAGAAATAATGCAAAGCAACTCTCTCTCTCTCTCTCTCTCTCTCTCTCTCTCTCTCTCTTTCTGATGATGGCTTGTCTCCGTGGTGTCACATTAGTGTTGCCGAGGGTTTACACGTAAATTATGACGTGGTGGTGCTGGCTGTAGTATTGTGGTAGTTGTGGTTTGTGGTAGTGGCAATGTGGCTAGAGTGAGTTCAGGCTGGATGTGTAGTGGTGTAGGTGTCTGGTTTTGGTGTGGTGTTGTGGTGCTGTGGCAGTGAGGTGAAGTAGGATGTGCAGTGGTGTTAAGTGTTTGGTTGTGGTATGGTGTTGAAGTGTGGTGTTTTTGTGTTGTGGATGTGCTACTGTGGTGATGCTTATACTGTAAATGTTGTAGTGGTGTGACTGTAGTGGTAACGTGGTAATAGTGGGGGTTGTAGTTGTGGCTGTTTGGGTGGGATGATGGTCGTTGGCTGATGGTAGTAGTAGTAGTTTTGTTGGTTGTGTTACTGTGGTAAGACAGGAATACTGTTAATATGGTGGGGGTTGTGTGGTGCGGCTGAGATAATGTGGTACAGCATATGTGGTGATAGTTTGTTGGTGGTACTGGCAGTAGTTATGACCGTGTGGTATTGTGGTGGTTGTTGTGGTCGTAGTACCGGGTATTTGGGTGGTGGTAGTACTCGTCATCGTGTGGTACTGTAGTGGTGTGGTGGTGTTGGGGGTGAAAGTTTGATGTTGGTAGTGGTAGGAATGGTCCCCGTGTGGTATTGTACTTATGTGGTAGTGGTAGCGTGCTGTGATGGTAGTATAGTGATATGGTTGTGATAGAACGGTGTGGTGATAGTAGAATGATGTAGTGATGGTAAAGTGGTGTGATGGCGGTAGAATGGTGTGGTTTTGGCGTTGTTGTAATGGTGGTGTGATTGTGATGTTAATAGTGTGGTAATGTTAGTTATTTGGTTGTGATGCTGGTGACTGTGTTGGTGTGGTACAGGAAGTTAGTATGTGATGGCGGTAATGTGATGATGCTGTGGTAGTGCGGTAGTAGTTGTAGTAAGCCAGGGTGTGGTGAGGCAGGTTGTGTGTGATGAAACCAGTGGTGTGGTCAGGCGGTAAGTTGAAAGGCAAAACCACTGCAAAATCAGAAATAAATTATAGTTTATGTTTTAATGTTCTTCATATTACAACGCAACGTCTTTTGTTTCACTATTCTTCCCGCGCAATAGGTAGTCAGTGGTAGAGCGCCGTCTTATTTATTTATTCTGCCTTCGCCCAGGCTACTTTCTTCAGTCATGAAACTTGATTCAGATTTGGGATCTTAGGTACTGTACCCGTGATATGGCTAGAAACAGTTCCTCCCAGGCAAAATTACTTTCTTTTTATACAAGAAAGAAGGAACCAAACGCCAAGAGCCCGCAAACCGTTCCTTCTAAGAAAAAAAAAGCAAAAATAATACAAGTGAGAGCAAATTCAATATCCGTTCTTTTCGAGATGCCTGGACGCACTGCGTTTGAAAGACTGGATATCATAGGAAGTAGGGAATATAGAGGGAGGGAGGCAGTTCCAGAGTTTACCTGTTGCATCAATGAAGGACTGGAAGTAACGGTTAACTCTTGCATTAGACAGATGGACAGAAAAAGAATGAAAGTTTGTCGCTAGACGGGTGCTAAGTGCCCGTCGTAGAGGTGGAGGAATGCAAGCAGACAGTTCAGAGGAGCAGTGGCTTGGTGCTAACCTCGGTACAATACCCAAGGGAACACACACACACACACACACACACACACACACACATCCTAGTGCTCTACATATTTCTCCTTGGACCTATCTCACTCCATCTAAATCACTAGCTCACTGTGCTTTCTACCTTCCACTTATCGTACTCTTCTTCGTACGCTGCATCATCTCTGCCTGCCTCCCCCTCCTACAGTTCTTTTCACAACATTTCTCTCTCTCGCTCTGTGTGTGTGTGTGTGTGTGTGTGTGTGTGTGTGTGAATAACGTTTTGCCTGTTTTCTCTATAGACTAAGCTCTTTATCTTAGGTCATATTCTTATTTGGACAAAATCACATGGATTAGCAAGAATTCAACACGCAAGTGTGTGCTTAGCAGCCTATATTTACAAGTCTCTTTACTTATGTCTTTAGCTCAGTCTCACCAGCTTTCCATCCCGCTTGTGCACTTTATCTTCTATTTATATTACTTTTCTTCATACCTCACCTCTGTGCCTTCCAGACCCCCGTCTACGCTCTGCCTAATAATACAATTACGATGACTTACGGCGCAATGAACTGACAAACTCCCTTGATCTAATGCATAACTAAGTCGTTGCCATCTGCGACTATGAATTTTGGATTTCTTCTGCCTGCCGTTCAAAGATTTTATTTGGTTCAGAGTTATCTATCTCGAATATATATATATATATATATATATATATATATATATATATATATATATATATTGCCAGACGCCTCAATCCCGTTTGGGGTGGCCACAAACAAATCGCCTCCAAGTTGCCCTGTCCCCCGCCATTTCACTGCCGCCCTGCTCCCAACTCACACCTCCCTCTCTCATATACCTCTCCACCCCATCCCTCTATCTCATCCTCGGCCTCCCCCTCCCTCTTCCCCCCTCCACCTCACTCACATACACTCTCTTCGTCAGTCTTTCACCCTCCATCCTCTCCACATGGCCAAACCACCTCAGTGTGTTCCTCATAACACTTCCTATCACATCCATATCCACACCACAACGTTCCTTTATATCCTCATTCGTCAGCCTGTCTCTCCACGTGACTCCACAGGCTCCTCTTAAATAACTCATTTCCACTGCTCTCACTCTTGACTTGTGTCCTTCCAACAATGTCCAAGCTTCACTTCCGTACGTTAGAGTTGGTATCACAATACTGTCATGTAGTAACTTTTTCACTTCCATGCTCACTTCCCTGTTTCTTATCACTGCTTTCAAAGACCCAGCAACCTTTCTTCCCTGCTGTACCCTTTCAAGCACTTCACCCTCCAAACCTCCATCCTTACTCATCACACTACCCAAGTACTTAAACGTACTCACATTTTCCAATTCCTCACCATCCAACCACGCTGTACATTCACTGACTTCACCTCTCTCAAAGACCATCACTTTACTCTTCCCTACATTCACCTTTAGATTCCGTTTCTTACACACTCTCTCAAACTCATCCACCAAGCCTTGCAGCTCCCCTTCGTCTTCACTCAACAACACAGTATCATCTGCAAACAGCAGTACAGGGAGTTCCCAAACACTATCCTCTCTCACCAGGGCCACTCCAACATCCACTACCCTACCTTGTATATATATATATATATATATATATATATATATATATATATATATATATGGTACTTATGTGCTATGTTTTCCCAAAAGGTTATTCTAGCTAAAAGAAACATCATAACATTCTTAAACTATCATCATTTACAATTTCACATTTTTTCTCACATTCTCACCTGTTTCCAAATTAGTTTCTTCTAATTAGATATAATTGCTCTGTTTGTTCTTCCAAATTCTTCTTCTGCTCCCAACTTTCTCTTATCTCTCTCTATAGACAGGTTCTTCTTCTTGGGTAATTCTCTGCTTCTTTCATCCATAGTACGTTCTTGCATCCATTGTATCCAGTGCTTCTGTTTCTCTTCACCTGTTCATTTTGGAAAATAGTCAGTTTCATTTATCTCCTTCGAGGCGCAAAGGTCAGATCCTACTTTACCGTAATCCAGTACATTAAGAGCTGACGAACAGCCTCCTTTCATTAAATATATTACGTGATAAACAATATATCTAGTCACCTCTTGAGTGAATGCCCCGAGCTAGGACAAATGCTCTCTGTTGCTCTGCAGGGCAGGAAGAGGCCCTTGGAGAGATCGCTACATCTAGAAATAAGCGACCCTGGTGCGGGCTCGGACTACGAACCCTGTGTTGTGAAACGCGAGCACTACCACTGAGTATGCTGGTCCTTGGAGATCGAAACTGTGCAGCGCCGTCACCCCGGCTGTGACATTTTAGCCACTAGGCCATCAAGCGCCTGTGAAGGAGGTAAAGCGAAGGATTTTGGCTAAGAAATGGCCATTTCGGACTACTACGCATCAGTCACCTGGCATTGGTGCCGGGCAGTTGTACCGTGAATGATCGTTGCCATTCGTTTCCTCACCTCCTCGTTTCTCCTCTTCAACGAGCTACAGTTAAGCAACAAGGAGCAATAAGTAAAGGTATGTTATGGAGGAGCTGATACATTATTACCCGCCTTTCACTGCAACATCAATTTATATAAATGTATCACCAAGTGTCATAACAAATTATTCAGTTGTACGACAGTTTGCTTTGCCGTTGGGATGTATCAGATGGCGAAATAGGCTTCGTAGCTCCTCCTACTTCGATTTATATTGTATATTACACCCAACATGGACTTGTATGTTATTTCCATGATTTTAATACAAACATCGTTTTCACCACCAATGTGTGCAAAATAGGCAAATGGGATATGATATAAAATCTTCAAAATCACTTACAATCCGACTCTCAAGTAGTTTTCTGTGTTTCCCTCCAAGCCATTTCAGCCACTGGTCACCATGAACCACTGATTTATATCTGTATGTAACTAGGGCCACAGGTTATGGTGTGTGTGTGTGTGTGTGTGTGTGTGTGTGTACTTTTTGTCTGTTTCTCGAATATAAACATAATTGTACTGGAGAGGACATTTAGCTCCAATGGTCTTACATGGATTTAAATACCTGATAATGAACAGCTAAATGAGTTAATGAGTTTATAATTTGATAAAACTATTTTAACTACCTAATCCTTTCGTACTAAGATAGTTTTTTTTTTTTTTTTTTTTTTTTTTTTAAGACAGAAATCGACCTGGCTCACGCCGGTCTGAACTGAAATCATGTAAAATGTTAAAAGTCAAACAGACTTTCTTCCATAACTGCTGCATTATGAAGACATTTTAATTCAACATGGAGGTTGCAAACTTTTCTTTCGATGGGGACTCTCAAGAAAAATGACGCTGTTATCCCTAAAGGAACTTAATCTTTTAATCTTTAAAAAGGATCATTTATTATAAAAAATTTATGTTATAAAAGAAAAACAGTTTATTTATATCTTTGTTGCCCCAACAAAACGTTTTTTTAGTATTTATCCTTGCACTAACAAACTGGCTTAATACTAAATATGGTGTAAAGATTTATAGGGTCTTATTGTCTTCCTAAAATATTAAAGCCTTTTCACTTTCAAGTTAAATTCATTTTTTTAAAAGACAGTTTATCTCTCGTTCGACCTTTCATACAAGCCTCCAATTATAGACTGATAATTATGCTACCTTCAAACGGTCAGAAATACCGCGGCCCTTTAATAATTCAGTGGGCAGGCCAGACTGTGTAAATGTTCACAAAGACATGTTTTTGTTAAACAGGCGTAGATAATATTTGCCGAGTCCCTTCAACAAATTTTTGATATTTAAAAATCTTTATTTATAAGAAAAAGATTTTTAACATAAATTTTACTAATGATTTCATAATAACTAAACAAATTAAGCTGAACTTAATTTTCTATTACCAGATATAATAGAACCTGTAAAATTAAAAATATTGTACTATATTGGTTAAAAAAAAACTTTGAAGAGTTTATGGGTTCTATAATTCATAATTTTGGAAGAAAAAGCTCTACCCTTATCTTCTTAGTTGCATAAACTAAATAGTTAAGCACGTAAATTAAATTTATTCCTTAGAAAACCAGATATATAACCTCGATTGGAATATCACCTCTAATATTAAGTTTAAAATTTTATTGCAACAAAAACTTTTTCTTAAAATTAGCTATCTTTTTTCTGGGATGAATATTTATAGATCTAACTTTGAAAACCTATTATACAGAAGATAAATTTTTTTTTTTATATTTACTTTTAAGAATTTTTAAGTGTTATATCCACTTTCACAATTCTCTTTATTTTCACTACGTTAATATTTCGATAAAATATACTGTTCATAAAAATAAAAAATTAGTTTTCTTATAACATTTACATTCTTATAACAAAAGTAAGATTAGTGATTTCAAGATAACCTGTATTATAGGTACTCTTTTTGGTGTAAACGAGCGCTTATCTCAAGCTCTGTCTCACTTTTCAGGTACACTTTCCAGTACACCTGCCATGTTACGACTTATCTCAGATTAATGAAAGCGATGGGCGATATGTGCACATTTTTTTTTAGCTAAAATCAGGTTATATTATTAAAATAGTCCTACTTTTAGGTCCACCTTCAAAATTTGTATTCTAAAATTTATTCTTGATAACATAAATTTTATTGTAACCGAACTTAACCTAATCATATGCTGCACCTTGATCTAATATTCTAATGAAATTACTTCAATAACTTATTCTGTAAAAGTTATCTCAATGACGGTATACAAACTACATAGAATAGGTAAGATTTTTCGTGGTTTATCGTTTAAAAGACAGGTTCCCCTAATTAAAACTAAAATACCACCAATTCTTTGAATTTAGAGCACATAGCTGTTACTAAAAAGATATAAATTTTTTCTTAACCCCTAAACCGCGGGGTTGTTTTGGCGCTCCTTGTGTGTCCTGCTAGGATATTCATGCTCCCAGACTTTGTAAAAATATTTGCCAAAAATCAGTTATTAGTCTTAGATTATTATAATTATATATGCATATGGCACATACCTTCAGCATTCTCCTGGGAGGTTTGTTAAGCCTTCGTCGAGTACCGTAGGACTTGTGGAGACTTCTGAATTTGGGTAACGAAGTCTCCACTTTATATTTCCCGACACCCCGTAATATGATTACCACAGCCTGATATTATCACTAGAAACAAAATTCTATGATTTTCAAATAGTTTGGAATCCATACTCCAAAAAAAAAGACTGCAAAAGCAATGAAAATTACGAGCCTGTACGAGCTTCCCACTTGCACTCGTCCCCCGCTGGTATTCTGTCGTTTATTATTCATAAAAACACTCACAATTTATTTTCCTATTACTATATAACACTTATACTGTATATATCTGCAGTCTTTATCCATAAGTTTCCTTCAGTAATAGTAGTTTATTGTCACTGTAGTCATTCAATTTCTCTTTCAGTAAAATACGTAGCATTCAGTTTCTCGTCCTGTATACTAGCGTGTACGCATCTGTCACTTTCATAACTCCTAGTATTCATACGTGCTAGAGTGAAACTTTCACTTTCATTACTCCTAGTATATATACTCGTATTCTTATATTACTACTCATTTACATTTTTATTTACATTATTTTATTTACATTATTTACATTTCTATTCTATTTACACTGTTATGCACTGTCACTTGCAGTAACTTATAAAACTATTTTCCACTGTTCAGTTATATTTACATTCATTGCTTTCACTTGCTGTTTATGCATTATTTACATTTCCACTATCACTGTTTTAGAGTCACCAGAAAGATCATAGTCACTGTCCATCATTATCATGGATAAATTAGCCACTTCACGTTCCACAGCAGTCACTTAGCCCTTTACCCCTTTCCACACGAGGTTTAATAGGGTTAGAGGTCATAGGGCCCACATGGGGCTAAAAAGCGGCGGAATTGGACAGGCGCGAATCTGATGTGGTTTCACCTTGAAAGGCGACAGTAAACTGAATGCTGTTGCCTAGGGGCAGTGAAGGGCTGCCAATGTCAGCGTGGTGAGAGCTGGTAATATATAAGCTATGAAATGATTGGCAGGAAATCTAGACAATAAATAATAAATTAGGAAGTTCCAGTGAATGTAAATATCACTTAGGCTTCTCCCTTCCTTTCTTATATATATTTTTATTATGAGAACAGATCATACGGCATATTTCAAGGGGAAATAAACGGGAAAAATTAGCGAATGAGTGCACGTGAGTTGTTGCCAGGTGATAGCTGATTAAAGATGTATGGCAGTATCAATTACCTTTTCTCTTTCTTTTTATATATTATTTTGTATAAGAATAGGGCAAAGGGCACATTTCAATGGATAAAATGAGTGGAAAAATCCGTCCAGCATTTGTATAGCGCAGCACAGCTGGTCAGGTGGGAGAAGAAGGTAATGGAGGGGAGGTAAGGAGGGGGGAGTCAAGGACAGGAGAAAAATGGCTAAATTGTCACCAGTGGATGGGTGTACAGGTGACATTAGCAGAACTGAGTATAGCTGGTCACTGGTAGTACTGATAGATGATACAAGCCACCACTTGAAAGCCTGGACGATTTCAAAATAACACAGAATCACAAATGTGATGCCCCACGGTATGATCCCTTGCTCCCGAGCATCACGAAAGTGATGCCCTGCAGTTAAGGGGTTAAAGGTATAATAGTGTATCTAATCCTGGTTTATTTCCTTTGTCTGCCAACTTATTAATTAAAATATATTGATTTATTTATCCTTAAAAAATTGATTGCACCCTTCATAAAAAAAAAAAAAAATTGCCTAACATTAGAGTTAAATATTGGCTAATATTCACTTTCCCTTCAAGTATAACTGCGACTGCTGACACAAAATTTAGCCAGAGATAATTCAATTTACTTTTTCCAGTTTTCATTGATACAAAAATAATATACACTGAGACCTATTTAAGCATAGAGTTTTTAACTTTGTTAGCTTGGGAACAAGAAAATTTTCATATGGTATTAATTGAAAAGCGAATATTTAAAGCAAGAATGAAACTTATATTTACATGAATAAAGAAATTATTATTATTTAATTTCATATAAAATCTTAAATGTGAAAAGTAAGTTTCAAAATATAGTAAATTTTATTTCAAAATTTGTCCTATTATATGTATACATCTAAAAAGAATTTCCACTCAAACTTATACAAATATCAAGGACAATATAGAGCGACAGCCATATACTACTGTAACCGGACTCAACCTGAAATATCTCCCCCACCCGACCTGAATATCAGCTATATAACATATATAATGGATTGGGTCAAATTGTTATGATTCCATATTATAAATACAATTAATTATTGAAAACATGATAGATAGATAGACAGAGCACCAGGCAAGCCTGGGATCAGGAAATAAGCTTGCAAGTGTAACTGAGGAAATGTTGACAATACACTGGAAGCAGCAAGTCATGGGATGATATAGGTAGTGTGTCAGCGAGATAGCATACGAACAATGCCTAGTGACCATACACACACATACTCACACACAGGTTTCTAGAACATTCCAACAACAGTGTAACACACGTGACACAACCCCTGCTACACCAGATTTTAGGAAGCAGAGCTCAGGAGGAGGCTAGCTATAGAACCGACAGGTA
The DNA here is from genome assembly GCF_032717465.1 of Coenobita brevimanus. Classification (NCBI taxonomy): domain Eukaryota; kingdom Metazoa; phylum Arthropoda; class Malacostraca; order Decapoda; family Coenobitidae; genus Coenobita; species Coenobita brevimanus. The sequence continues at coordinate 15,603,590 of NC_136972.1, forward strand.
GTGGAGAGAGTGAACATGAAGAGGGGTCCAACTAGACTTACTTAGTATATTAAGTCTCTGTAAGACATATCCTGCTCAACTTAGATTTTCTCTGAAGATAATAAATTAAGATCAACTCCCTGTATTCATCTTTAACTCCTACTACAAGAATCAGGAGTCACAAAATAACCACTCATAGTAAGACCGATCGCGTTCTTATACGTATAAGTTCCATGCGGCCATATCTGCTATGGAACGGAGTGCAGCTGTGCCTGAGGATCCCCGCACATAAAGTGCTCCAAGGGTCCTCAGGAGCCTCACGACTTATAAACAAAAACAGATCTTATGCCACTCATTATGTTTAATACTCAGGAGGTCTGAGTCAGGTTTCTCTCATGAATATATAGTGGTCCCTATTTAGCAGATTAGTGTATTGGAAAGCCTAGCTTAGTCCTGCTTAATTTTACTTATGAATGATAATAAAGCTTAGTTTTACTGTAATATTTTGCAGAAAATTTAAGCGAGTGAAAAAAGCATGTTTCAAAATTTGTCTAAAAAAAATGTTTTAACCCAAAAACGGAGAGGTACAAAAAAATAATAAATATTTTGCGATGCTCAGCGTTTACCCTAGATCAAAGTTACTGTTACTTTTTTATTGTAAATATTTGGTAAAATCATGAAAAGAGACTGAATTTAGTTAAATCAAATTTAGCTCTCCAATACACTGATCTGCTAAATAGGGGGGTGACTATACTGCATATTCATGAGTGAAACCCGACTTAGACCTCCCAGGAGTAATATGTTCACAAATGGCATTAGACCCATTTTAGAATAAAAATTATGGGTACGATCTTGAGGTAAGGCTCCTGAGGACCCCGGGAACACAGCCGTTGAGAGCGTGTGTGAAGGGGTCCTCAGGCACAGCCACACCCCATTCGATAACAGATATGGCCGCATGGGACCCTTAGCTAAAAGAACCTGATATCATTCTGCGTGTATTTTGATTTGACCCTACATTGTGTATATGTTATAAATGAGATAAGCAGGTCTGGAGGTGGAATGTTCCGGTTGAGCTCGATTACAGTTGTATATGGCTGTCGCTCTACATTATCTTTAAGTCTTGTATAAGTTAGTACATAAGGCGTTAATTACTTTTTCCTTGATGAATAATTAGTTTGTTAATGAACTCTTTGGACTGTAATTATGTTTAAAGCTTTTATGTTGTCTGAAGGATACTTGTATTTTCTTTGGGTTTCGCTGCTAAGGAGGGGGGTACTGCTAGTACGACAACAACGACGACGACGATGAACACGACTACTATTATTATTATTATATAACGGTATTATTATTATTATTATTATTAGTATTATGATTATTGATATTAATAATAATAATAATAATAATAATTATTATTATTATTATTATTATCATTATCATAATTATAATAATAATAATAATAATAATAATTATTATTATTATTAGTGTTAATATTATTATTATTATTATTATTATTACTAGTAGTAGTAGTAGTAGTAGTAGTTGTAGTAGTAGTAGTAGTACTACTACTACTACTGCTGCTACTACTACTACTGCTGCTACTACTACTACTACTACTGCTGCTACTACTACTACTACTACTATTGCTACTACTATTACTATTATCATTATTATTATTATTAGTAGTAGTAGTAGTAGTTGTAATAGTAGTAGTAATAGTAATAGTAGTAGTAGTAATTATTACTACTACTGCTACTACTACTACTACTACTACTACTACTACTACTATTACTATTACTGGTACTACTACTACTACTACTACTACTACTACTCCTACTACTACTACTACTGGTGCTGCTGCTATAATTACTAATATTATTAAAATTGTTATTATTGCCCCCCTTTAGAAGGCAGAGCGATAATGTTTTTGCTTGCCTGTGTGTGTGTGTGTGGTGTGTGTGTGTGTGTGTGTGTGTGTGTGTGTGTGTGTGTGTGTGTGTGTGTGTGTGTGTGTGTGTGTGTGTGTTACCATTTTATCTTATGAACGGCTTAAGGTATCAGCATTAAACCTTCAGGGTATCAAGATATGGGCAAAATCTTGGACGATTTCGAAAATGGGCACTCGGGGTCAAGGTCAAGGTCCCCAAATTGGCTGCCAAAAGTCAACTTTTTTGTTCTCAATGATTTGGCTTTATGTGAAACGTGGTGACCGAATTCCGTTGAATGTTGCCAATTTTCTCCACATTTGGTTTGTAAGTAGCTTGTAACTTGGCCAACAGCATGTTCTGAAGGGCAATCAGCATTCAGTTTCCGAATGCTTTTCTTTCCTTATTATTATTTTTATTTATCCGTTTCATACCACTTAAAGTCTCAGTGTTTTTGCCGTTTACAGTTTCTAACATTATTTATTCATTTGTTTTAGGAATTTACTTTTATCAGCTTTCATAGCAACTACAGTGTTTCTTATTGTTTTATTATTTTATTTTACCGACTGTATTTCTGTGACAGTTTTAACATATATGTAATGGGTCACTTTTTCAGTGTCTGGCTTCCTATCTATTTATCTACTGTATTACTCTATCAGTCTATCTATCTATGTATGTATGTTAACATGTATGTATGAATCTATCTATATGTATATATGTACGTATTTATGTAGCATCTCTGTCTATCTAGATGTATGTGATTGCATGTGTCTATCTGTCTATATGTATTTATGTATGTATGTATGTATCTGTCAATTTATCCATCTGTCTGTATGTATACATGTTTGCATGTATTTACAGTATCTATCCATCTATCTATCTATTTTTCTACCTATTTACATGTATGTATGTTTATATATATGTATCTGCCTATCAGTATGAATGAATGTACGAATGTATGTATCTATATGTATGTATGTATGTATGTAATTATCAGTCTATCTGTCTATCGCTTTTATATCACTATCTGTCTGTATATCTGTCTTATCTGTATCAGTCTGCTTATCTGCCTATTTTTTTTTTTTTATGCGAGGAAGAAGGAACCAAAGGCCATGAGCTGAGCCCGCAGTAACGGTTCCCTCCAAGAGAAAAACAAAATACAATAGAGAGCCAAATTCAAGATCCGATCATTTTGAGATGCTTGGACACACTGCGTTTGAAAGACTGGAGATCATAGGCAGCAGGAAACACAGACAGAGGGAGACAGTTCCAGAGTTGACCTGTTGCATAAATGAAAGACTGGGAGTAACGGTTAACTCTTGCATTAGAGAGTTGGACAGAAAAGGGATGAGAGTTTGCTGCCAGACGGGTGCTACGCGCCCGTCGTAGAGGTGGAGGAATGCAAGCAGACAGTTCAGAGGAGCAGTGACCATTAAAGTAGCGATAGAAAAGAGATAAAGATGCAACAGTGCGGCGAAGGGACAGAGGTTGAAGGGAGTCAGTAAGAGGAGGAGAGTTAATGAGACGAAAAGCCTTTGACTCCACCCTATTGAGAAGAGCTGTATGTGGGGAGCCTCCCCAAACATGAGAGTTGTACTCCACACAGGGGCGGATAAAACCCCTGTATAGAGTCAACAACTGTGCAGGGGTAAAGAAGGAACGGAGTCGGCTTAGCACACCCAATCTCTTGGAAGCAGATTTTACAAGAGATGTAATATGATCTTTCCAAGATAAGTCCCGAGTAAATGAAACCCCAAGCATGTTCAATGATGATGCAGGAATAAGCTGAATATTATTAAACATTAGTGGGTATACCTGTGGAAGATTTTGTTGGGTTGATAGGTGTAAGAACTGAGTCTTAGATGCATTAAAAACAACCATATTATTTTTACCCCAGTCAGAGATATGAGCCAAGTCAGACATTAGGTGTGCCATAGCCTCATCCCTTGTTTGTTGAAGTAACTGTTGAGATGGGGGTTGCGGGAACCGAATGGAAAGGTGAAGGGTGGGGTCATCAGCGTATGAGTGGATAGGGTTAGATGTATAGCTTAGAAGATCATTGATGAACAAAAGGAAGAGAGTTGGTGATAGGACTGAGCCCTGAGGAACACCACTGTTGATAGATCTAGGAGAAGAACGATGACCGTCTACAACAGCGGCTATAGAACGACCAGAAAGGAAGCTAGCGATGACGGCACAGATAGAAGGATAGAAAGCGTAGGAGGGCAGTTTGGAAATTAAAGATTTATGCCAGACTCGATCGAAAGCCTTTGAATCTATCTTTGTCTGCCTACCTATATGTACCGTATCTGCTTGTCTGCCTACCTATATGTATCTCCATTTATCTGTTTATCTATCTATCTATCTATCTAGCCATAACCGACCGCTTCAATCCTGGAAAAGGTGGCCTCAAACAAAGCCCGATATTCACACTGTCCTTCGGTAGGTTGTCAGGCTGCCCTTCCCCCAGCTAACGCCACCATCATTCACATATCTCTACAGTATACCTCATAAGAAATATTCTATCTATTCTATTCTATTGCCGGACGCCTCAATCCCGTTCGGGGTGGCCACAAACAAATCGCCTCCACGTCACCCTGTCCCCCACCATTTCACTGCCCTGCTCCCAACTCACACACCCCTCTCTCATATACCTCTCCACTCCATCCATCCATCTCATCCTCGGCCTCCCCCTCCCTCCACCTCTCTCACATACACTCTCTTCGTCAGTCTTTCACCCTCCATCCTCTCCACATGGCCTAATCACCTCAGTGTATTATTATTATTATTATTATATTATTATCATCATTATTTTTACTGTTATTCATGTACCTCTGTCTGTCTGTCTGTCTGTCTGTCTGTCTGTCTGTCTGTCTCTCTCTCTCTCTCTCTCTCTCTCTCTCTCTCTCGTATTATACCATTAGACACCGCTCTCAGAACACGAAAAATGCTTGTCTTTTCAACTCTGTCTCAGGCTGCTACGACTCACTCTCCGCTTGATGATATTCAGGCTTTAGTTAGTAAATGGAAGGAAAATGTTATGTATCAGTATTATGATCCAGGCTCCATCGAGTCAGGCAAAATAGTATAAAAAAATAATAACGATAATATTACTATTACTACTACTAACTACTGCTACTACAACTGTTGATAATGATAGTATGGTAATGGTGATGATTATGACGATGATGAAAAAGAACAGCAAAAACAACAACAACAAAATAATAATAATAATAATAATAATAATATTGATAATAAAAAGAAAAACAATAACTAAAACTACAGCAATAACAATACAAACAGTGACAACAATAACAACAATAACAAAAACAATAACAATAATAACAAAAACAATAATAGTAATAATAATAATAATAATTAATAATAATAATACAAAGAAGAGACAGAAGAAAAGCTTATACCATGAATAATGATAACAGAAATAAGAACGGTTGCAATAACATTAAACAAAATTATTTTCAATATGACCTCTGCTGTCTTAACCTTATTAGAGTCCGGTAATTGTTAGGTCACATTGGGTTAAGTTAGTTCTCTCTCTCTCTCTCTCTCTCTCTCTCTCTTTCTCTCTCTCCTCTCTCTCTCTCTCTCTCTCTCTCTCTCTCTCTCTCTGCGGCTCAATAGCAGCGCCAGGAAAATAACAGCGGCGAAATTGGAGGCAAAATTGCGCGTGAAAACGTCAGGATCATCTCATATAGTCCACTTAATCTGTCCCGCGCTCTAATGTTCTGAAAAGTAACCTGATAGCTGATTCGCTACGAGGCAAGAGCTCTTTTTTCCTCTCTTTTCTACTCCTTTTAGCTTTGAATCCGGTGTAAATATGACAGGAAAGTCTATCTAGCTGGTTATTTGATCCAGGGTAAACATCGCTTGCCTTTAGTGCAGTCCGAATATTTGGAATTTATTGAGTCATCTCCTCTCATTTTTTTCTGTTACTTTTCCTCATCCTTCTTTTCTCGTACTCTTCCTTATTCCTCCTGTCTTCCCCTTTCTCCTTTTCCTTGTCTCTTTCGTCCTCTTATTCCTTCTCCTCCTCTTTCTCCTTCCTCTCTCTTATTCTTCCTCCAATTCCTTTCACCTTTCCTTCTACCTTTGCTAATTTCTCTCCGCCTTTTGCTTCCTCTCCTTTCCTCCTTCACCTCCTCCTTTACCTTCTTGCGCTCTGTTTCTCCTCCTTCTCTTCCTCCTTTCCTCCTTTTATTCACAATTTCTCCCGTCGTCCTTCTCATTTTCCTTGTTTCTTCCGTATAATTCTTCCTCCACCTGTCTTAATTCCTCATCCATTTTCCCTTCTTTCCTCCAACAACTGCACCATACTTAACCATCAAGGTGTGTGTGGTGAATGCAGTTGAAGAAGACCAATAATATGTTCATCTATTTCTTCCTTCCTTACTCCTTCTCCTCCTCCTCCTTCCCTATTTTCGTCCAGCTCCTCCACTAAATTGTAACCGTGTGTGCGTGTTGGGTACAGTGAGGGGGAGAGATTAACGATACAGTGCCTAGCCACGATGTCTGCATCAGTGCAATTTATATGTGGCTTTGCACCTTACTTCAGGTCAGTGGTTTTGGGAAGACAGACATACACCAAATATGGACTAATATGCCGACATACCTACGCCAAATACGGACATACACAAATAGGCAGACATACAGACAACAGCATATTACTCTGCTGTCTTGAAGGGGTGGAGTTAATCTGACTGCTGTATATTTCAGCATAAGTGGTTTACTGTATATATATATATATATATATATATATATATATATATATATATATATATATATATGATCTCCAGTTTGAAAGACTGGAGATCATAGGAAGCAGGAAATACAGACAGAGGGAAACAGTTCCAGAGTTGACCTGTTGCTTAAATGAAAGACTGGGAGTAACGGTTAACTCTTGCATTAGAGAGTTGGACAGAAAAGGGATGAGAGTTTGCTGCCAGACGGGTGCTACGCACCCGTCGTAGAGGTGGAGGAATGCATGCAGACAGTCCAGAAGAGCAGTCACCATTGAAGGAGCGATAGAAAAGAGATAAAGATGCAACAGTGCGGCGAAGAGACGGAGGTTGAAGGGAGTCAGTAAGAGGAGGAGAGTTAATGAGGCAAAAAGCCTTTGACTCCACCCTATTGAGAAGAGCTGTATGTGGGGAGCCTCCCCACACATGAGAGTTGTACTCCACACAGGGGCGGATAAAACCCCTGTATAGAGTCAACAATTGTGCAGGGGTAAAGAAGGAACAGAGTCAGCTTAGCACACCCAATCTCTTGGAAGCAGAGTTTAGAAGAGATATAATATGATCTTTCCAAGATAACTCCCGAGTAAATGAAACCCCAAGCATGTTCAATGATGATGCAGGATTAAGCTGAATATTACTAAACATTAGTGGGTATGCCTGTGGAAGATTTTGTCGGGTTGATAGGTGCAAAAACTGAGTCTTTGATGCATTAAAAACACCCAGATTATTTTTTCCCCAGTTAGAGATATGAGCCAAGTCAGACATTAAATGTGTCATAGCCTCATCCCTTGTTTGCTGAAGTAACTGCTGAGATGGACATTGCGGGAATCAAATGGAAAGGTGAAGGGTGGAATCATCAGTGTGTGAGTGGATAGGGTTAGATGTAGAGCTTAGAAGATCATTGATGAAAAAAGGAAGAGAGTCGGCGATAGGACAGAGCACTGAGGAACACCACTGTTTATTGATCTAGGAGAAGAACGATGGCCGTCTACAACAGCGGTTATAGAACGACCAGAAAGGAAGCTAGAGATGAAGGCACATATAGAAGGATAGAAACCGTAAGATGGCAGTTTGAAAATTAATGATTTATGCCAGACTCAATTGAAAGCCTTTGAGATGTCAAGTGCAATGGCAAAGCTTTCGCCAAAGTCCCGAAAGGAGGATGACCAGGAGTCTGAAAGTTAGGTGAGATGATCGCCTGTGGAGCGTCCCTGAAGGAACCCATACTGACGATCAGAAAGAAGGTTGTGATAGGAAAGATGCTTTAACCTGCGGAGTCCCGTCGACGTTCTTTAACGTCCACACGTTTTGTCACTGCCAATCCCGTCGACGTATGTAAAAGCTGATCAATTGCATGGTCCCTAATTTGCACAATTTTCAATTTTCGCGAGTGATTTTTGGTACGAATACACGTTACACCTTCCTCTACAAGATGCCAGGCAGGGACAATGCCTTACCCAGCATGACCTCCTTTTCCCCCCCTGTGTGCCATTGTTTCAGCAATTCACCTGTTATCAGTGACCTGGCCAGTAAAGCCATATCATGCCACGGTACGAAATTCAGGGCCAGAGTGATTCCCCAATCAATGACAATGTGGAGGAAAAACTTTACATAGCATTAGAGGAAGAAACAGTAAAAAATGATGATCAGGTAATGTGGCAAAAAAAGATCAGGTATGGTGATGTGTTAGTGAGTGAAACAATGCTTATAATGCCTATATTACTGCTTGGAAACCAATATACTCTCGTACTACATATAAATTCGTACCAAGTAAATAAATAAATACCATTTATGAGTGGTGTGAAATAGTTATCCTCCCATAGAACTCGTTTTCTTTGGTGCCAGCCTATTAGAAAACCCAGTAAGGTAAGGAGGTACTCCTACCTGTATCGAGTATTTTAAACCCCAGGTGAGCGATTTATCTATGAATTTTCGATGTTTCTCACCAAGAGCGGAGGTTTCAGCCAAAAAAAATTTTTTCCAAAAATGGTCAGGATTGGGGGGAGTCAGTGGTGGAAAAGTGGTCGGGATGGGGTGGGTTAAAATTTTTCTACTGAGAATAGACTCGAAAACTTTTGAGTTACAGGATGTTAAAGCAATTGAACGATAGTTAGAGGGTTGGGAATGGTCACCCTTCTTTGGGACTGGCTGAATGAGAGCAAGCTTTCAGCAAGAAGGAAAAGTACAAGTTGATAGACAAATGCGAAAGAGTTTGCCTAGGCAGGGTCTAAACACAGAAGCACAGTTCTTGAGAACAACAGGAGGGACCCCATCAGGCCCATATGCCTTATTAATATTGAGGCCTGTGATGGCAGAAAAAACATCAGGTGAAGAAATTTTAACGTCAGCCATGAGGAAGTCAGAGGGGGGGAAGTGATGGAGGAACAGCACTGGAATCGTCTAAGGTGGAATTGGAGGAGAAAGTCTGAGTGAAGAGACCTGCTTTATCAGTAGAAGAAATAGATACAGAACCATCAGAATAGAAAAGAGGAGGGAAGGATGATGAGGCAAAATTGTTAGAAAGGTATTTGGCAAGGTGCCAGAAGGAGCGGGAAGAATTCGAGTCAGAGAGTTGAGAGCATTTAGTATGAATGAAATTATTTTTAGCAGAGCGAAGAACAGACTTAGCATGATTTCTGGCAGAAACGTATAAAACATGTGATTCAGGGGTGGTTTGGCTTTGGTACCTTCTATAGACCCTCTCCTTGTTGCGGACAGCGTTAGATCAAGTGTGATCAAACCAAGCATTTAGGGCATTAGCCAAAGGATATGAGAAAGTAATGTATGTTTCCATGCCCGAGAGAATAACCTCCGTAATGCGCAAGGCACACCCAGATGGCTCCCGGCCATGGAAGCAATAATCATTCCATAGAAAATCAAAGAAGTACTGCCTGAGGGCCTCCCAATCCGCAGCTACAAAGTGCCACAGACGATGTTTCTTTGCAGGATCCGCAGGCCATATTGGAGCGATAGGACAGGTTAAGGTGATAAGGTTGTGTTCGAAGGAGCCCAACGGAAAGAAAAGATTAACAGTGTAAGCAGAAGGATTAGTTGTAAGGAAGAGGTCAAGTATGTTGGAGCTCTCTTCAAGGTGGTCAGGGATATGGGTAGGGTGCTGTACAAGCTGCTCTAGGTCATTTAGGATAGAAAAGGTGTAGGCTTGTTCACCAGGTTGATCAGTGAAAGGGATCAGTTCTGGCGCCAACCCTATTTCTGGTTCATATTAATGATCTCTCATCTGTCACCCACAATCCCATTCACTCATATGCAGATGACTCAACACTACATAGTTCATTCACACTCAGACATCCATTTACAAAGTCTAATATCTCTACCTCTCATCTCAGTACAGCCTTCTCCATAAATCAAGATCTATCTACAATCAGTGATTGGGGACAAAACAACCTTATCTCTTTTAATGCTAGTAAAACTAAATATATACAGTTTACTAATAGACAGATATTGCCAGATTCGTACATTACCTTCAGTGCTACTAATATTCCCATCTCCAAAAGTACTGAAATTCTTGGCGTCTCACTTAACAGTACCCTCAGCTGGACCTCTCATGTCAGATCACTTGCTAAAACCGCCTCAAAGAAACTTGGATTATTGTACAGAGTCCGTAACTTCTTCACCGATGAGCAGTTAGCTATAATTTATAAGAGTCATGTGCGCTCTCAGCTTGAATATTGCTGACCCTTGTAAAATGGTTGTGGAGAGGTTGCATTAAGACAACTAGACAAAATTCAGAATAAAGCTGTTAGAATCATTAACAACCCTGCCATTACATGTAAACTACCTCCTCTGCAAGTAAGAAGGAATGTTGCCTCCCTTGCATTATTTTACAGATATTTTTATGGCAAATGCTCAGACGAAGTTGCGTCCATGGTGCCACCGCTCCATGCCTTCCCTCGTGCTACACGGGCATTTGGTAGTGCTCATGACTGCAATGTCACTCAGCCATATTGCAGAACTTCTGCCTATCAGAATTCTTTCATTCCCCGAACTGCATCTCTCTGGAACTCGCTTCCCCAGAGTTGTTTCCCTCCATATTTCAACCCACAAATGTTCAAGTCTAACTGTTACAGATATTGTATGAACAGAGGACACCAGTAATCTGGTGTATGGATTTTTTTTTTTTTTTTACTCATTTGTTTTTCCTTCCTCCTTTGTTATTTATTAAAAAAAAAAAAAAAAAGAATGGAGATTTCAGAGAAAGGAGAAATGGATAGAATGTGTTCCATTGTAGAAGTAAGATAGTCAAAGAATTTTTGATTGTAGAATTAGGAGATAAGTAAACAGCGCAGATATATTTAGTCAGAGAATGACATGAAAGCTGAAGCCAGAGTGTAGAGAATTCAGAAGAATCGAGTTCAGGAACATGAGAGCAAGATAAGTTGTTGTGTATATATACACAACATCCACCTTTGGCTTTGAAATGAGTATAGAGAAAGTAGGAGGATACAGAAAAGGATCTGCTGTCAGTTACCTCAGACAGCTGAGTCTCAGTTAGAAAAAGAAGGTGAGGTTTAGAGAAGGAGAGGTGGTGCTCAACAGAGCGAAAGTTAGAGGAAAGGCCACGAATGTTGCAGAAATGAAGAAGACGAGAGTCAGACAGTGGTTCCAGGCATCTAGTCGTCACCGGGAGATGGACAGAAGGTTGGGGCATTGATGATCCCCCCCCCCCCCGGGAACTCCGAGGCTATATTATTTGACGCCATTTTTTTTATTTTTTTTAAATTTTGAAATAGAAGTGTGATGTGTATTCAGCATGTAGTTTGGTGTTGATAGATAGAGAAACTTGTATTGGAGAGCATTTTGGCCTACTCTCTGTGTTACTGAGACACTGAAAAAGTTCAGCAAAGGGGGATGGTCGGGACCTAGTCCCGAGGGCTGATGAAACGGGAGCTCCAGCTCTCCCTGTCATCAGATTTTCATCCACCTTGGGAGTACTGTCCTGCTCAACTGGTGCTACAGTCTACTCTTACCAAGTATATGTATATAATATATATATATATATATATATATATATATATATATATATATATATATATATACAGTACACATAATGATCGAGTAGTGATCCCGGTTGTGTACCAATGGTTACTGACTGATCACCTAACCGACTTAGTACCATATATTAAAACTCTGCTTTCGTCATTCCAGCCAGGATTATATTTATTTTAAGATATCGCCGTCTACACCGTGTGCTCGAACTTTCGTGACTAACCTTTCGTGTGCAACCCTTTTGAAAGCTTTACGAAAGTCCGGATATTAACATTGTAAGTTTACCACTGTCTACCGCCTCGTAGGCCTCACAGAAAAATGTTAAGTTTTCGTGACAGACTCGTCCTAGCATAAATCCGTGCTCACTTTCATTCCTACATTAAATTTTTCTAAGTCCTCTCTACTTTTTTTTTTTTTTTTTTTTAACTCAGTGGAATTTTCCCTACTATTGTGTCAGACTTATCGCACATAATTTCGACAAATTTCGCCCTTCTTTCCTTACTTTGAGGGAGGCGGAGGCTGAATCAGTAGAGAGATGGCCTGCAGTCCTGCCGGACCCATGTTCAATTCCCGCTGGGGCAGGGAACAGTTCAAGGCTTTGAATTTCATTAAATCAGATTTTATCGATCTACCATAAGACCCGTCGACATGCCGTAAAAATACCCCCGCTAATACCAGTACACCAGTCCTGTATGAGACAGCCCTAGTATGTATTCAAAATGGACGGTGGGTGTTAGCGCCGAAGTGGTGACATGTAGAAAGGTGTATGGTATGTAGGAGGACTACTGGGCCTTGAAAGCAGGCTGTGAAGTCTATGCCCAGGGACGGACACACATAAAAAAAAAAAAAAAAAAAAAAAGGTGTTTATGACAAAAAAAAAAAAAAAAAAAGACTATCCGTCATCTGAGCCAAGAAGACTGTAATAATAGTGACAGGTGAAAACCTGATTATTATGTATCCATCCTGGATGACTCTCATTGCTGTTTGAGTGACATGTGAACTTAAGTTGTGACTCTAAACAACTTTTATTAAAAACTTTTCCTTCTACAATCAAAACTTTCTGAGATTTGAGTTTTCGACCCAGACAGATATACACAGATGCACTTCGTACAAAAATAATGACCATCGACTTCGTCTACCTGGCTCAACATATACACACATATATATTCCCAATAACCTAAAAGCAAACTATTTATACCTTGCTGGGAAATGTAATACCTCCTCCGCCTTTTTACTGGATCCGCTCTTTTGTGTCATGGATCCTAACCTTTCAATGATATATAGTTAGTATAATCTAACCTGACAAAAATCCTTAACCCATTTTAGCTAAGTTGACGGCCAGATGCAATCACACTGGAGGATGGATGTGACTAGTAACCAAGGAGACTCATTTGTACTGCATAACTAAGATTACATTAATTTCATTGAACCACGAAATACACAAGAAGTGAGACTGGACCAAGTGTAGTAACACAATAGGGTGGATTTGGCCAGTAAGGAAGGAAATTCATATGTAGGAACAAGATCTAGTGAATTTCTCGCAGCCACAAAACAATAACCAAATTATGAGTGGCCCAGTACCGTCAGAAGAAAACAAACCAACTAGGATGAACTTCCAAATTCCTCTATGTGTTAACGTGACCCCCAGCAGTAAAGTAGACTGTGTTATCCCAATTTTAGGGACCTGAATATAGATAATATATGGATAACTACTTTGGTCACGATATTAGTATTTAGGTTGTTTGTAGTAGTAGTGGTAGTGGTGGTGGTATTAGTAGTAGTAGTAGTAGTAGTAGTGGCAGAAGTATTTATAATAGTTGCAGTAATAACCAGACTTCTAGTAGCACAGAAGTGCTAGAATCGAGCAACAATGAAAGCCAAACCTACCTTTCCGTATGTGTGTGTGTTTGCGTGTGTGTGTGTGTGTGTGTGTGTGTGTGTGTGTGTGTGTGTGTTTTTGTGGTGTAAGGCACTGGTGGAGGGATGGTGGAGCGGTGGTGAGACGAGAAGGAGCACAGGGCTTTAGGCGGGCTGAGCCATTTACCCTCAAGGTCGTTACTATAGTTATCAGACTCACAGCAGCACTCACGCCACACTTTCTGAAAAACCAACACGGAAATGGTGTTTGTCGTGGACTGTGGTCTTCTGGAAGTGTTATTATTGTGGAGGGCTAGTATAAGCCTTAGTTGTGTCTTTGCACCTCAGCCACGCATATGGACAAAAAAAAAAAAAAGAAAAAAAAAAAAGTTGCCCACTTTTCCCAACTCACTGTTTCTGACTACATGCACTTCACGGACAATCGAAGGATTGGTGAGTATTCTGACAGTTTTTTTAAATTTTTGATTAAGTATTAGCTGAATTATGAAGGTTTTATTAAAGGTGATTTTCTCAGAAATGCCCGGGCTGGGAGACGGGTCGGTGGAAATATATGCCAGACGCAATGGGTTAATGTGACCATATTTCTATAATTTTGGAGGTTATTGGTCGTGCAGCTGTAACAGAGTTTAGTACAGTACTCTGAACACATGAAGGAGGAGGAATAAAAGGGGAATGCAGAGATTAGGGTGTGAAGAATGTATGCTTAAACAAGGATAACTGGAGGCATTTCTGCCATGTGGTCATACTTTGAAGGGAGTTCCCGAATGAAGCGATGCATCAAACATAAAAATCAGAAACTAATTAGGCTACTTCGATATCATCATCATCATCATCATCTTCATCCATTACAAGTCTGCTGCAGAACAAAGGCCTTCCCCCAACCTTTTCCCCAAATTCCTTGACTGAGCCAATCTTCTCCACATTTTCCCTGCAAATTTCTCTGTCTCATCTCTCAACCTTCTGTCTGGCCTTTTTCTGCTATGCTTACAGTCTCTTGCTGTCCAGTCAGCCAGCCTCTTGCTCCATCAGTTATCCCTTATTCTTGCTACATCGTCTGCTCACCTCCATTTCTGTTCTTTTATAACTTTTATAATATCTGACTTTAGTCTGCTCTCTCACCGAAGTTGATCTTTTCCTGCCTCTTAATGATAGTCGCAACAATGACCCTTCCTTTGTTCTCTGAGAACGGATTAATTTATTTTACATCGATTTTGTCAGGTTCCAGGTCTCACAACCATACGTCATAGCTGGAATTATACATCCGTTATATACTTTTCGTTTCATACAAACTGGCAAGCTACTTTTCATAGTGTCCCTATGTTTACCGAAAGCTATCCATCCAATATAATGCGTCTTTTTATTTCGCTATCATGACCTTTCATTAATTTTAGTATTTGCCCCCAAGTAAATGTACTCCTCGACTTTTCAAGAATTTCTTTACATATTCTAATGACGCTCTTTGGTGTTTGTGGAATAAACTTTTTTAGTTTTACTCCGGTTCATCTTTACCCTGCTTTGAGACTTTCTCAGTTCAGGTCATTTATCATTCCTTGCAATGTATCTGTTGTTTCTGAGATTAGGACAATGTCATATGCAAATCTTAAATGATTTAGCTTTTCTCTATCTATGTTCACTCCTTTGTTTTCCCAGTCAAGCTTTCTGAAAATACCTTCTAGGCATGCTGTAAATAATTTTGGTGAAATTGTACCTGATGCACGTCCTTCTCAATCATATTTTTTCCGAGTCCTTATGTAATCTAACTGTAGATCTTTATATATGTTTTCGAGCAGTTTTATAATGTTCTCATTCACTCCTTTTCGCAATGAGTTTATTAATTCCTATGTGCTCCACTGTGTCGAAAGCCTTTTCATAATCAACAAAACCTAAGCACAGTGGTTTGTTATATTCTGTAGTTTTCTCATTTCGCCGTTTCATTGTGTGTAGATGATCAGTAGTAAAATACCGGCTTCGGAATCCTGCCTGTTCGCGAGGTAGGTTTTCCTCCAGATTTGTTGTTATTCTGTTCGTAAGGACTTTAGTGAAGAGTTTGTAAATGACTGATAATGAGCTAATGGATCGATAGTTACTAAGATCTTTTGAGTCACTTTTTTTTTTTTTTTTTTTGGTAAAGTAAAATAACTGATGCATTACCCCATGTTTTGTGAAATTTGTTCTTTTTTATACATTGAGTAAATACGTGAGCAAGCCAATTTTGTACTCCTACTCCTGCACTCAACAGTAAATCTGTTACTATTTCATCCTCTCCCGGAGCCTTCCGGGAGAATTATTTACTTCGTCTGGTGTTACCTCAGGTATTTCACTTGTGTTAACTGAAAAGTTAGCCATTGGTACTACTTTCTTTGATGCATAGGCTACAGTTCTTTGTAAACTTCTTCAAATCTCATATCACCATCTTATCTCTGTGTTTAATGATTTCGCAGTTTTTGTCTTTCAGTTTTGTAATTTGCTGCTTTCCTAGTGCCATTTTACTTCGAACCTGTTTCAAATTTCTTCATTTTTTTATGGTTTCTTTGATCTGATCCATGTTTCTCTTTCTTTTTTCGTCATTTTGCCTCTTGTTGATAAGCATATTTAATTCAGCTCTTTCTATTTCCTCTTTCTTTGTTTTTACTCTTATTTCCTTTCTATTTTTCCTTTCAATTTTTTTTTCATAAGCTCTAGTGTCTTTTCTGAATACTTCTTGACTTTGATTGAATCAGGTTTTCCTACTACCTCTGCTGATTCTGTAAGCATTTCTGTTAGTCTGTCATTCAGCTCATCAACGTCACATTCACCATTACTTCGATATCTATCTATCTATCTATTGCCAGACGCCTCAATCCCGTTTGGGGTGGCCACAAACAAATCGTCTCCAAGTCGCCCTGTCCCCCGCCATTTCACTGCCCTGCTACCAACTCACACACCCCTCTCTCATATACGTCTCCACCCCATCCCTCCATCTCATCCTCGGCCTCCCCCTCCCTCTTCCCCCCTCTACCTCACTCACATACACTCTCTTCGTCAGTCTTTCACCCTCCATCGTCTCCAAATGGCCAAACCACCTCAGTATGTTCCTCATAACGCTTCCTATCACATCCACATCCACACCACAACGCTCCTTTATATCCTCATTCGTCAGCCTGTCTCTCCATGTGACTCCACAGGCTCCTCTTAAATAACTCATTTCCACTGCTCTCACTCTTGACTTGTGTCCTTCCAACAACGTCCAAGCTTCACTTCCATACGTTAGAGTTGATATCACAATACTGTCATGTAGTAACTTTTTCACTTCCATGCTCACTTCCCTGTTTCTTATCACTGCTTTCAAAGAACCAGCAACCTTTCTTCCCTGATGTACCCTTTCAAGCACTTCACCCTCCAAACCTCCATCCTTACTCATCACACTCCCCAAGTACTTAAACGTACTCACATTTTCCAATTCCTCACCATCCAACCTCTCTGTACATTCACTGACTTCACCTCTCTCAAAGATCATCACTTTACTCTTCCCTACATTCATCTTTAGATTCCGTTTCTTACACACTCTCCCAAACTCATCCATCAAGCCTTGCAGCTCCCCTTCGTCTTCACTCAACAACACAATATCATCTGCAAACAACAGTACAGGGAGTTTCCAAACACTATCCTCTCTCACCAGGGCCACTCCAACATCCACTACCCTACCTTGTACCTCTTTTATTACCTCATCCATGTACAGATTGAACAACCATGGAGACATGACACATCCCTGTTTCAACCCAACTTTCAAAGAGAAAAATTCACATAGTTCACCATCCACATGCACTGCAGCCTTCGCACCATCGTACATACTCTTCACAGCATTCATCAGCTTCCCATCTACTCCATATATTCTTAACACTTTCCACAATCCTTGTCTATCCACCCTGTCATATGCTCTCTCCAAATCCATGAAAGCCGCATACAACTTCTTTCCCTTCTCTAGAAACATTTCCACTAAAGATCTAAGAATGAATATCTGATCTACACAACCTCTTCCCTTCCTAAAGCCTCCCTGTTCTTCTCCAACTAATTTCTCTGTTCTTTCTCTAACTCTGTCAATAAGTATCCTACCATAACCTTTTCCTATTATACTAAGGAGACAAATGCCCCTATGATTACCACACACTTCTTTTTCCACTTTTCCTTTGTACAAGGGAATAATTATACCTGACTTCCAATCCTCCGGGACTCTACCTTCCTCCCAGGCCAATCTGCACATCTTCCACATCCGTTCTATTACTATCTCTCCCCCATGCTTCAGCATTTCACCACACACTCCATCAATTCTTGGGGCTTTCCCCGATTTAACTTTCTTCATTGCTTCCACAACTTCTATCCTGTTGATTTCTTCCTGTCTTCTCACCTCCCTCCTTCTCCCAGCCATTCCCCAGCCACTTATACTCGCATTACTTCCATCCTCTACGTTCAACAGTTCCTTAAAGTGTTCTCTCCATCTGCTCACTTTTTCTCCCTTCTCCACTAGTAATCTACCATTTTTGTCTTTCACTCCCCTGCTAACTTCACTTCCACCCTGTCTTACTCTTTTCACCTATTTCCAGAACATTTTCTTACAGTCCCTCCACTTTACACTCAAATTCCTTCCAAATTCCTCATCCACTCTCTTCTTACTCTCTCTTACTAATCTTTTCACCTCTTTCTTTCTACATATAACTCTCTCTTCCGCCTCTCAACTTCTTCCACGCCCCTATTTCTTATCCATTCATTGTATGCTTTCTTCTTTTATGCCACAGCCTGTCTCACCTCTTCAGTCCACCACGCTGTTCCTTGCACCCCCTCCGTCTTCTCTTCCTTCCACACACCACATCACATGCTGCACATATTTCTTCTGTAAATATCCTACACACACCTTCCACGTCTCCCATCTGCTCCAATTCATATTTGCCCAATCGTTCCTCCACTTCTCTCTTATACTGTGCCTTTTTCTGATCCTCTTGTATCCTTTCCACTCTCCTTGCAACTACTCTTTCCTCTCGTCATTCCCTTCATCTATTCCTCCATCTTACTTGAATCCTAATTCTGGCCACCAGCAAGTAGTGGTCAGAAAGTCCACTCCCCCAACCTCTATAAGCTCTTGCATCCATTACACATCTTCGCATCCTTTCATCCACACACACATAATCAATCCTTGCCTTCCTTTCATTCAGTTCACCACCCACTCTTCTCATTACTCGCCATGTATACCTGTGGATCATTTTATGCCTGAAGAGGGTATTGGCTATCACCAACCCCCTCCCAGCACAAATGTCCAACAACGCACTCCCATTCTCATCAATCTCAGCAGGCACACCCCACTCACCAATTATTCCATCCACCTTCACATTCCCAACTTTACCATTCATATCACCGATCAAAAACAGTCTCTCATTCCTTCCAAACTTTTCCATGCACACTTCTACATTTGCCCAGAACTCTTCTCTCACTCTTCTAGCACGATCTTGCGTTGGCGATATCACTTTCCTATATCTTCAAAAGCTTGTTGTATAAGTAGTGCCTGCTGAAAAATATCACATTCATTTTTTTTCTTCAAATAAGATAAGCAGATACATATAGCTGAAATAATCATTTCAGTGTGATACATAGGCAGGTACATTTTAGTACAAGATAACCTTGTGTGTGTGTGTGTGTGTGTGTGTGTGTGTGTGTGTGTGTGTGTTTTACACAATGAAGGAGGAACCAAAGGCCAGGACCCCACAAACTGTTCCTTCCAAGAAAAAAAAAACAATAACAATACAAAAGAGAGACAAATTCAAGATCCATTCATTTCAAGATGCCTGGATACACTGCATTTGAAAGACTGGAGATCATAGGAGGTAGGAAATACAAACCGAGAGACAGTTCCAGAGCTGACCTGTTGCATTAATGAAGGACTGTGAGTAACGATTAAATTTTGCATTAGAGAATTAGGAAAAAGATGAGAGCTTTTTGCTAAATGGATGCTACACTTCCGTCATAGAGGAGGAGGGATGCAAGCAGACAGTTCAATGGAGCAGTGACCACTGAAGCGGCGATAGCAGTTTTATTAAATGTTTATTACGATTGGAAAACAGCACCTTAGGCATGTCAGAAAATGACGAGCTGTCTAGCGATTTGGCGAGCTGTCTAGAGTTGTCATTGTGCCAGTCAAGGAAGCATCATATTTTAACCTGCCGCGTCCCGTTGACGTATATATACATCCACACGTTTTGTCACTGTCAGTCCTGTTGATGTATATAAACGTACATCAATTGCAAGGTCCCTAATTTGCCAAATTTTCAGTTTTTGCGCATGAATTTTGGTACGTATACACGGGACACCTTTCTCTACAAGATGCCAGGCAGGGACAATGCCTTACCCCACATGACTTCCCCCCCCCCAGCACGCCATTGTCTCGGGAATTCGCCTGTTACCAGTGACCTGGCAAGTAAAGATATGTCGTGGCACGGTACGAAATTCAGGGCCAGAGTGATTCCCCAATCTATGACAATGTGGAGGACAAAATTCATAGAGTATTAGAGGAAGAAACAGTCAAAAATAATGATCAGTTAATGTTGCCAAAAAAAGGTCAGGTATGTTGATGTGTTTGGTGAGTGAAACAATGCTTATATTGCCTGTATTATTGTGTGAAAACTAATATACTCTCGTACTACATATAAATTAGTACCAAATAAATACCATTTATGAGTAGTATGGAATAGTTACCCTCCCCTAGAACTCATTTCTTTGGAGCCAGCATGATAGAAAACCCAGTAAGGTAAGGGGTACTGCTACCTGTCTCGAGTATTTTAAACCTCAGGTGAGCGATTTCTCTATGAATTTTCGATGTTTCTCACCAAAAGTGGAGGTTTGAGCCGATTTTTTTTTTTTCCAAAATTGGCCAGGATTGGGGGGAGTCAGTGGTGCAAAATCGGTCAGGACGGGGCGGGTTAATGAAAAAAAAAAAGTGCCCTTGTAACTGTTAAGTTGCGTTACGAAATGCACATGAATCTGCCCAATTCCTGTATAAGTGCCCCTAAATATAAGTGACCCTAAATACAAGTGAGCAAAATATATAACATAGTATTGTATCAGTTTTATTCTCAGATAAGTTATATTAAGCTATTAAAGTCACTGTTAGGTTGTTATACTGTATGGAGAAATATCCATTACAGTATAATCAGAGGATAATCAAAACACATACAAGATTTGTATGGAACCCATTAATTGGTAGGAAGTCCACTCACCTTCCTTCTCAATCACCTCCAGCAGTCTGTTCGGCACAGAGGCGACATGGGTTCCGTAAGAGCTGCTACTGGTTTGTGATGTGAACATTGGTGTGGGCCAGTAGTTCATCTGGTATCCGTTCACTCTCAGGCTCCCAACAGTTAACCATATTTCCCCCTACATTTCGATGGGGTTCATGTCTGCTCCCTTACTGATCCAGTCGAGCAGCTGCAGGTCCTGTCGACCTTTAAGCCATTCCTAGCCTCTTCTTGCCATGTGGATGGGGCAGATGTCCTGAACAAAAATTATACTGAAGAGAGGAAACGGATAGTTCCCCTCCTGAACTGAGGAGAGGGAAAAATCCTGCAGAATTTCAATGAATTTTCAGCAGTGAACCTCCCCTCTATCCTTGTGACGTCACCCATGCCGTGGATGCACACCCATCCCCAGACATTGACGGTGACGTGTCCACTTCAGTCCTCCTCGTAGATGTTCCTACTGTCATGTCTGCACGTGAAAATAATATTAACACATCGTTCAGATAGTATCGTATCCAATATTTTTGAAGTTTCAGGAAAAACCGCCGTTTTTCATGTTATGTATCATTATGCACTATTTTTATGGTATATTTTATGGGGATTGTAAGGCTTAATGAACAGTGGTGCAAGTCTTGGTAATATGCGTTCATCTAGAAGCACTATTACTAAGGACATCAATTGATCTGCATATTTTTTATATAAAAATTCTTTAATGATACAGTATAATAGTGTGTTTATGTTATACATATCATCAGTAAATTTTTACATATGCATTTAAGTTTTGTGGCCTCCAGAAATCTTTTCTCTATTATTAAATTGTATTAATACAAAATACCTGGTAACAGTCGTAAAGAGAAGTGTCGTGCATACTATCAACGCAGCTCTCTCCAATCAGTGTTCTCTCTCTCTCTCTCTTTGAGAGAAAGATACACACACACACACACACACACACACACACACACACACACACAGAAGTGAATGGAGAGTGTTAAAGAACAGTAGCTAAATAAAGGCCAGATAGAGCTGCGTTGATACTCTTCCTGACACTTCTCTTTACGACCGTTACCAGGTATTTTGTATTCATAAAATTTAATGACAGAGAAAAGATTTCTGGAGGCCACAACACTCAAATGCATATGTAAAAATTTACTGATGACATGTATAACATAAGCATATTTTTATACTGTATCACTAAAGAATTTTAATAATAAATATTTTTAGATCAATTGATATTTATAGTAATAGTGCTTCTAGATGGACGTATATTACCAACACTTGCACCACTGTTTATTAAGCCTTAGAATCCTCATAAAATATACCACTGAACTGGTGCATAATGAATGATAACATGAAAACGGCGGTTTTTCCAGAAATGTCAAAAATAATAGAAACGATACTATCTGTTCACGTGCAGATATGACCGTAGGAACATCTTCGAGGAGGATAGAATTGGACACGTCACCCGTCAATGGCTGGGGATGGGTGTGCATCCACGGCATGGGTGACGTCACAAGGATAGAGGGGAGGTTCACTGCTGAAAATTCATTGAAATTCTGCAGGATTTTTCCCCCCCCTCAATTCAGGAGGGGAACTATCCGTTTCCTCTCGGCAGTATAATTTTTGTTCAGGACCGCTGCCCCATCCACACGGCAAGAAGAGGCTCGGAATGGTTTAAAGGTCGACAGACCAGCAGATGCTCGACTGGCCCAGCAAGGGAGCAGACATGAACCCCATCTAAAATGCAGGGGGAAATATGGTTAACTGTGGGGAGCCTGAGAATGAACGGACACCAGATGAACTACTGGCCCACATCCATGCTCACATCACAAACCAGTAGCAGCTCATACGGAATCCATTTCTCCTCTATGCCGAACAGACTGCAGGAGGTGATCGACATTGAAGGTGTGTGGACTTCCTACTAATAAATGGGTTCCATACAAATCTTATGTGTGTATTGATTATCCTCTGATTATAATGGATATTACTCCATACAGAGTAACAACCTAACAATGACTTTAATATCCTAATATAACGTATCTGAGAATATAATTGATATAACACTATTTTATATATTTTGCTCACTGACATGATTTGTATTTGTAGGCAGTTGTACAGGAATTAGGCAGGTTATTGTGTATTTCGCAACGCAACTTTCTAGTTACAATGGCACTTTTTCCCATTAAAATATGATGCCTTCTTGACTGGCACAATGACAACTCTAGACATTTCGCCAACTCGCTAGACATCTTGCCAACTGCGGACATGCCTAAGGTGCTGTTTTCCAATCGTGATAAAAATATAATAATACTGCTGAGATATAAGTTGGTCAGTGTGTGAGCAATAACAAATAGGCCTACTGGTAAACTACTGTTCGATGTAGCTTTAAGTGAACATCCACTGGGTGAGTCACCGTGACATCATTTATTATATAATATATAACAAATATATTACTTAACTCGAAACTATAGTATAACATAATATACTGATCAAAGGAAACTCGATAAGCTAAGCTAAACTCGATAAGCTAAGCACCCACAACGTTATTTGTTAAGTCGATATCATAATAAGGTTATATTTCTTCCTAAATATTGCTATTCATGTATTATGCCACTCATAAAGCATTTTTCTAATATTTCAGTGTTTGTCTTTATATGATGTTTCAGGTTCCACCTCGAAAACATAATTATATGTAATATAATTATGTAATATGCTCCAAACTTATCAATAGAACCTAATTGCTCCTGAGGTGTGTCTCATCAAGTGTGAAAGGCACAGATTGCGTAAATCACTCGTGGACGTCCTTGGCCCCGTATGCACACAGCCTCATTGCCATTATAACACACCTACATAACACTCTTACTACACTCCCCCCTTCCCCACGAGACGTATTGTTCCCCCCCCCCCACGCACACACACTGTATTTGACAATCTATGTACTGAATGAAATCCTTTTATGAATTCTGTTGTTCCAAAGGAAAATAAGCATAAAGAGTTTAACATTTATATCGTGTTCATTAACATCACACTGTCAGGCTGGCAATACTGAAAGAAACGGACCAGGACTATGACTGGTGGGTGAGAGCTGCAATATCAGGACTCCATATTATAATTACAAATCATAATAGATAGATAGATAAATAGATAGATAGACAGCTCTATGCGAGCCTGGGAATGGGAAATGAGCTTGCAAATTACACTGAGGAAAGCTGACGACAGTGGCCAGTAAGGAGATGATGCAGTTAGTTGTCAGCAATCCACCCGTGAACAAAGCCCTAATGACCATACACACACATACACACATACTCACACACAGGATTCTTAAACTTTCCATCCACAAGGAACACACGTGATACGTCTCCTGTTTCACTAGAATTTAGGAAAGAGAGCTCAGAAGGAGACAGGCGATAGAAGAGACAGGTCGCAGGGAGAAGGGCTTGGCAACTTGAGAGAGAGACAGAGAGAGCGAGACAGAGAGATAGCTAGCGGGACTGTACTTTATACTCCGCTGTGTGTGAGAGACTTGTTAATATTTCCAAGACAAATAAAAATAGTCCCATACTATTCTTTACCTCTCCTGTCACTACATGACAAGTGGGAAAGAAGATTATCTACTCACGAAGCTACTCCAGTATAATAACCGCTCGTCCACAAGTCTAATATATATATAACTCAACTACAAGTAACCACAAAGGAGTTACAAAGTCTTTTATGACATTTGGTAGCAGCGAATCTACGGACATCGTCTCCGAATCAAAAGCAAATTTCTACAAAAGCAGGCGAGACTCTACAAGATTAGCTTCAGTTCTACAGTGAATTCCTACAAAATACAGCCTACAATGCAAATAGCCTACAAGTCTACAAAACAACTCTATAATCTTCACGTAACTTCAAGCAGCAGCAAGAAGAACATAAAACAAAGCAAGTAAAGAAGAGGAAAGACCAAAGCAACAAGCACACAAACCCCCACCACTCTCTCCCGCCTACCTCCATCGCTGACGCAGAGGTCAAGACACGCAGCAAAACACCAGAGCCACATTTATAACGCATCTTACTCATCTTCACTCAAGTTACTCATCGCTATTCGTTTACTCACTACAGCTACCAGTGTGGGAAGTTGACGTCACCATACGTGTGCTGAAACGACGCCAAGCCGTGTGTCTGACACCCCACAACACACCAATCAACCCGTGATGAACAACGCTATCACCACGTGCAACACCACCCACACCATTCCCACCACGGTAAAAATTAGTGAGTTACATAGTTACTTCATTTATACAATACACAGTGATAGACAATAAGCTTCTGCACAAACATATAAAACGTGCTGTATAGTTACAGCTTAAATACACATACTTACTTCAGTTAGCTGCATAACTCAAACACTAAATAATCACCAACAATAAATATTCTACACTGTATATATTCATTCATTTATTATAACATTTATTTACTACCAACGAGTGTTACCATTTATACCTACATAAAATACGTGTTTCATACATACAACTATACATTATTACATCTACAAAGTAATAAAGAAAATATACCATCACAGTTACTCAGTGAGCGATTAAAAGAATTGTATTAAACATTTATTAATTAAAGCTACCTAGTGGAAACATATAAATTAAGTTACAAGGTAAACTAGAAAAAAAAAAAAAGATGGCCAACACAAATGACGTTAGCAAGAGTGAACATCTTCAACACAATCGTGAAGACAAAGATTTCCACACAATGCTGACACATATATTGCCCACGATAGGTACAAGTGAACAACAAGTCAGTGTATATAGTTAATACTGTATATAGTGTGTATATATTTTTTTTATATAAAACAACAAAATATGGGACTATATAATATCATTTTCAATAATACCTGTGCAATATAAACTAAACTTTAAAAAAGTATCCCAAGGAAATTAGCCAGTAATTATGCAACCATGAACAACATGGAAAAAGCGTACACAAACGAAGAAAAACAAACTATAGAAAATCAATCCATACAAAAAAGAAAGAAAGAAAGAAAGAAAAAGTAAGAAAGAAAAAAGAGAGAAATAGAGTAAGATCACATAACAAACAAATGAAAATAAGTGTAAGTGTTACTACATATGCCAAAACACCACATAAGCTACAAACAAAAAAGCAAACGGTTGTCTCCACAAGCTAGTGGCATGGCACATCATATCATCGACCGCAGCATATGTTAGGACTGCAATTATTACAATTATGTAACTACAAACGATATGTAACAATTATGTAACTCCATATTATAATTATGTAACGACAAACGATTGCATTATGTTACACTTATTACAATTATGTAACTACAAACGATATGTAACAATTATGTAATGACAAACGATTGCATTATGTTACACTTGCTACAATTATGTAACTACAAACAATATGTACCAATTTATGTAACAGTTGCATTAACAAGATGTAACTTTTATGTAACTTTAACTACAATTATGTAACTACAAACAATACTACAAACAATATGTACCATTTATGTGACAGTTGCATTAACAAGATGTAACTTTTATGTAACTTTAACTACAATTATGTAACTACAAATGATATGTAACAATTATGTAACTACAAACGATATGTAACAATTATGTAACGACAAACGATTGCATTATGTTACACTTGCTACAATTATGTAACTACAAACGATATGTAACAATTATGTAACGACAAACGATTGCATTATGTTACACTTTGCCAATTAACAGTTGCATTAACAAGATGTAACTTTTATGTAACTTTAACTACAATTATAAGGCCAAGACACTTATGTAACAGTTGCATTAACAAAATGTAACTACAATTATAAGGCCAACACAATTATGCATTACCACAATATTTTGTAACAATTCATAAAATGTTACAATTATGTATTACCACAATGCCACTACAATAACCCAAGTACATACTGTATTACAGTTAAATGATTTACTTTAATGCATTTATTCAAATATGTATACAACTTGTTTAAAATGTAATATTACTGAATAATCACTATTTACTATGAATATTATATGTATACAATATTCATACAATTATGTTACTTTTACAATATTATGTATTTCACTTAATTAGCTTAGAAGTTCATTATAATGTGTATATAATATGTATTAATATGTTAGGACTATTAACTGTCGATGGTACGCCATTTTTGCGTGACCGAGCAGATATCAGGACTCCATATTATAAATACAAATCATAATAGATAGATAGATAAATAGATAGATAGACAGCTCTATGCGAGCCTGGGAATGGGAAATGAGCTTGCAAATTACACTGAGGAAAGCTGACGACAGTGGCCAGTAAGGAGATGATGCAGTTAGTTGTCAGCAATCCACCCGTGAACAAAGCCCTAGTGACCATACACACACATACACACATACTCACACACAGGCTTCTTAAACTTTCCATCCACAAGGAACACACGTGATACGTCTCCTGTTTCACCAGAATTTAGGAAAGAGAGCTCAGAAGGAGACAGGCGATAGAAGAGACAGGTCGCAGGGAGAAGGGCTTGGCAACTTGAGAGAGAGATAGCTAGCGGGACTGTACTTTATACTCCGCTCTGTGTGAGAGACTTGTTAATATTTCCAAGACAAATAAAAATAGTCCCATACTATTCTTTACCTCTCCTGTCACTACATGACAAATGGGAAAGAAGATTATCTACTCACGAAGCTACTCCAGTATAATAACCGCTCGTCCACAAGTCTAATATATATATAACTCAACTACAAGTAACCACAAAGGAGTTACAAAGTCTTTTATGACAGCAACGCTCCCACAATGTGATCCATAATATAGTTTGAGAGTTCATAATAGGCTGTTTGTTTGTTTTTTCATAAGAAATGGTTGTCCATCAGTATGTTAACCTTAATAATTGACATAAATGGAGGAACAGGAACTTCTACAGTGACACTATAACACACCAGAGTAGCTATCGCGATTGGGGGTTTTAGCAGCCACCTCCCCTCTAACTGGTATCCGCCACTGAACACATGATTACCTAAAACATTTAAGAAAACATCATTGTGAGTATGGCTACCCCACAACTATTACTGAAACGTAGGCTATGCACATAAGTATTGTTTATTGGCTAACATAATCTGTAAGGTGAGCTGGTAATGTATTGGACTTGTATTTTGACACAGTATTAAACTGTAGGTAAACATATTACATGGAACGTCATTGCTCATTAGCACAAATTGATAATGTGTATGTGTCTACTGATAGGCAGCTGACGAGTTGAGAGAGAGAGAGAGAGAGAGAGTCGAGGTGGTGGAGCAGGCTGCATGTTGTCCGTTAATGAGAGATAGGGTATCCTATGTTTGGTGTAATTTAGTGTGTAATCAGTTGTCTATAATAATGAAAAATAAAAAACAAATAGGTTTATTATTATTTAGGATACAGGATATCACTGATGCCTTAATAAACATACTGTAATGGCAAAGAATGTATAACTGTTGGAGTAAACGACATGACCCCATTTCATCCGCCTCTCCTTCACCTGCCAAGCTCCCGCTCACTCCCATACTGTCCCCTTCCCTTTACATCGCGCCATTTATGGGTGAACTTTGCTCACTGTCTCTGAACCACAGCTCAACCTGTATCGTGGTTTACGCTAGAAGATAAGAGAATCATTATTCTCTATAACTCAGCCTTTATAAATGGCATACTGCACAGCTCATTATCCCAAACAATCACACACTATTTATTTGCCAGTATCACAGCATAATACAGTGACCACATAATAATATAATACGGCACAGAGTATGAAGCATGGCGATTCGAAAAACTCTCGGGCATGTACACACGAGCACACACATACATGCTGTTGCCACGTTAACCATATTCCGGTACTAGGTGGTCCAGGTGGAACTCTTGTTGACTGTACAGCTTAGAAGGTCATTGATGAATAACAGAAAGAGAGTTGGTGATAGGACAGAGCCCTGAGGAACACTATTGTTGATAGGTCTAGAAGAACGAAGGCCATCTACAACCGCGGCCACAGAACGACCCGAAAGGAAGCTATAGATGAAGGCACAGATAGAAGGATAGAAACTGTAAGAGGGCAGTTTGGAAATTAAAGATTTATGCAAGACTCTATCGAAAGCCTTTGAGATGTCAAGTGCAATGGCAAAGCTTTCGTCAAAGTCCCGAAAGTAGAGTGACCAGTAGCCTGAAAGGTAGGTGAGAAGATCGCCAGCGAAGCATCCCTGACGGAACCAATACTGACGATCAGAAAGAAGGATGTGATAGGAAAGATGCTTTAAAATTTTTCTATTGAGAATTGACTAGAAACCTTTTGAGACACAGGGTATTAAAAGAATAGGACGATAGTTAGAGGGTTGGGAATGGTCACCCTTCTTTGGAATTGGCTGAATGAGAGCAAACTTCCAGCAAGAAGGAAATGTACAAGTTGATAGACAAACGCAAAAGAGTTCACCTAGACAGGGTGTATGCACAGAAGCACAGTTCTTCAGGACAACAGGAGGGACTCCACCAGGTCCATGTGCCTTGTTAGTACTGTGGCCAGTGATGGCAGAAAACACATCGGGTGAAGATATTTTAATGTCAGCCATGAGAAAGCCAAAGGGGGAAGTGATGGAGGAACACCACCGGAATCATCTAAGGTGGAATTGGAGGAGGAAGTCTGAGTGAAGAGATTTGCTTTATCAGTAGAAGAAATAGTTATACAGCCATCAGAGTAGAAAAAAGGGGAGAAGGATGATGAGGTAAAGTTGTTAGAAAGGTTTCTGGAAAGGTGCCAGAAGGGCCGGGAAGAATTTGAGTTGTAGAGCTGATAGCATTTTGTATGGATGAAATGATTTTTTAGCAGAGCGAAGAACAGACTTGGCAAGATTCCGGGCAGAAGCATAAAAAAGATGTGATTCAGGGGTTGGTTGGCTCTGGTACCTATTATAGGCACTCTCCTTGTTATGGACAGCATTAGATTAGGCGTGCTTAACCCGCCCCATCCCGACCACTTTTCCACCACTGACTCCCCCCAATCCCGACCATTTTTGGAACAAATTTTTTTTGGCTCAAACCTCATCTTTTGGTTAGAAACATCGAAAATACATAGAGAAATTGCTCACCTGAGGTTTAACCAGCCCTGTCCTCACATGATGTACACTCATATCCCGGAGACATAAATTAATGCGGCAACATTGCAAGGTCCCTAATTTGCACAATTTTCTATTTTCACGAGTGATTTTTGGCACGTATATACGGGACACCTTCCTCTATTCCTCTACAAGATGCCAAGCAGGGACAATGCCTTAAACCGCATAACCTCCCCCCCCCCCTGCACGCCATTGTCTCGGCAATTCACCTGTTACCAGTGACCTGGCCAATAAAGACATTCAGGGCCAGAGTGATTCCCCAATCGATGACAATGTGGAGGACAAAGTTTATATAGCATTAGAGGAAGAAACAGTCAGAAATGATCAGGTAATGTGGCAAAAAAAGGTCAGGAATGGTGATGAGTTAGTGAGTGAAACAATGCTTATAATGCCTATATTACCATTTGAAAACCAATATACTCTCGTACTACATATAAATTCGTACCAAATGAATAAATAAATACCGTTTATGAGTGGTGTGGAATAGTTATCCTCCCATAGAACTCGTTTTCTTTGCAGCCAGCTTGATAGAAAACCCCGCAAGCTAAGGAGGTACTCCTACCTGGATCGAGTATTTTAAACCTCAGGTGAGTGATTTCTCTATGAATTTTCGATGTTTTTCACCAAAAGCGGATGTTTTAGCCAACAAAAAAAAGGTCCAAAAATGTCGGGACTGGGGCGTACCACTGCCCAGAAAACGTCGGGATGGGGGGGGGTTAAAATACTCGATCCAGGTAGCAGTACCTCCTTACCTGACTGGATTTTCTAACAGCCTGGTCCAAAGAAAACGAGTTCTATGGGAGGGTAACTATTTCACACCACTCGTAAATGGTATTTATTTATGTACTTGGTACTAATTTATATGTAGTACGAGAGTATATTGGTTTTCAAACAGTATTATAGGCATTATAAGCATTGCTTCACTCACTCATCACCATACCTGACCTTTTTTTGCCACATTACCTGATCATCATTTCTTTACTGTTTCTTCCTCTAATGCTATGTAAAGTTTTTCCTCCACATTGTCATTGATTGGGGAATCACTCTGGCCCTGAATTTCGTACCATGGCATGACATGGCTTTACTGGCCAGGGCACTGATAACAGGTGAATTGCTGAGACAATGGCGTGCAGGGGGGGGGAGGAGGTCATGCTGGGTAAGGCATTGTCCCTACCTGGCATCTTGTAGAGGAAGGTGTCCCGTGTATACGTACCAAAAATCACTCACAAAAATTGAAAATTGTGCAAATTAGGGACCTTGCAATTGATTCGCATTTATGTACATTGACGGGATTGGCAGTGACAAAACGTGTGAACGTTAATTCACGTCGACGGTATGCCGCGGGTTAAACCAAGGGTTTCTTGCATTAATCAAAGGACATGAGAAGCGAATATATCCTTCAAGGCCTGAGAGAATAACCTTCATAATGGCAAGGCAAACTCAGATGGTTCCCAGTCATGGAAGCAATGATCATTCCGGGGAAAATCAAAAAAGTGCTGCTTGAAGGCCTCCTGATACGCAGCTCCAAAGAGCCACAATCGACGTTTTTTTGGAGGGTCCACAGGCCATACCGGAGTGATAGAACAGATTAAGGTAATAAGGTTTTGATCAAAGGAGTCCAACGGAGAGGAAAGATTAACATTGTAAGCAAAAAGATTAGTTGTAAGGAAGAGGTCAAGTATGTTGGAGCTCTCTCCAAGGTGGTCAGGGATATGGGTAGGATGCTGTACAAGCTGCTGTAGGTCATTAAGGATAGAAAAGGTGTAGGTTTGTTCACCAGGTGGATCAGTGAAAGGAAAGTAGAGCCAAATATGGTGGTGAACATTGAAATCCCCCTAGAATGGAGATTTCAGGGAAAGGAGAAATGTATAGAATATGTTCTATCGTGGAAGAAAGACAGTTGAAGAACTGTGCACAGTCAGTAGAATTAGGGGATGTATTTAGTCAGAGAGTGACAGGAAACCCGAAGCCAGAGAGTAGAGAATTCAGAAGAATCAGGTTCAGCAATATGAAAGCAAGATAAGTCCTTGCATACATATACACAACAGCCACCTTTGGCTTTGAAATGAGTATAGAGAAAGTAGGAGGATACCGAACAGGTGAATCTCAGTTAGGAAGAGAAAGTGGGGTTTAGAGGAGGAGAGGTGGTGCTCAACAGAGCAAAAGTTAGAGGAAAGGCCACGAATGTTGCAGAAATGAAGAAGTGTCAGAGTGTGGTTCCAGGCAGCTCATTGAGTCATCAGCAGGAGAGAAGTGAAATAACAGTCCATAGAATATGTATTCAAATACATTCCTTCTGGTTAGTGTTACCCAGACTATCTGTTTTGAATTCTATCAACAGTACATATCTATTCCCAGACGCCTTAATCCCATAACGGATGGCCATAAACGTACAGCCTCCATGTCACCATGTTCCCTCCCATTTCACTGCCTTCACTCCAGCCTACACTTCCCTCTCTCATATACCTCCACTCCATCACTCCATCTCATCCTCGGCCTCCCCCTCCCTCTCCCCCATTTCACCTCACTCATATAAACTCTCCTCGTTAATCTCTTGCCCTCCATTCTCTCCACATGGCCAAACCACATCAATGTATTTCTCCCAGCACTTTATGTTGCATTCACATCCACACCACATTGTTACTTCACTTCCTCCTTTGAGAGTCTGCCTCTCCATGTAACTCCAAATCTCCTCTCAAATCACTCATTTCCAGTGCTCTCACTCTTGATCTGTGTCCTTCCAACAAGGTCTAAGTTTCACTTCCATATGCTAGAGTTGGTATCACAATAATAGCATGCAGCGACTTGTTTACTTCCATGCTCACTTCCCTATTTCTTATCACTGCTGTTGCAGAACCATCAACCTTTCTTCCTTGTTGTAACCTTTCAAGCACTTCATCCTCAAACTTCCATCCTTACTCATCATACTATCCACGTTCTTAAATGCACTCATATTATCCATTTTCTCATCCTCCTACCTCACTGTACATTCAGTGACTTCATTTCTCTCGAAGACCATAATTTTACTCTTCCCTCCATTCACCTGTAGATTCCATTTCTTTCACACTATCCCAAACTCATTCATCAAGCCTTGCAGTGGTCCTTCGTCATCACTTAACAATACTGTATCATCTGCAAACAATGGTACAGGAAGTTTCCAAACGCTACTGTCTCTCATTTCCAGTTCCAGTTCTGGAACTGTCTCCCTCTGTCTGTAATTCCTGCTGCCTATGATCTCCAGTCTTTCAAACGCAGTGTGTCCAGGCATCTCAAAATGATCGGATCTTGAATTTGGCTCTCTATTGTATTTTGTTTTTCTCTTGGAGGGAACTGTTACTGCGGGCTCATGACCTTTGGTTCCTTCTTCCTCGCATTAAAAAAAAAAAAAAAAACTCCAGCATGCACTGCCCTACCTTTCATCTCGTTTATAACCCCATCCATATACAGACTTACAGTAACAGCTATGGAGACATGACACATCCCTGTTTCAATCTAACATTCAGACAGAAAAAACTCACTCAGTTCAGTATCCACACGCACTGCAGCCTTAGATCCCTGATATATATTCCTCATGGCATTCAAGAACTTTCTATTTACTCCAGGTAATCTTAATATTGTCCATATTCTATGTGTATCCAGTCTGCCATATGCTTTCTCCATATCCTTGAAGCTCGCATACAACTTCTTTCCCATCTCTAGAAACTTATCCACTAAAGACCTAAGAATGAATATCTGATCTACACAACCTCTCCTCTACCTAAATTCTCCACTTTCTACTCTAACTAATTCCTCTGTTATTCCCCTGACTCTGTCAGTAAGTGTTGTACCGTATACTTTGATTACACTAAGAAGACAAATGCCCCAATGCATACCACACAATTCTTTCTCCTTTCCTTTGTACAAGGGAATCATTATACCTGACTTCCATTCCTTCGTGACTCTACTTTCCTCCCAGGCCAATCTGCACATCTTCCATATCCATTCTGCTATTATTTTACGTCCATGCATCATCATTTCACCACACACTATAAAAATTTCTGGAGTTTTCCTCATTTTTACTTTCTTCGTTGCTTCTACTACTTCCATCCTACTGATCTCCTCCTCCATTCTTACCTCCCTCCTTCTTCCTGCCATTCCCTAGCCACTTATACCTGCATTACTTTCATTCTCTGTGTTTAACAGTTCCTTTAAGTGTTCTCTCCATCTGCTCACTTTTTCTAACTTCTCCCCTATCGATCTACAAATTTTATCTCTCACTCCCATATTACCTTCCATATCACCCAGTCTAACTCTCTTTACCTCATTCCAGAAAATTATCTTACATTCCCTTCATTTTACACTCAAATTCCTTCCAAATTCCCCATTCACTTTCTTCCTACTCTCTCTTGCAAATCTTTCCACCTCTCTCTCTTTCCCTCCACATATAACTCTCTTTTCCATCTCTCAACTTCCTCTAAGCCTCTGCTTCCCATCCACTCACTATATACATGTTTTCTTCTTTTGCACCACAGCTTGTCTCACCTCTTCATTCCACCATGCTGTTCCTTGCACCTCCTTTCGTCTTTTCACCCCACTCATCACCAGATTTCTTCTGTGAATGTCTTCTACACAATTTCCACCTCCCCCATCTGCTCTAATCATATTTACCAAATCGATCCTCCACTTCTCTCTTATATTCTGCATTTTCTCTTCTTCTTGCAACCTTTCTACCCTTCTTGTATGAATTACTTCCTCCTGTCCTTCCCTCCTTCCATTCCTCCATTGCATATGAATCTTGACTTTTGCCATCAAGTAGTTGTCTGAAAGTCCACTCCTTCAACATCTGTATGCAATTGCATCCATTACATACCTTCTAATTCTCTTATCTCTACATACATAATCATTTACTTCCATCTTTCAATTCACAACCCACCCTTCTCATCACTCTTTATGTACAAGTATACATGTCGATGATTTTGTGCCTAATAACGGTATTGACTATCACCAACCCCCTCCACACACAAAGGGCCACTATAGCACTGCCAATCTCATTCACTTCAACGGAGACACCCCACTCATCAATTACTGCATCCACTTTCACAATGCCTTTTTTTCCCTTCATATCTCCAATCACAAACTTTTTTTCCTCTGAAACTTTTCCATGCATGCTTCCACATTTGCCCAGAACTCTTCTCTCACTTTGCTTGCACGATCTTGCTTTCGAGCACTAAAACACACACTCGCCCACGTTTGAATTCCCACATTCAGTCTCACTCACACAGTCCTTGAATCAACTGATCCATACTCTCATATATTATCATTCCACCTTCGGCAAATAACAATGCATACACCCTTTTTTGCCCTCTCATTCTCATTTACTCCCACTCATATGCTCCATCCATACTCCCACTCTCTCACACTCTCATCATTTAGTCTCAGAGAATCCACATATGTCCACTTTTGCACCCTCCTGGACAATGTCTCTCTCTTTCACCTCATCAGTCACACCCTTTATAATCCTTGTTGCAATCCGTACCATGTCCTTTGTCCGGTCCTTGGTCATCACACTTTGTCAATCCTGGTCCGAGGCTTCTTGCTTGTATTTTTAGTTAGCTGTTTTCCGGGGAGGGGCACTAACCCTCTGCCAACCCACTTGTTGACAAGTAGGGAACACATGTTGGTTGGTAATACAGTGTATTAACCCAAGGCATCTCGTTGACGTATGGCTACGACACCACGTTTTGTCACTGTGACACCCGATGACGTATCCAAACATTTTGCAATTGTGAGGTCCGTCATTTGCTCATTTTATCATTTCGCGGATGATTTTTGATAGGCTTATGTGGGAGACCTTCCTCTATCCGCTGTTAGGCAGGGTTACTGCCTGGCCCCACCTGACCCTCCCTCCCTCCCCACATGTCGTTTTCTCGGCAACTCACCTGTTAGCAGTGACCTGGCCAGTAAAGACATGTCATGCCACGGTCTCTCCGATGATGAAATTCAAGGCAAAAGTGATTCCCGAGGTGGAGGACAAAAGAAGAAACAAGCCAGAGGAAGAAACAAGCGGAAGTGATGAGGTGGTAATGTCGTAAAGGAAGGTGCCATATGGTGATGTGTTTAGTGAGTGAACAGCGCTTATAACGCCTATATCACAGTGAGAAAACCAATATACTGTACTCTTGTACTACATTTAAAGTTGTACCAAATAAATAAATATTTACCTATTCTGAGTGGTTTGGAATAGTCGCCCCTCCCATAGAAAATATCTTCTCTGGAGCCTGGCCTAAGAGGACACAGTACCAAGGTGAGGTTACTGTCACCTGTACCGGCATTTCTAAACTCAACTGAGCACTTACTCTCTGAATTTTCGATGTTTCTCATAAAAAGCGGAGGTTTTAGTCAAAAAAAAAAAAAATCTGCCATGATTGGGGGGAGTCATTGGTGAAAAAATTGCCAGGATGCAGCAGGTCAAATGATTTCCTCGTTAACTGGAAATCGTCTGGCTTGTCATTCAGTGCAGAGTAACCCTGAAATGGAGTACCGCTACACTGAGTGAGTGGATAATGGGTGTCCCCACCCTCAACAATTAACAAGGAACTGAAAACAAAACTCTCGTTTGCCCTCCTCCCCCACTTCAAATTCAGGGAGGATTGATAGCTGCCCTCCCTTGTCCCCCATGTCTGGCATCCTTGATTTTAGTGTTATTTCTTTCATCGTTTGATGGGTCAAGGCACGTTTAGTTACACAAAATTCTTGCCACAACGCCGGTGACAAGCACAGCAAAATCTAGCAGTCTCAATCCACAGCAATCTCTATGATGCCTAGAGGCTCACAGCAGACAAAGTAATATGACAGGTAGTCCTCAAAATATATCCATATCATTGTCATGGTTGCTCCTAAAATAGTTTCTAGTGATGGGAGGCTCCTGGGTGTAGGCAACTTTTCTGTCTCTAAACCTCCTCCTCCTCTAATCTCCTCGCACTCCCCCTTCTTCATCACCCTTGGAAAAGAGTGCGCACTGTGGAGTGGGATGAACGTTACTTACTTGAAAAATATCATAGTCCAATTTCTAGATAACTGTGCCATCTTTCTTAAATTTCAGTGGTGCCACTGTCTGGTTGTGTGTAATATTGACATGAAATTATATATAATCACGCCTAGCTATCTTTCTATAGCGAAGGCTAATAAATCATTGCAAATCTCTAGAAATTCATCTTTGTGTCTGTTTCCAGCGGTAACCCCTGGTTGTGGATAGCACTTATCAAACCTATACTGTTATCCCTTAACTTGGCCCATGTTTTATTTTTCCTTTTGCGATTTATTTCACACACCGCCGAGGTTGACAAAAATTTGACTGCTCTATATCGTTTCGATAGAAAATTTTCATCACAAGGATTATATCGTAGTGTTAATATACTGCTACAACTGAGCATTCAAAATGGAAAGATGGAAATTTCAGATCAAGCAAGGGTAAAACGAACATAGTACATAGTTGCCCAAATATCCTACAGTAACAATGATGAAAAAGCAACAATTGATTTCGACAAAGTCCAGCTGTGTTTCTGTAATATTCATTCTTTCCTCTCTGAACATACAGCAGTGATAGAACCTTGTAAACACACACACATACACACACACATCAGCTGATCATTTGTTTAGTCTACGACTGCACCAGAGAATGTAAGTAGTATAGGTGCTCTTAGTACTGCAGGATGACTACATACTTTACGAAAGCAAATTTGGAAAAGAAAAGCGATAAAGGTAGAAAGCAAAATGATGATTTCTACCAAGAACTGGTTGAAATGGAGACTCACAATAAACTGGTGGAACGAGTACACAGACTACAGATGGCTTTCCAGAATAAGATTTATGAAATTAAGAAACAGATGCACTTGCAAAAGGAGGAAATAGAAAAATTAGGAAAGGAAGTCAACAAGAAAGACACAACCATAGATGAACTGACAGTAGAAGTGGGTACACTTAGGAGGAAAATTAGTGAAATGGCAAGTACAGTAGTCAACCACAAGAGTATTATGGAAGAGTTCAAAAATGATACAGAGACAATTAGGCAAGTAAGCAGTCTGATAGACCAGAGCAGTGATATTGAGGAGAAGATAACACAGGTGAATGTAGCTGTGCAAAGCTACAAAAATGATGTGGAAACCACATATGCTGAAATGGTGAAAGTAAAGAAAGACTTAGAAACATGGGTGGAAGGAAAAAGCATAAAAGAGGAAGTGAAAAGAATGATCCAAAACAATCAAAAATTAGTCAGAGATTCAGCTGATATCAACAAATCTATAGTAATCACTGGTATAGAAGAGGAAGAAGTAAAAAACAAGATCTCAAGAGACAAAAAGGAGATGGCAAATGTAATGAGCATATTGAAAGAAGCATCAGAGGAAATCTGTAGTAAAGACATAGAGGAACACAAAAGGTTAGGGAAATACGAGAGAAGCAAGTCAAGTCCCCTAAAGGTAACCTTCCAGAGTGTAAACACCATGGAGAAGATACAAAAAATGCAAAGAATCTTATGGAAAAAGAGGAGTTAAAAAATATATGGATAAAAATATGCCTAACACAAGAGAAACTGGAATTACTGAAAGAGAAGAGGGAGGAAGCAAAAACAAAGAATGAGGGAAGATCAGAGGAGGAGAAGAATGCATTTTTTTGCAAAGTAATTGGATTGCAGGTACGAAAGTGGTACAAAAACAGGAGGGAATAAAAAGGAGGAAGGTAGTAGAACCAAGTCATGACAAGTATATAAACAAGATGATTAAGTTGATGTACTCAAATGTGGATGGAATGGTATCTAAATTATTAGAGATGAATGATTATATCAGAGAAAATGAACCACATACAATATGCCTAACTGAAACAAAATTAACACCAAGAATATCAAATGACGTCCTAAACTAAGAGGAATATAATATGTGGAGAAGAGATAGGAACATAAAAAAAGGAGGAGGAGTTATAATATTAATTAAGAAAAATCTAAAAGTCAGAAAAACAGAACTAGATATACTCTCAGAAGTAGAACTGATTGCAGTAGAGATCAATACATCTGAAGGGAAAGTAATTGTATCCAATTTGTATATGCCACCCAGATCAAACACATGGGAAAAGACGAATATGAGGACCTGGCAGAGAGTACAATTCAGAGTTTAAGAGCATTAGTACATAAAATGGAAGAGAAATCGGAAAGAATTGTCCTAACTGGAGATTTTAATATAAATGTATATTGGAAAACTCTAGATATAATAAGCCAAGAAAGCTGTTGGGATCAAAAGCTCCTGGATCTCGTGCAAGAGTTTTTCCTAAAACAACATGTAAGGGAAAGCACCAGAAAAAGAGGACTGGATGTACCCTCAGTGCTAGATCTCATATTTACTAGGCAAAAAAA
This sequence comes from Coenobita brevimanus, assembly GCF_032717465.1. Taxonomy (NCBI): domain Eukaryota; kingdom Metazoa; phylum Arthropoda; class Malacostraca; order Decapoda; family Coenobitidae; genus Coenobita; species Coenobita brevimanus. Next base: position 15,642,932 of record NC_136972.1, read on the forward strand.
CAATATTGACAATTTAATATACCACCCTCCATTCGGCAAAAGCGACCATGCAGTACTAAATTGCAAGATTGCATATGACTTTTAACAGCAATGAAAGTTACAAAAAGAGCCTAAATTATAAAAAGGGAAAGTATCATGACATAAAGAAGTACTTCTTAGAAAGTGATTGGGAAAAGGAGCTTAGAGGACAAGATTTAAATGCTTTATCTAAAAAATTCTGTGAACTTTATGAAACAGAAGTCCAGAAGTACATCCCACAGCACAAAGAAGCTGAAAAGAAAAGAAAGTCATGGTTCAATACAGAATGTAAAAAATCAAAAGGAAAAAGATATTTGCTGTGGAATAGATACAGAAGACACAATAGTGAAAGGGCATATAACAATTATAAACAGGCAAGAAACGATTATACAAGAATAAGGAGGGAAGCCCAAAAGCAGTTTGAGGAGGATATCATAAATAAAAGTAGTGATCAACCAAAGCTATTTTACAGCTACATCAGAAGCAAAACCAAAGTGAAAGATAAAATACAATCCATTACGGACGAGGAAATCACCTATACACAAGAAAAGGATATTTGTGAAGCACTAAACAAGAATTTCCTAATCAGTTTTGACAGAGGAAAAAAATTTTGAGAGAGATTATGTGGAACATGCATGCCCACACATACTACCAGATAATCAAGTATCAGAAAAAGTAATATAGGAGGAGCTAAGTAAATTAGACAAAGGAAAAGCAAATGGTCCTGATGAAATTTCATGTTGGGTGCTATGTGAATGTGCAAAGGAGTTAAGTAAACCATTATTTTTAATTTTCAAGAAATCCTTCAGTCAAGGTAAACTACCTGATATTTGGATGAAAGCAAACATTGTTCCCTTATTCAAGAAAGGGAATAGACAAAATCCACTTAACTACCGACCAGTATCACTAACCAGTGTTGTAAGCAAGGTATTAGAAAAGCTTGTAAGAAAAGCTTGGGTAAATCATCTAGAAGAACACAATATGATAACAGAAAGACAGTTTGGTTTCAGAAAAGGAAAATCATGTGTTACTAATCTGTTGAGCTACTATGACAGAGTAACAGACACAGGAATGTGAAGGATGGGTGGACAGTATGTATTCAGATTTCAAGAAAGCATTTGACACGGTACCACACCAAAGACGTTTATGGAAACTGTACTATCAAGGAGGAATTCGAGGCAAACTGTATTGTTGGATGCAAGATTTTCCCATAAAAAGAGAAATGAGAACAGTACTAAGGGGAAATTATTCATCATGGAAAGAAGTGACTAGTGGAGTACCACAGGGCTCAGTGCTGGCCCCAATCATGTTTTTAGTGTATATAAATGATATAGACAGTAACACTGGAAATGAAAGCTATCGAAATATGTTTGCAGATGATGCAAAAATACAGTACAAAGAATTACTAACACAGACTCTTGAAAAGAGCTATAAGAAGAATTAAACTTCATGAATGGAGTAACACATGGCAAATGGAATTCAATGTGGACAAGTGTCATGTAATCAAGTTTGGTAAAAGTGGAAAAAAACCAGATTGGGATTATAAGTTAGGAAATAAAACCCTATACACATCAGAAAGAGAGAAGGACCTAGGTGTGATTATCAATAACAGACTATCTCAGGCTGACCACATCAGTGAGAAGGTACGGAACATGTATACACTGCTTGCAAATATGAGAATAGCGTTCACATACATAAATGAAGACATGCTAAGAAAGATAATTACATCATTCATCAGACCAGTTCTGGCGTATGCATCAGTAGTCTGGAGTCCTCATATCAAAAAAACACATAGACAAGATTGAAAGAGTTCAAAGGGCCACTGCAAGATGAGTACCAAGCTTAAGGGATCTAAGCTACGAAGAAAGACTAAATGAACTGAATCTACCAACACTACAGGAGAGTAGGAAAAGAAGTGACATGATTATGCTATATAAATGCATATCAGGGAAGGAGAAAATAGACATAAATGATTACGTAACCTATGGGGAAGCATCAGCAAGAGGACACTACAAAAAACTGCATAAGAGAGGTGATAAAGACGTAAGGAAATTTTGTTTCTCAAACAGAGCAATTGATCAGTGGAATGCACTACCGAATGGAATAGTGTGTACCAAAACAATTCACAAATTTAAGGATATGTACGATAAATATGGTTAAGACACGGGACAGTACGAGCTTGACTCATTCCTGTAAAGATACAGTTAGGTAAGAACAATTAGGTAAGAACACATCCACACAGCAAAAGCGAGAGAGAGATGCTGTGGAGTGAAGTGTAGGAGGGGGTGGGTGGGGAGGCAGGGAGAGAGGTGAGGTAGCGTATGAAGAAGAGTACGACAATTGGAAGACAAAAAGCACAGGGAGCTAGTGATTTTGATGGAGTGAGAAAAGTGTGCAAAGAGAAATATGCAGAGCGCAAGGATGTGTGTGTGTGTGTGTGTGTGTGTGTGTGTGTGTTCCCCTAAGGCTAGCATCAGGTAATTTTGCCCTATCACGAGTACCTGAGATAGCGAAGCTGAATAAAGCCGTCCGACCATCGCAAGGTAATGATGAAAATGACTGCATGGTGATGAAGGGATTGATGGAGAGTTCTTCTAGTTTTATCGTTATTTGAAGTTCTCCAAAACTAAAACAAAACATTGTCCAGTGGAAACAAAAACAAAGTGTTTAAAGTGTAGTACTGGCACTGAAATATGAAATTCGACTGATTTTAACCCAATCCCTGTCTGAGGTTCCTTTAAGCTGAATAAAATCATCCAGTGGCAGGAAGAATATATTAAGCCCTCACGGTGTTAAAGGGATTATTGAATAGTGCCTAAATCTCCTTTCAGGTATATAAAATAGTCTAGCGTTAGGAGAATAAAGTAAGCAAATAGACAAAATATTAAGGTTGGTGTTAATAACTCCCCTTTAAGTCTCTCCATGACTGATGAAAATACTTGGGCGTAGGAAGAATAAATAAACCAGACGGCACTCTACCTTTGACTGCCTATTGCGCAGGAAGAATTGTAATCCGAAGAGCATAAACACATAAACTGCTATTTATTTATTTCTATTCACAACCACCCTCACAACCACCACACCACTACAGCATCACACGATGACGAATACTACCACAACCACCACCCAAATACTGCCAGCACGACCACTACCACAACACCACTTGGTAAACGCTACTGCCAATACCACCAGTCACCTATTACCGCATATACTGTACCACATTATCTCAGCCGCATCACACAACCCCCACCACTACCACTGTCATCATCAGCACTCCTGCCTTACCACTTTCCTGCCTTACCACAGCAACACAGCCAACAAAACTACTACTACAATCAGGAAACTACCACCATTCCAACCAAACAGCAACAGCTACCACGCCCACTATCACCACAATACCACTACAATCACACCACCAAAACATTTACATAATAAGCATTACCACAGTACCACATCCACAACACAACACCACACTTCAACACCACACAACAATCAAACACTTAACACCACTGCACATCCTACCTCATCTCACTTTCTGCCACACTACCACAGCACACAACACCACTACACATCATACCTCACCATACTCTCTGCCACTCTATAGCAACAACACAACACCACACCAAAACCAGACACCTACACCACTACACATTCTGCCTCAATGCACGCTCAGCCACACTACCACACCTACCACAGAACCACAACTACCACACACTGCAGCCAACATCACCACGTCATAATTTACGTGTAAAGCCTCGGTAACACTAATGTGACACCACGGAGACAAGCCATCACCAGAGAGAGAGAGAGAGAGAGAGAGAGAGAAAGAAAGAGTTGCTGCTGTAATTATTATTGTATTCTTATTTATGCTCTGGTCTTTCACATTAGCATTTAAAGTTACTGTTGCATTTCTTATTGTTGTTGTTTTTGTTATGTGTAGGGCATACTGGTATATCGTTATAATCCTATAATGTTATGTAGAATGTTGTAGGTGATGTTGATGTTGCTTTAGCTGCTGTTGATGATCCTGTTGTTGCTAATTTCATTATTGTTGTTGTTACTTTCACTATTGTTGATGTTTCTAGCCACCGTTATTACTCGTCCCCGCCCCTGAGGGGCTCGGGGACGAGTATTGTTATCGCTCTATTTGTCTGTTTGTTTGTCTTAACAACTTTACGCGAAAACTACCGGTACGATTTTAACTAAAATTACAGGGATTATGAGCTATGGAGAAATGATAACCTCCAACAAGGTCTAAGTTTCTCTTTCATACGTAAGAGTTGGTGTCACAATACTGTTATGCAGCAACTTCTTTACTTCCATGCTCATTTCCCTGTTTCTTATCACTGCTTTCAAAGAACCAGCAACCTTTCTTCCTTGTTGTACCCTTTCAAGCACTCCACCCTTTAAATTTTCATCCTTACTCATCACACAAACATGTTACTTAATATCACTCACATTTTTCATTTTCCCCTCATTCAACCTCAGTGTACATTCAGTGACCCCATTTCTCTCGTAGATCGTAACTTTACTCTTCCCTACATTCGCCTTTCGATTCCGTTTCTTACACATTCTCCCAAACTCATTCGCCAAGCCTTGCAGCTCCCCTTCGTCTTCACTCAACAGCATAGTATCATCTGCAAACTACTCGTATAATACAAAGAGTTTCCAAACACTGCCCTCTCTCATTAGGCCGCTCCAACATTCACTGCCAAACCTTGAATCTCTTTTATAACCCCATCCATTTACAGATTGAACAACCATAGAGACATGACACATCATTTACAATCAGGTGATAATATAGTATTTCCGAAGCTACATGTAACACTAGACAAGTAACAATAGTAAACAATACCTTCTTTAGAGTAAATCCAGGACAACCAAATCATAGAAGAAGTATCAGGCAGTTAGTTATTCCTAATAAAATGGTACCTCACATTTTAAGCATAATACACGATAGTCCACATGCAGGTCATCCTGGCACAGATAGGACAGTCAGACAGGCCTGGATGTCATATTATTGGCCAGTGTTATGCAAAGAGGGAAGGGCTTGGGAAGAGGGAAGGGTTCCAGAGGACTGGAAATCAGGTATAATTGTTCCTATGTACAAAGGAAAAGGGGAGAGAGAAGTATGTGGTAACCATAGGGGTATTTGCCTTCTTAGTGTGACTGGTAAAATATATGGTAGAATACTCATTGATAGGGTTAGGCATATGACAGAGGAGCTAGTTGGAGAAGAACAAGGGGGATTTAGGAAGGGAAAAGGGTGTGTAGATCAGATATTTGTTCTAAGATGTTTAGTGGAGAAGTATCTAGAGAAGGGAAGGAAAGTGTATGCTGCCTTCATGGACTTGGAGAAAACTTATGACAGAATAGATAGGCAAGGTATGTGGAAGGTATTAAGAATATATGGAGTGGAGGGGAAATTGTTGAGTGCTGTGAAGAGTATGTACGAGGGAGCTAGGGCTATGGTGCGAGTGGATGGTGAGCTGAGGAGTTCTTTGATCTCAATGTGGGACTGAAACAGGGGTGTGTAATGTCTCCATGGCTGTTTAATATATATATGGATGGAGTTGTAAAGGAGGTACAAGGTAGGGCAGTGGATGTGGTGGTGGCCCTAATGAATGAGGGTGAGATTTGGAAGCGTCCGGTGTTGCTGTTTGCTGATGATACAGTATTGTTGAGTGAAGATGAATGGGAGTTGCAAGGTTTGGTGAATGAATTTGGGACAGTGTGTAGGAGGAGGAAGCTGAAAGTTAATGTAAACAAAAGTAAAGTTATGGTGTTTGAGAGGAATGAAGTCACAGAGTGTGCAGTGAGGTTGGATGGTGAGGATATGGAGAATGTGAGTGCATTCAAGTACTTGGGTAGTGTGATGAGTAAGGATGGAACTTTGGAGGATGAAGTACGTGAAAGGGTACAGCAGGGAAGAAAGGTTGTTGGTACACTGAAAGCAGTGATGAGAAATAGGGAGGTGAGTATGGAAGTTAAGAAGTCACTGCATGATGGTATTGTGATCCCTACCCTGACGTATGGAAGCGAGGCGTGGACATTGCAAGAGGGGAACAAGTCAAGAGTGAGAGCAGTGGAAATGAGTTACTTGAGAGGAGCATGTGGAGTGACGTGGAGGGACAGGTTGACGAATGAAGAAGTGAAGGAACGTTGTGGGGTAGATGTGGATGTGGTTGAAAAGATTAGGAGAAATACACTGAGGTGGTTTGGACATGTGGAGAGAATGGAGAATGAAAGACTGACTAAGAGGGTGTATGTAGGTGAGGTGGAGGGAGGGAGAGGGAGGGGTAGACCGAGGATGAGGTGGAGGGATGGAGTTGAGAGGTATATGAGGGAGGGGGGGGGTGAGTTGGGGGGAGGGGAGTCAAATGGTGGGTGACAGAGTGACTTGGAGGCGTTTTGTCTGCGGCCACCCTTTGCGGGATTAGGGCGTCGGGCTATAGATAGATAGATAGATAGTTATGCAAAGACATAATCACATTGACAGATGAGAATCATGTGCAAAGCACAACGGTTACACCTTAACACAAGCACCCTTAGGAAAATATCCTGTGCCTAACCAACCGTGGGATGTTGTTGCCTCCGCCTTACGTAAGCTTCCCTTACCTAGAAAATTAAAATCAATATTTTTGTACTGCTACTGATCATTTCTCATAATAAGTAATTTTGGACACAATTACAAATAAGACAGCAGAAACAGTCGTGCAGGTAATCATACATAATGTGATATGGAGGTTCACCACACCAAAGGTGCTAATAAGTTAACTCATCACGTCCCGAGCTATTTTGCACCTCCGACACCCCCCAATCCCGAGCTATTTTGGAATTTTTTTTTGCTAAAACTTCCCCTTTTGTTGAGAAACAAAGGAAAATAACCAAGAAAGGGCTTACCGTGGTCCATAAGTGGTCGGAACAGGTGAGGTCCCCCACGCCAGGTATCATATTCTATCACTGACGTGTGAGTCACTCACGTTTTCTATGGTCGGTAATTTTGGGAGAAACCACAAACAACACCTCTACATTTATTGAATTTGAACTAACAAACAATAAGAATAACAATATGATGGTTTTCAGTGACATATATATGAATAATAAGCATTGTACCTTCGCGCAAGCATAGCGAGTTGGGTCAGAGTGGTAACACGCTATGTGCTAAGTTTCTTGTTTCAGTCAACATATCATTTTTTCTACTTGTATACTACTGTTTCAATGCCATTTTTCCATTTTGTACTGTATGTAAATGTTTTCAGTTGTTCTCATTCATTACGATGACATGTAGCAAAACTATAGCCCACATCTGCTTACTCAGCACACTCGCTATGACTCGTATCTCAACATACCATATTGTTTTATCACTTTCATAGTATTGTTTTCTTTACATTGAACCTTTCCTCCACCACTGTAAATGTTTTTAAGTATTTACATTTATTACGAGGGTATTTAACGAAATGCTAGCGCATATTCATGTAGCAAGCACACTCTCTACCACTCGTGTTTCCACTTCTACTTTATTTCTTCTGTCCCAGATATACTTCCCCACTTACATTACACCCGTTTACATCCTATACTGCACTATACATATTTACGGGCCTTATTTATTCAACTAAGCGTCAGAATATTGCACCAAAATATCCTCGCAATGAATGTTTCAACAAAGATAACACCCATACACTTACATACTCATTTCCCATTTATATTACACCCGCTTCCAATTGTATACTCCTATTTACATATATACAGGCATTATTTATTCCAATGAGCATCAGAAAATCGCATCTATATACACTTGCTAGGAATATTTTGACTTAGAATAAATTTCAGCACTTAGAAAAATTTCAACTTATATTACACCCGTTTGCATTTTTCATACTAATGTTTACATATTTGCAGGCCTTATTTATTCCACTGAGCGTCAGAATATCGCATCAAAATACCCTCGCTAGGTATGTTTCCACTTAGATCATATTTATAAACTTACATAATAATTTTCCACTTATATTACACCCGTTTCCACTTACATACTACTATTTACAGATCTATGGGCCTTATAATTACACTGAGTGTCTGTTTGTGAAATTTATTTCTGAGTAGCAGCGTCATATCGCATTCACACCACATCAGAAGTGCATCAAGGTGTGATACTCTCTGAACCATGGGTGAATACAGAGACCCACGTCACACTCAACGCACTCATAGCGGGTGTCTTTTCTCTGAGTGGTGGGTCTCACACGGGAATTGCTACACACATTGCACCTGCATTGAGGCCTAGGTCTATTTGGCTAGGGAGGTATAGGAGTGGGGAATTGGCAGGCGGATATTTTCAGGGGAGTTTGGGCGGCAGGGGCAGTGCGTGTGCGGTGTTGTGGCCTTTCAACCGCATACCTGGCAAAAATCTCTCGCATTAGGTCCCTCACAAACCCATCAAAGCTTTCCTGAACTCCTGTTGTCATGGCATGCAGGTGGTGGCAATTGAGGGCAGTTATATCTAGCAAGTGAAAGAAGAGCTTCTTGTACCACTTCATCGTGGTTCTGGCACACTCGACCATGGATATCATGGAGTCTGACTGGTCCACCAGACGCATGTTGATGTAATCGAGGGCACACTCAGCTTTCTATGTGTGGTGCCTGTTCTCGCTCCGGTAATCCAAGGACTCTGTACGGCAATGAACCGTGGACAAGAGGCTGACTTCTCTATTGTGGTTCCACACTGTTGCAAGTATATTGTTTGCCTGGAAAAAGACAACCTCATTTCTGTCAAGTTTCTGCCCCACCTTGACCATGTGACGCCAGGTCACCTTGACGGTACCACAGATTCCCGTGTCATACCTGTGTAGATTACGAGCGAGAAGAGGGCTAGTGTACCAGTTATCCAGGTAAAGGAAGTGACCACGATGAAGGTAGTCTTCTATCATTGTCTTTCCAACTACTCCAAACAGTCCAATACCCCGATCTTCTATTATGTCTGTCTGTGCACCGGTGTTCAAGACTATGTCTTGCACATAACCAGTCCTACAGTCACACATAAAGATTTTAACCCAAAACGGTGCCTTTTGCTGGGTATGTACTGCCGAAATGAAATATTGCCTCTCTGCAACACGAGATTCTCGTCTATGACGAGGTCTCTATAGGGATAAAATGAGGAACGAAATGTTTGCCTCAGGTGATCAAAGACCAGCCTAATTCACTTCATCTTATCTGTCATTCGCATTTGCAGGATCATCAGCACCGTAAAAGTGGAGGCGACTTAGAATATGCTGAAAGCGATTACGGCTCTTGACTTGGCCAAGTATTGGTGTCAGCATAACAGGGTCCCTTGTCCAGTATGCCGAAATTCTGTTCTTTTGTACAATACCCATCAAAAGTACCTGGGCAAAAAATAAAAACATTTCTGAAAGGCAGACTGGGTAATCATATTTGATAGAATGCCTGCTCCTTGTGCCCAGTGTTTCACTCTCACAGCACTGGCTGCTAGTGAAACGGTTTGTCTGGTCCACTATTTCCTCCACAAAACCCTCACTGAAAAAAAGGTGGAAAAAATCCAGCCTGGTGGAATTAGGGTGAATTCTGGGAGCAGTGCAGCCAGAACACCCCTGCTCAGTGAAGGGGTGAATGATGGGAGAAAAATCATTCACATCCTCCCAATTCCATGACACAAATCCCTCGTCCCCATCGTCGCCTTCGTCTGGGTGAGGAGGAGATGTTGGTGGGGGAGGTTGGGGAGGAGGAGTGTGGAGGGCTTCCCCACTCGCACTCCTCTTCCCTTGGCCTTTACCCTTTCCCTTTCCCTTACCCTTACGGCCTTTTGGAACATTAGGGGGCTGTGGGGATGAAGTCTGGGAATATTGGGGAGCATAAGACGTGCTGGGGAGTGGTTCCTCCCCACCTTCCCCCTCCATCACAACCCTACGTGATTCATCACACACCTTCACTCGCCCACGTGATACTCCCCGCTGCCTCACACCTCCATGGGAGAGCGATGACTCACTCCCGCCACTCTCACTTTCAATACTCCTCCCTGCACTTTTCCATTCACTCCCCACTCCCTCCATGCCACTTCCGCCCTCCCCAAACAAAAGACTAGGCCCATACCTGCTCGTACGACGTGGTGTGCACTCACGGCCATGATGGGTGATAATTTCTCAGCCGAACCATGTGACAGCACGTCCCACAGCTCCGTCCTTGTCCTTGAAATCCGGCTCCACATCACGTAGGGGCTGCCGAGAAGATGTTGCACGTTGTTTTTGTGCAGGCTGGCCCTCTCTAGCAGCACGATAAGTCACGTAGCGCCGCTTCCTGGGGGACGGGACCTCCTCATCACTGCTGCTGCTTTCCACCTCCTCTGATTGGACAAAATCTTTGTCCACAACCTCGTCCTCAAGTGGAGAATCACTGTCGCCTGTGAAGGCATCCAGGGCGGCTTGGATATCCTCCTCCGAGAGACCTGTATTTGCCATGTCTGAGCAGGACAGTTGCTAACAGGTGAGGGACCGAGCCGAGGGTAAGCGCAGGTCGCGCAAGGTCACTGAGTGTCCCCGCCTGGTGGCAGGTAGGGGAAGGTCGAGCGACCATACTTACCCAAAATCAAGCACGAATTTTGAAAATTGTGCAAATTATGCACCTTGCAATTGCGCGACGTACCAGTATGTCAACGGGACTGGCAAATGCAAAATGTTGCAACATACTTACGTCGATGGGACGCCTCGGGTTAAAATGAAGGAGAATTTGACTCTGAAACCTTACAAGAAATATGTAAACATTACAGTCAAAAATAGTTTATATTTTAGCCTATCATCCAGCTTCCAATGGATTGGTAAAGAGGCAATAAAATAATGTTAGATGCACTATGTCATACTCTCATTAAGAATTATACAAACTGGGATGACTGCATCCCCAGAGTTGAACCATCAATTAATTGTGCAATTGACACTATAGGAGAGACATCTCATTTTCTTATTTATGGTACAGACAAACGCCTCCCATACGAGATACTGGTGAGCATATCCTATATGTAACTATGAAGATTATCCTAAACTCTGTTAACGTGAATTCCAAAAGATACACACAAAGTTAAAGAAACAATTCATGATGTCCAATGAAGAAATGATGGAATCATTTAATAAGAAGCTAAAGGAATCAAATATCAACATAGATGACACTGTCAATGGCATCATTCACACTTGAGACAATAAACTGTCACCGAATTTTGAAGGCCCATGGAGGATAATTAAAAGAACAGCAAATTAAGTGCTAATTCACTATCGAGTGACAAAGAGGAACAAGTGTTTATTGATAATATAAAAAAGGTCTCAAATAATTTAGCTTGCAATCATAGAACATCGGATACAACCGAAAAACCTACTACATACAACAGAGATAAACTGGAAGAAATTCATACTTACCGGAACAAATTACGATCCTATAGCAACCATACAAACACAGGCGCAACCAATAAAACAATTACCATAACAAGGCATTTAAATGACCTAAGAATCGATTTAGACTCCCTTTATAGGTAATACATAGGGCAATTTAAGGGCTCTTCCTCATATGCTCATCCAACAAATGAAGTGACTGAAATCATCAAGTTACCGGACTGGATGCTAGAACAGGTTAAGACAAATGTGCTTACTATAATCCAGGACATCCCATCACATAGGACTGACACAGTTACGGAAACAAACAACATTACTGTACAAATACACGTGACAAACATGATTTGCTTGGTCTAATTGGAGCAACTCTAGGTGACATTTTTGGATTGGCTACAGAAAGTGATCTTGAAGAAATAAATAAATAACAAATTCATCAAGACTGCACAAATCCTCTCATATCAACATAAGCTAGCTGATACCCAGAGCAGGGTAATGATGACGATTTCAAAGACCCTACGAAATCAACTTAAGATATTGTGGAGAAAGTAAATGCACTGAAAAGGAATACGACACTTTTCCAACACTTCCCAGTGGTCATGGTACATATTGACATTATAATACTTCAGTTGGACAATACTAGAGTTCATTATCAAGGTTTCATGTAAGGTATTGGTAATGCTGTAACGGCAGGATCACCATTTATTTACTTTGCATTTACAATCTGTCAAATAATCGGTCAAGGTGTAAATAAGCATTGCCTGATGCCTTTGCCTGAAGATAGGAATCTGATTTTATATTATCCATACATCGAGGCAACACTCACACCAATATCAAAAGTAGTTCATGTCCCATTCATAACAGATGAAGTTTTGACGGTCTAACAAGTATATCCATTTTCTTTCTAATATATATATATATATATATATATATATATGACTAGTTAGTTGCCATTAACACCAAAACAGAAGTCATCATGGTCTTCTATAAACAGGACACTGTCACCTTCGCTAGTGAAATAAAACTGAACATAAATGTTGCACATCACTGCATGCATTTCACCTTTGTCCTGTATTATATCTTCACGTTTCGGCCACCTATGACAGTCCCTTGTGCAATGGCTATCATAAAGAATCACAACGTGTTCATCATTGCAAATTCACATTTGCTCGGTAAACTCATCTATCATCAACGCATTGGACATTAACCCGAGATGTCCCGTCGATGTATGGGTACGTTGCAACATTTTGCATTTGCCAGTCCCATCAACGTACTGGTACGTTTTGCAATTGCAATGTCCCTAATTTGCACAATTTTCAATTTTCATGCGTGATTTTTCATATGTATACATGGGACACCTTCCTCTATTCCTTCACAAGATGCCAAGCAGGGACAATGCCTAACACCGCATAACCTCCCCCCCCCACATGCCATTCCCTCGGCAATTCACCTGTTACCAGTGACCTGGCCAATAAAGACATTCAGGGCCAGAGTGATTCCCCAATCGATGACAATGTGGAGGACAAAGTTTACATAGCATTAGAGGAAGAAACAGTCAGAAATGATGATCAAGTAATGTGGCAAAAGAAGGTCAGGAATGGTGATGAGTTAGTGAGTGATACAATGCTTATAATGCCTATATTACTGTTTGAAAACCAATATACTCTCATACTACATATAAATTTGTACCAAATAAATAAATAAATACCGTTTAGGAGTGGTGTGGAAGAGTTATCCTCCCATAGAACTTGTTTTCTTTGCAGCCAGCCTGAAAGAAAACCCTGTAAGGTAAGGAGGTACTCCTACCTGTATCGAGTATTTTAAACCTAAGGTGAGCGATTTCTCTATGAATTTTCGATGTTTCTCACCAAAAGCGGAGGTTTTAGCCAAAAAATTTTTTTTCCAAAAATGGTTGGGACTGGGGGGTGTCGGAGGTGCAAAAGTGGTCGGGACGTGACGGGTTAATTCACAGTTTTTTTTTGTTTCACTCAAAGTACATAAGATTTTGTAACTTGCCCAAACACTCCTCCAACCCATACTGTACATCAACATCTGGTTTATACATATCACTGGATTACAGTTCAGTACTAACCCTTTCATTGTCCACCTTACCTACTAGAATCCTCTATGATATTCTAAACCCATGCATAAGTTCTTCCAACCATTAAGATGAATTTAAATATGAGAACACAAGTACAGTAATCCCTGATTTTTCCGGATGTGCAGTACCCGGACGTGTTCATTATCTGGACACCGCACCTTGACTCTATTAAACCATTATTCGAATTTACTTGCTATTATCCAGACCCTGAAGTCCCAGAGAACTTCAGCCGGCCAGACGACATGTTCAAACAATCGGTATTGTGGCCACTGGGCTCTAGCTGTGCATGGAAAATAAGTCATAACTCATCACCTGAGCTAAATGTCCGTCCGCCCTTGTTCTGAATAGTCAGAGTCAAGCGCTGGTCCAATCACCCACTACTAACCTCCAGCGCCCTAATAATACCAACCGTAACCCACGAGTGGTTTCAAAACACCTGAACATATCCCAACTGAATGTCTGAAATCACTTGGTTACCGGGATTAGTGTTTCCCAACTGCCACAATGCGTCTTACACAGACCGCAAGCCATGAGTACATGTTCGGTGACAGCTCCCATCTGCCTCACTGCTGAATATCCAAAGTTGCCTGGTCACTGGGAATTGTGTTTTCCAGTGGCCACCATGCATGTAACACATACCACTAGCCACTGGTAAATGTAGAGTAAAAGCACCCCTTTGCCTCTACATCAAATAGCGGGAGTCCACCCAACCTCCTGGATTAGTGCAAAACCCTCCATCATGCATGCCTATCCACTTCCCTACCGACTGGTCAGAGATGCCTGGCAAGCCGCATTAGTCATACACTGCCTGGGGTGGTAATGTACTGGTCATCCACTGTTGTTGTCATGTATAACCCTTGCCTGCACAAACGGATGTAGGTGGCAATTTGCCACATTTTGCTTCCTCTGTGCTCGGAGGCAAGCATGGGGTGCGATATGACAGTGCTGTACTGTGTGCCAGCCTACAAACCTGCACCTCAGTTCCCACCTTTGTCACCATCTGAGTGATCATGTTTGCAAGCATGGCTGTGAATGCGGTTGCTATTATGGAGGTCCTCTACCTTCCTTTTGTTCTGGCCCTTCTCTGTTGCATTCTTGTGTGTGTGATGATGGCCTCACCACCACCTGAGAAGCAGAAGCGGAAGGCTTTAACCCGTGGATTGCGAGCCACAGCTCAGGCTGGGTAGCGTCGTGTTGTGAGCCACAGCTCAGGCTGTGCTGGCTGTGCATCACCATAAACAACTCAACCCCTACGCAAACTTACACCTGGCATTACGCAAAGATGGAGAGAGAGAGAGAGATTTTTTTCTTTTCACCAGATGATGCCTTGGATATTTTCAAGTTTATAATAAAAAAAAAAAGGTTATTTTTTCATTTTTCATTACTCCAGTATGTAAACTTATGCATGGCCCTATGCAAAGACAGAGAGATAGAGAGAGAGAGAGAGAGTTTTTTTTTTTTTTCACTAGATGATGCCCTGGATGTTTATCTTCAAGTTTATAATAAACAAAAACAAAAACAAAAAATCTCTTTCATTTCTTGCACACCATGAGGTGGGATAAAAGAAGGTAATTGCACAATCCACGGGTTAACTCTGAAGCAGATACATGAGATATTGAGCAAGGTTGATACGGGCTGGACCACAAGACGCATACTGTGGGAATATGATCTAGCCCAGTCAACATTGTTTGATATCAAAAAGTCACCAAACAAGTTCACGCACTATGGACAGGACTTCAGTAAACACACACTTAGGGACGACAGGAAGGTTGAAAGCACACTTAGGGATGACAGAAAGGTCATGGCCCAGACCTGGCAAATCATTGTCAACTGCTTGACATTGCTGTGATTTAACCAGCAATGTGCTGCCGGTGTGCTTGTGCATAGGACCGAGCTGAAGGCTGCAGACGAGAAGTTCGCACACCTGCACAACATGCACGACTTCAAGGCTTCTAAAGGATGGCTCTTGCGCATCAAGCTTTGCCATGGACTTACAGGTACAAGGCGAGGCCTTGGATGCAGCAGCAGAGGATGTAGATCCAGTTCACCAGGAAGTGCAGTACCTGATCAAGGACGTGGGTCTTTCCCTGGGTCAAGTCTATAATGCTGATGAAACTGGTCTATTCTACCACCCATTGCCCACCAACACCCTGGCAGAGGAGAGGGAGAAGACTGTGCCTGGTTGCAGGTTATCCAAACAATGTGTCTCTGTTTTGTGCTGTGCCAATGCTAACGGGCTGCACCACCTCAAACCCGTTAATGCTGGGCTTGCAAAACAACCGTGATGTCTCTGCAGGTTGATGGATAACCTGCCTGTAGTGTGGTACCATTCTGTGAAGGCCTGGTTCACTGACAAGATCTTCAGAGACTGATTCCACAGACACTTCGTCAAGAAGGTTATCCATTATCAAACAGAGGTCCTTGGTATCGCTTGGAACAAGGTAATGGCACTCCTGCTCCTGGACAAGGCCCCTGCGCATCTGTCTAAGAAGGATTTAGTTGTGGATGACAGGCGCGTTAGGTGTGTGTTTCTGCCAAGCAATGTGACTGCTCTGACTCAACCAATGGTCCAGTGTGTTCTTGTGGCTGCCAAGAGACTACCAATTGAGGTTCTTCAACGAGGTGATGGTGGTGCTGGAGGACGATGAAGGGGCCGAGGACACATGTGGGGAGCAGACTTTGCAGAATCTTTGGTGTTACAACCTGAAGTCTGCAGTGTTCAATTGGGCGAATGCATGGAAGGAAGTCTCTTTGAAAACCCTCGAAAGTGGTTGGTCTCGTCTCCTCCAGGTAATCAAAGCCGAGTACGAATTCGAGGAGTTTGATGTGGGTGATTTCCACCATCAATAACAAACAGCAGGAGAGCAAGTGGACGTCGATGACGTGAGGGATTGGCTGGATGACGATGGCAGTGATCCTGGTTATCAGACTATGTCTGATGAGATCACCGACGAGGATGAGGACCCTGACTTGCAGCCCTCTGCAACTCCATCACTCCTTATCTCAGTGCCATAGATGAGAGTCTTCAGATGTGTAATTTCGAGGTAGGCTACAACACCATGGTGAAAGAGGGACACCCCTTTGACAGTATGATGGTTTCATTGTTTTGACAAGGTTTGTAAAATAACTCTATCTCGATGACCTCGTCAAAAGAGAAATTTTCTTTGATGCTTAACCCGTCACGTCCCGAGCCTTTCCGCACCTATGACATCCCCCAGTCCCGAGCTTTTTTGGAAAAAAAAATTTTCTTATAAAACTTCCGCTTAGGTCGAGAAACGATGGAAAATCATGAAGAAAGTGGTCTCTGCAGTCTATAAGTGGTCTATACAGGTGCAGTTTCCCCCCGCAGGTATCGTATTCTGTAATGGGCTGGATATACGTTAACGTTTTCTATGGTAAGGAATAATGGGACAAACAACACACAACACCTCTACATTTATTGAATTTGAACTAATAAACAATAACAGTAACAATATAATGGATTTCAGACACATATATAGGAAAAATAAGCATTGTACCATCGCGCGAGCATAGCGAGTTAGGTCCGAGTCGTAACATGCTAAATGCTAATTTTCTGGTATGAGTCTACCTATCATTTTTTCTACTTGTATACTTCTGTTTCAATGACAATTTACCAATTACAACTGTTTGTAAGTGATTTCAGATGTTTTCATTCATTATGATGACATGCAGCATAAGTTTAGCGCACATCAGCTTAGTAAGCGCACTCGTTATGACTCGTATTTCAACATACCAAATTGTTTTATCACTTTCCAATTATTTTCCCATTTACATAGAACGTTTCCCCCACCACTGTGAAGGTTTTCAATTATTTTCATTCATTACGAGGGCATTTAGCGATATGCTAGCGCCTATTCACGTAGCAACCACGATCTCAAACACTCGTTTTTCATCATCTACTTTATTTATTCACTCCAATTATATTTTCCCACTTACATTACACACGTTTACACCCCTCCAATGCACTGTACATACTTACTG
Source organism: Coenobita brevimanus (assembly GCF_032717465.1). Taxonomy (NCBI): domain Eukaryota; kingdom Metazoa; phylum Arthropoda; class Malacostraca; order Decapoda; family Coenobitidae; genus Coenobita; species Coenobita brevimanus. Next base: position 15,660,434 of record NC_136972.1, read on the forward strand.
CCATTATTTATTCAAGTGAGCGTGAGAATATCGCCTGAAAATACCCTCGCAAGGAATGTTACGTCATACATAATACTCACACACTTATATACTAATTCACTCACACACTTATATACTAATTATTTACTTTATCACTTGCTGACTTTTATTTTGACTAATACGTACCTTATTCATTCGACTAAGCGTCAGGAAATCTTATCTTTATAGACACGCTATGAATATTTGACTTAGAATATACATCATCATATACAATAATTTGAACTTATATTATACCCGTAAGAATGTCACATAATAGAAAATATATAATAAGGGGCCGTATTTATTGCACTGAGCGACAGAATATCGCATCAAACAACCCTCTCTATGTAAGTTTCAACTTAGGGCAGATTTATATACTTACACCCAATGTTTTCACTTATGTTCTACCCGTAGGCACTTTATACTAATATTTGGCGATCCACATGACTGATATTTTCACAGAGCGTCTGTCTGTCGCATTTACCTCATAATTTCAGCGTCCTTTCGCATTCACACCATGTTAAAATTGCAGCAACGTGTGATATTCACTAAAACATGGGTGAATACACAGACCCACGTCATACTGCACGCACTCATAGCGGGTGTCCTTCCTCTGTGTCGTGAGTCTCACCTGGGAATTACTGCACACGTGACACCTGCGCTGGGGCCTAGGTCTGTTGGGCTGGGGAGGGATAGGAGTGGGGAAATGGCGGCCGGATATTCTCTGGGGAGTCTGGGTAATAGGGGCAGTGCGGGGGCGCTGTTGGGGCCTTTCAACAGCATACTTAGCAAAGATTTCTCGTGTGAGCTCCCTCACAAACCCTTCAAAGGTTTCCTGAACTCCTGTGGTCATGGCGTGAAGGTGGTGGCAATTCAGAGCAGTGATATCTAGCAAGTGAAAGAACAGTTTTTTATACCACTTCATCGTGGTCCTGGCACACTCTACCGTCGATATCATGGAGTCAGACTGGTCCACGAGGCGCATGTTTATATTGTAATCCATTACACACTCAGGTTTCCAAACACGACGCCTGCTCTCGCTATGGTAATCAACAGAATCAGTACGGTGCATCAAGGGGCGGTGAACCGTGGACAAGAGGCTTACTTCTCTGTTGTGGTTCCACATTGTTGCAAGGATGTTGTTTGCTTTGAAGAAGACAACCTCACTCCTTGCAAGTTTCCGCCCTACCTTGACCATGTGACGCCGGTTCACCTTTACGGTTCCACAGACTCCCGTTTCATGTCTGTGAAGATAACGAGCGAGAAGAGGGCTAGTGTACCAGTTGTCGAGGTAGAGAACGTGATCACGATGAAGGTAGTTTTGTATCATCGTCTTTACCACTGCTCCCGAAAGTCCTATACTTCGATCTTCAATTATGTCTGTCTGTGCACCGGTGTACAAGACTATGTCTTGCACGTATCCAGTCCTACAGTCACACATAACAAAGATCTTGAACCCAAAACGGTGCCTTTTGCTGGGTATATACTGTCTGAATGATATATTGCCTCTCCACAACACGAGACTCTCGTCTATGAGGAGATCTCTATAGGGATAGAATGAGGAACGAAAGGTTTGCCTGAGGTGATCAAAGACCAGCCTAATTCGCCTCATTTTGTCAGTATTGTTTGCATTTGCAGGGTCATTAGCATCATAAAAATGGAGGCGACTTAGAATTTGTTGAAACCGATTACGGCTCATCACTTGACCAAATATGGGGGTAAACATAACAGGGTCCCTAGTCCAGTAAGCAGGAATTCTATTTTTTCTTATTATACCCATCAAAAGGACAAGGGCAAAAAATAAGAACATTCCTGGAATGGAGACAGGGTAATCATAAATCATAGAATGCCTACTCCTTGTTCCCAATCTTTCACTTTCTAGGCGCTGGGCGCTTGCAAACAGGTTTGTTTGAAAAACGATCTGATCGACGAAGGCCTCACTGAAAAACAGGTGGAAAAAATCCAACCTGCTTGAATTGCAGTGAATACCTGGTGCAATGCAGCCAGATCTCCCTTGCTCAGTGAAGGGGTGAATGAGGGGAGAAAAATCACTCCCATCCTCCCAATCCCACGACACAAATCCTTCGTCCCCATCACCGCCTTCGTCTGGGTGGGGAGGAGATCCTGGTTGGGGAGGCTGGGGAGGAGTACAGAGGGCTTCCCCACTGTCACTCCTCTTCCCTCTGCCTTTACCCTTTCCCTTTCCCTTACCCTTACGGCCTTGAGGAACATTAGGGGGCTGTGGGGATGAAATAGGGGAATATTGGAGAGCAGAAGACGTGCTGGGGAATGGTTCCTCCCCACCTTCCCCCTCCATTACCACACCACGTGCTCTTTCACGCAACCTTGCTCGACCACGTGTTAGGGGATATTGGGGAGCATAAGACGTGCTTTGGAGTGGTTCCTCCCCACCTTCCCCCTCCCTCACAACCCCACGTGATACTGAACGCACACGCACTGGCCCACGTGATCCACTCTGCCGCCTCACACTGCGTAGGGAGAGCAATGACTCACCCACGTCACTCTCACTTTCCCTAACCCCAAGAATTTCCATTTCACTCCCCACTCCCTCCACTTCACTTCCTACCTCCCCAAACAGAATGCTAGGCCCATACCTGCTTAGACGACGTGGTGTGCGCTCTGGGCCACGATGGGTAATCACCTCCCGTCCATACCACGTGGCAGCACGTCCCACGGCTCCGTCCTCGTCCTCGTCCTCGTCCTTGAATTCTGCTTCCAAGGCACGCTGGGGATAGGGATATGACATACCACGTGCCTTCTTTGCCTCCTGCCCCTCTCTAGCAGCACGGTAAGTCACATACTGCCGCTTCCTTGGTGACGGAACTTCCTCGTCACTGCTGGTGGTTTCTTCCTCCTCTGGCTGCACATAATCCTTGTCCATCTCCTCGTCATCCAGTGGGGAATCACTGTCGCCGGTAAAGGTGTCCAGGGCGACTTGAATTTCGCTCTCTGAGAGACCTCTCTTAGCCATGTCTGAGCAGGACCGTGGCTACCAGGTGAGTGGGCGAGTGGCGGGCTAGCGCGGGTCGCGCGGGGTCGCCGAGTGTCCCCACCTGGTGGCAGGTAGGGGAAGGTCAGGCGAGGGTACGTACCGCAAATCAAGCGTGAAATTTGAAAATTGTCGAAATTATGCACATTGCAATTGCACGACGTACTGGTACGTCGCCGGGACTGGCAAATGCAAATCGTTGCAACGTACCCATACGTCGTCGGGACGGGGCGGGTTAATCTACATCCAATTTTATGACGTATTACTGGATAAAATATATTACCATGAGAATAATACTGTTATAACTAAAACAGCAGTTTACTGCAAAAATGAAGAATAAGGTTATACTTCCATTAGGCTAAGAGTTCCAGATCACTTCTCTAGAAATACTGCATTAAGCACCTCGTGACATTTTCACAGAATATGAATTTCGGCATTATCGTTCGTTTAGTTTTTTTTTTTTTTCCAAAAAGTAAAGTGGATGTGGAAGAGGTGCAGATTGGCAAGGGAGGAAGCTAGAGGCCTGGAGGATTGGAAGTCGGGTATAATTATTCCCCTGTACAAAGGAAAAGGGGAAAAAGAGGTGTGTGGTAATCACAGGGGCACTTGTCTTCTTAGTGGAATTGGAAAAGTACATGATAAGATACTTGTTGACAGAGTTAGGGAAATAACAGAGGAAATAGTTGGAGAAGAACAGGGAGAATTTAGGAAGGGAAGAGGTTGTGTAGATCAGATAATCATTCTTAGATTTTAAGTGGAAAAGTTTCTACAGAAGAGAAAGAAGTTGTATGCGGCCTTTATGGATTTGGAGAAACCATATGATTGGGTAGATGGACAAGGACTGTGGAAAGTAATAATATATGGAGTAGATGGGAAGTTGTTGAAGGGCGTATGAGGGTGCTAAGGCTGCAGTGCGTGTGGATAATGAACTGAGTGAATTTTTCTGTTTGAAGGTTGGATTGAAACAAGGATGTGTTATGTCTCCATGGTTGTTCAATCTGTATATGGATGGGGTTATAAAAGAGATACCAGGTAGGGCAGTGAATGTTCGAGCGGCCCTAGTGAGAGAGGGCAGTGTTTGGAAACTCCCTGTACTGTTGTGTGTAGATGATACTATGTTGTTAAGTGAAGACGAAGGGGAGCTGCAAGGTTTGGTGGATGAGTCTGGGAGAGTGTGTGAGAAACTGAATCTAAAGGTGAATGTAGGGAAGTGTAAAATTATGGTCTTCGAGAGAAGTGAAGTCAGTGAATGTACAGTGAAGCTGGATGAGGAGGAAATGGAAAATGTGTGTTTAAGTACTTGGGTAGCGTGATGAGTAAGGATGGAAGGTTAGATAGTGAAGTGCTTGAAAGGGTGCAACAGGGAAGAAAGGTTGCTGGTTCCTTGAGGGCAGTGATAAGAAACAGGGAATTGAGCATGGAAGTGAAAAAGCTACTACATGACAGTATTGTGATGCCAACTCTACCGTATGGAGGTGAAGCTTGTACGTTGTTGGAGGGACAGAAATCAAGAGTGAGAGCAGTGGAAATGAGTTATTTGAGAGGAGCATGTGGAGTCACATGGAAAGACTGACAAATGAGGAAGTGAAGGAGCGTTGTGGTGTGGGTGTGGATGTGATAGGAAGCGTTAGGAGAAACACACTGAGGTGGTTTGGACATATGGAGAGGATGGAGAGTGAGAGACTGACGAGGAGAGTGTATGTGAGTGAGGTGGAAGGGGAAAGAGGGAGGGGGAGGCCAAGGATGAGATGGAGGGATGGAGTGGAGAGGTACATGAGAGAGGGGGGCGTGAGCTGGGAGCAGAGCGATGAAATGGTGGGGGACAGGACGACATGGACGCGATTTGTTTGTGGCCACCTCATACGGGATTAAGGCGTCTGGCAATAGATATAGATTTATGGTTATGTACTTGATGTTTCTCTAGAAAATAATATGACACCGAATTGTATAACTGCATCAGTGTTACGTTTTTATGCAATAAGTCTTAGACAATGCATCCTCTGAATATCTTACACGAAATTTTAGCATTTCACTCGTAGTGCGATGATGATCATATAGAAAAGAATTCTAACAGTAGCTAGATTACGTATCATTTTCCGATTTGCATTCTAATGCATATACTCCCTTTATCATCTCAATCCCCGAATTTTATAAATTATGCTTGTCCTTCATGATATACCGTACGTTTAATGTCTGATAACTGTGGAGATAGTAAAGTATCACTGAATTCGGAGGTTGCTGTCTCCTTCGTGGACTGTGATCTCAAAGTTTGCAGCTCAAGAGATGAGTTTGTCTGCCCAGATTAGTGTCCATATCAATAATTTATCTGGAGCCTATCACATACCTGTCTTTGAGGGGATGTGTCAGAGCCAGAGTAAACGCTAGCTTGTCCACATCACTGCAAATGCGAACGTCAGCCTGGACCTGTCTCTATCACAAATGTGTCGGTTGAAGAGATGTGTCAGTGCCAAGGCAAAGGCTAGCCTGGCCACATCTCTGCTAATATATATGCGTGGGTTGAGGGGATGTCTCACACCCATAGCAACAGCTAGCCTGATTGAATCTTTACAACATATACATGGGTGAAACGACGTGTCGGTGCACAGTCACATGCTAATCTGGCCATATCTCTGCCACATATGCATACTTGAGGGAAAGTGATAATGCCTGACGATTCCTTTACCTGGTCACATTTCTCACATACAAGTTCGTGGGTTCCCGTAGTAGTGCACAGACGAATTTTGGAAGGCTTAAGCACCAAAGGATGGAGGACATATTCACGTGCTGGTTCAGTTTCCCCCATATCCTACTTTTGGTTGCAACACAGTAGGTTGCCTGTGAGTGCGTATTTACGCACCCATGCACACATACATGCACACATGCATGGACAGACATGAACACACACATGAAAGCAAGCACGTATGCACACACACACACACACACACACACACACACACACACACACACACACACACTAAAGAGGAATTGGGAATACTAAAGGAGAAAAGGGAGGATGCAAAAACAAAAAAACAAGGAAAGATAGGAGGAAGAGTAAAATGTTTTACAAAATTACTGGATTCCAGGTACGAAAGTGGTACATAACCAACAGGGAATAAAAAGAAGGAAGGTAGTAGACACAAGCTATGGCAAGTATGTAAACAAGATGATTAAGTTCATGTACTCAAATGTAGATGGAATAGTGTCTAAAATATTATAGCTGAAAGACTATACCAGAGAAAAGGAACCACATATTATTTGCCTACCTGAAACAAAATTAATCCCAAAGATATCAAACAACGCCCTAAAATTAGAGGAGTGCAATATGTGGCGGAGATACAGTAATTTAAGAAAAGGAGCTGGAATTATAATCTTAACAAAGAAAAATCTACAAGGAACAGAAATAGAACTAGATTTATCCTCACAAGCAAAACTGATTCCAGTAGAGGTTAACGCATTTAAAGAGATGGGAATTGTGGCAAATTTATACATGCCACCCAGAACAAACACTTAGGAAAGAGGCGAATATGAAAACCTGGTAGAAATTACAATTAAGAGTTTATGAGCATTACTACATAGAATGGAAGACGAATCTAAAAGAATTATATTAACTGGATATTTCAATACAATTATTAATTGGAATACTCTAGATGTAAGAAGCCATAAAAGCTATTGGGATCAAAAGCTCCTAGATCTTGTGCAGGAATTTTTCCTGACACACCATGTAAAGGAAAACACCAGAAAAAGAGGACTTGATGACCCATCAGTACTAGATCTTATATTTACTGGGCAAGAAAATGATATTGACTATATAATGTATCACCCTTCATTCGGCAAAAGCGACCATGAAGTATGAAGATGCAACTTCAGGATTGCATATGACGTAGTTAACAGTAATGTGAGTTACAAAACGAGCCTAAACTACAGACAGGCAACTACCATGACCTAAATAAGTACTTAGAAATAGATTGGGAAAAAAGAGCTTAGCGGACAAAATATAAATATTGTACACATGAAATTCTGTGAATTTTACGAAATAAGAGTTCAAAATTACATCACTCAGCTCGGTGAAACAGAAATGAAAATATTTTATATATGGTTTAGCAAAGAATGTAAAAAAAAAAAAATGCTGTGGAATACATAGAGAAGACACAATAGTGAGAGATCATACAACAACTATAAACAAACATGAAATGATTATGCAAGGATAAGGAGAGAAGCTCCATGTTAATTTGAGGAAGACATTATAAATAAAACTGGTGATCAACCGAAGTTATTATACAGCCACATTCGAAGCAAGACCAAAGTTAAAGATAAAATACAGTCCATTACGGACGAGGGGAACATCTATGCACAAGAGAAAGGTAATTGTGAAACACTAAGTAAACGTTTCCAATCAGTTTTTACAGAAGAAAATAATTTTGAAAGAGATGATATGGAACATGCATGCCCACACATATTACCAGATACACAAATATCAGAAAAAGAAGTAAAGGAGGAGTTAAGTAAATTAGAGAAAAGAAAAAGCATATGGTCCTGATGAAATTTCAGGTTGTGTGCTACATGAATGTGGAGAAGAGTTAAGCAGGCCATTACCCTGTAATATTCAATGAATCCTTATGTCAAGGTAAACTACCTGATATATGGAAGAAAGCAGACATTGTTCCCTTGTTCAAGAAAGGGAATATGCGGAATCCACTCAACTGCCGACCAGTATCACTGACCAGTGTTTTAAGTAAGATATTAGAAAAGCTGATGAGAAAAGTTTGGGTAACACATCTAGAAGAACACAGTATGATAACAGAAAGGTAATTCGGTTTTGGAAACGGAAAATCATGTGTTACTAATCTATTGAGATACTGTGACAAAGTTATAGAAACATTACAGAGAAGAGAAGGATGGCTGGTGAGTATCTATTTTGATTTGAAGAAAGCATTTGACAGAGTAACACACCAAAGACTTATATGGGAATTGTACCATCAAAGAGGAATCCAAGGACACCTTTACTGTTGGACGCAGGATTTTCTCAGAAGAAGGCAAATGAGAACAGCACCAGGGGGATCTTACTCGTAAAAGAGGGAAGTGATTAGTGGAGTTCCACAGGACTCAGTGCTGGCGCCAATTATGTTTTTAGTTTATGTAAATGACATAGAGAGTAACTCTGGAAATGGAAGCTATCTAAATATGCTTGCTGATGATGCAAAAATACAAGGAGAATTACTAACAAATTCTTCCTGAGAGCTACAAGAAGAATTAAATAAACTTCATGAAAAAGCAATAAATGGCAAATATAATTCAATATGATATGTAATTTAATGTGATATGGGAGGCCCTCAGGCAGTTCTTCTTTGATTTTCTATGGAATGATTATTGCTTTCATAGTCGGGAGCCATCTGAGTGTGCCTTGCACATTACGGAGGTTATTCTGTCGGGCATGGAAGCATACATTCCCTTCTCATATCCTCTGACTAATGCACGAAGGCCTTGGTTTAATCACGCTTGGTCTAATGCTGTCCGCACCAAGGAGAGAGCCTATAAAAGGTACCAGAGCCAACCCACCCCTGAATCACATCATCTTTATGTTTCTGCCCGGAATCGTGCTATGGCTATTCCCCACACTGCTAAAACTAATTTCATCATTACTAAATGCTCACAACTCTCCAACTCATATTCTTCCTGCTCCTTCTGGCACCTTGCCAAAAACCTTTCTAACAACTTTACCTCATCATCCTTCCTTCCTCTTTTCTATTCTGATGGTTCTGTAGCTATTTTGTCAACTGATAAAGCAGATCTCTTTGCTCAGACTTTCTCCTCCAATTTCACCTTAGATGATTCCGGTGCTGTTCCTTCATCACTTCCCCCGTCTGACTTCCTCATGGCTGATATTAAAATTTCTTCAGCTGATGTATTTTCTGTCATCACAGGCCTCAATACTAACAAGGCATATGGGCCTGATGGAGGCCCACCTGTTGTCCTCAAGAACTGTGCTTCTGTGCTTACACCCTGCCTAGGTAAACTCTTTCGCCTTTGTCTATCAATTTGTACCTTTCCTTCTTGCTGGAAGTTTGCTCTCATTCAGCTAGTCCCAAAGAAGGGTAACCATTCGCAACCCTCTAACTATCGTCCAATTGCTTTAACATCCTGTGTCTCAAAAGTTTTCGAGTCAATTCTTAACAGAAACATTTTTAAGCATCTTTCTTATCACAACCTTCTTTCTGTGATTGTCAGTAAGGGTTGCGTCAAGGGCGCTCCATTGGCGATCTTCTTACCTACCTTTCAGACTCCTGCTCATCCTCCTTTCGGGACTTTGGAGATAACTTTGCCATTGCACTTGACATCTCAAAGGCTTTCGATCAAGTCTGGCATAAATCTTTAATTTCCAAACTACCCTCTTGCAGTTTCTGTCCTTCTATCTGCAACTTCATCTCTAGCTTCATTTCTGGTCGCTCTATAGCCACTGTTGTAGACGGCCATCGTTCTTCTCCTAGATCTATCAAAAGTGGTGTTCCTCAGGGCTCTGTCCTATCACCAACTCTCTTCCTTTTATTCATCAATGACCTTCTAAGCTGTACATCTAACCCTGTCCACTCATACACTGATGATTCCACCCTTCACCTTTCCATTCGGTTCCCGCAACGTCCATCTCAGCAGTTAGTTCAACAAACAAGAAATGAGGCTATGACACACCTAATGTCTGAATTGGCTTGTATCTCTGACTGGGGTAAAAATAATCTTGTTTTTAATGCATCAAAAACTCAGTTTTTACACCTATCAACCTGACTCAATCTCCACAGGAGTACCCACTAATCTTTAATAATATCCAGCTCAGTCGTGCATCATCCTTGAACACGTTTGGGGTTTCATTCACTCGGGATTTATCTTGGAAAGATCATATTAAATCTCTTGTAAAAGCTACATCCAAGAGGTTAGGTGTGCTAAACCGACCCCGTACCTTCTTTACCCCTGTGCAGTTGTTGACTTTAAATACCGGTTTTATTCGTCCCTGTTTAGAGTACAACTCTCATGTGTGGGAAGGTTACCCACTTACAGCTCTTCTCAAGAGGTTGGAGTCAAAGGCTTTTCGTCTTATCAACTCTCCTCCTCTTACTGGCTCCCTTCAACCTCTGTCTCTTCGCCGCACTGTTGCATCTTTATCTCTTTTCTATCGTTACTTCCATGGTCACTGTTCCTCTGAACTGTCTGCTAGCATCCCTCCACCTCTACGACGGATGCTACGCACCCATCTAGCAACAAATTCTCATCCCTTTTCTGTCCAACTCTCTAATGCAAGAGTTAACCATTACTCCCAGTCCTTCATTTATACAACAGGTCAAGTCTGGAACTGTCTCCCTCTGTCTGTATTTCGTACTTCCTATGAATTTAGCCCTCTTTTGTATTGTTTTTGTTTTTTCTTGGAAGGAACGGTTCTGAGCTCCTGGCCTTTGGTTCCTTCTTTCTTGCAATAAAATATAATGTAATTAAGTTTGGTAAAAGTGAAATAAGACCAGACTGGGATTATACCTAGTATGTTAGGAAATTTAACCCTACACCTACCAGAAAAGAAGAACGACCTAGGAGTGATTATCAATAACAGACAATCTCCGGCTGACCACATCAGTCCGAAGGTACGTAACATGTTTACACTGCTTGTTAATATGAGAAGGCATTCACATCTATAAATGAAGATATGATGAGAAAGGTAATAACTTCATTCATCAGACCAATCCTGAAGTATGCATCAGTTGTCTAGAATCCTAATCTCAAAAAACACATATGACTGAAAAAGAATAAAGGGCAGCTACAAGATGGGTACCAAGCTTATGGGATCTAAGCTACGATGAAAGACTAGAAAAACTGAATCTTCCAACACTACAGGAGGGAAGGAAAAGATGAGACATGATTATGGTATATAAATGTATACCAGGGAAAGAGAAAATAGAGATAAATGAGTATGTAACCAATGAGGAAGCATGAACATGAGGACACCGCAAAAAAAAACACATAAAAAGAGAGACGATAAAGACGTAAGGAAATTCTGTTTCCCAAATAGGGCAATTGATCAATGGAATGCTTTACTGAATGAAATAGTGTGTGCCAAAACTATTAATAAAGTTAAGGATATGTATGATAAAAAATGGTTTAATACACGGGACTGTACGTGCTTACCTAACAATTAGGTAAGAACACACACACTTCTACATTTAACACAAAAATCACCGAAATCGCTCTCACCTTTCTGTGATTTGAACGTTCCTTCTCGTCATGCAGCAGCAATAGAATACAGTTTTAGAGTCACACCCAAAGCGGTACGGGGCAAGGACGCGAAGGACAAGCAAAAGTAGTTACCACGGTCCTCCCGTAAATTTACGACAAGCAATTTGCATCCTAATCCAGGGACGATTCCCTACCTGCGCCATCTGTTAGTCGTAAAAGGAACTACACGTCCAGAGCCGGGCGATGAAATGGGGCAAATGTGTTGAGCCGACCATGGAGTAGAGGCTGGGTGCTGTCATTTCCCTTTGATTTTTTCCGCAATACACTATTTTTTGTGTGTGTCTTTTCCCACGCTTATATCCTTCTCTTTCCCTTACTTTTTAGTCTCTAGTCTTTCAAACATTCCTTCTCTTATTTTTCTATTTTTCCTAGTCTGATATACATGTGGTTAGTTGTCTTTTTCGTTGCACCTCTCTCTTTCATTTATATGCTTTCTTTTCTCCGCCGCTCCCCCTTACACTTCTTTCAGTAATAGATCATGTTTCTTTTCATTTCTTTATCCCTGCTTCTCTCTCTCTTTCTCCCCTTCTTCCCATGCTAATAGTCTTTCCCTACTTTCCTTCCTCATTTGTACTTTTATTTATTTACAATATTATACGTTATATGTCTTCTTTTTCTTCATATGTCTCCCTTTTCTTTCTTTTTTGCTACCGCAATAAATCCCTTGTAGTTTTTCTGTTGTCCCTAGTCTACCCATGCTTGACTTTTTTTTTTTTCCCCAAGCCCTCAAAATGGAATTTCTTGAATTCCTTATGCTTCTCTCTATTTTCCAAATTTTCTTTTTCTTCGCTTTTTCTCAACCACAGAAGACAGCTATATCTCATTACCATACCCGCTTCTGTCTGTTTGTTTGTTTGTTTGTTTGTTTCTCACTTTCATACTGACGCGGACACAAGTTTTTTCCTCATTATGTCCGATGAAAAAATTTCATTTTGCACCCAGTGCCGTAACCTACTTTTAGTCAGTTGGTATACTTGATTAGATAGTGATTTTGATCTTACATGGAACACCTTAACTGTTGAGTCGAACGCAGGAATTGTAACGCCGCTCGTATGTGCATCATATTAGCCGTACTTACTTTACAAATGCATTGGTGATTCGTCCCTGTCCGGGATCATAGTACGCATACCATGGTGAGGCTAGCAAGGAGAAACAAGACCACGCAGACAATGAGGAGTGACATGATAGTGTTGTATACTAATGGTGGGTAGACGAACAAAAGGTTCTGTACATTTCCTCCCTCGTTGCGAGTACTGTTTGCATGTGATAAAACATTATATTAGAAGCAGTGGCAGCTGTGAGTGAAATAATATGATAAATAAAGCAGCTATATATTTGGATTGTCCAATGTGGGGGTAATGTTACATCGAAGAGAGAGAGAGAGAGAGAGAGAGAGAGAGAGAGAGAGAGGGAGAATCTTTGTAGGTTAAACTAAATCTCACACACCTTACCGCGCCTCCGTCTGCTGACTGGTTCTATATTTATGCTATGAATAATGTAGGACACTATGTGGATTAATAGTGCTGTCCGCATTACTTATTTCGTCAGACTAGGCCAGACGTTTAAGTTATCAAATCCAGTTTATTGTGAAATTTATTCATGGTAAAGGTTCCATTTCAACGTGGATTATGAGACCCGTCCAGTGTTTCAGTAACTTTAAATCCAAACATAATATGAAGGTCGAAAGGTTTGCTGAAAATATTTAGCAATCAGGACTGGAGGAGGTTTTGTGAATTAGCTACATGAGCTATGATATAATCTGCGAGCGAGAACAACAAAATTAGTCGCAGTCTGGACCCCCGACATATGTACACATATGTACCCGAGCGAAATATTTATCCCATCAGCAAGAAATGGGGGTAGGGGTCGGGAGGAAAAATCTGCAGTACAGTAGCGAGCTTTTTTGGATATCTCAGCCAATTTTGAAGTTACAAGAAAGATAGAAACCAATTTGGGAATCACATAAAATTCCTCAATTACTTTCATTTCATAGACAACCCGTAATTCCTAATAGTTTTTCCGTAAATCGAGGAAACGATTTGTATGTAAGTCAGACTAATGTAACAGCCAGCTGCACAAGAAATAATGGTCTAAGGTCGCCAGAGCAGCGCAGCATTATTTTCCGATGATTGCTGAGAGCAACCAGGTTTTGCCTTTTCAAAACAAATAAAACCTTCTGTTTGACTGTTTTTTTAAACTTTTGACTGAATCCGAGTCAAACTAATACAATACCATGATCGACGAAGGAAAATCTGAATTTCTGATTTCTGATTCAAATCAGAGCGCACCGAGAGATTTTGTGAAAGCGATATTTGTGAATGAGCAAAGAGCAAAGTCAGCATTTAAATACTTTTAATACAGTGTACAGCTTAACAAATTGCTGTCTCTGAAGACAACTGTGGTAAAATGTCAGGTAAGCAAATTCAGCATTCGTTACATTGCATCAAGTATTGAAGTCAAATATCATTTGTTCGCTCGAACACGTTCGCTTGCTTGAACACGTTCAACACTTTCAGTGTGAACGCCTATTTCATGTTTATAAGTATTATTAATACAGTACCTGTAAAAAAATTTTATACACTCCTTTATCTGATGAGTGTTTGTCTAAACATGACCAACAGTAAATTTACATAAGTCTTTTAGGAAATTAGGGTATTATTAATACTCTGACTCACCAGTAATTATTCTCCTTATATCCTAGCTACTTCTCTCCGATTTGGTCAAATCATAAAGGTTACTTAACTAGAAAGAGTCAGAATAACAGATGTCGATGGGCCTGAGGTCTTGGTTGGTTTCCCTGGGGCATCCAAGCATCCTTAGGTGCGTATTTTACAGTGTGCAGCTTGAACGGGCTTTGGAAACAGTGGCAGACATGGTGAGTCTCTTCCTCCTCTTATGATTCAAGAGATGCCAACTATTTATTAATTACAAAGGCTAAATACAGTCATATTACTTCATGAAATATACAAAGCAAATCTAAATTTAATCTTAGTTTTAATTAAACTAATGCCAAACATTCCTTTTATCTATGTAAACATGTATCAAACCTCACCAGCTTCTCACGTGAGGGCACGTCATACACACCATGCAGGCGCAGTTAGGTCAATGGAAAATTCCTAAGTATTTACATGTATTTCCAATATAGTTGTCCACAAGGGTTAAACGCAACAGCATTAAATTTATTAATAATAAGAATTATTAACAGAACGTAATCTCTGGGTTATAAAACCACTTGAATTAGTCATTAACGCTCTTCGGGTTTTCCTCTGCTTTTAACAGGGACAAGTATCTTAAAAAGTAAAGAGTGCAGTCATCTAGGGGAAAATATTTTCCACAGTTTGGGGGCCGGGCAAAAAATGATAAGCTGTATCATGTTATGTGACCCTCAGCCAGGAGCTCTCTCCATAGGTCTCGATAACCCTGTCCTGCGGCCTTTCTGGGTCGTGCATCTTGATCCAATTGCTCTCCACCATCCACTGTCTCCGGGGTAGCCGTTAACTCAAGGGGCACTAGTTTATCAATAGTTTTTATATTGGTATGTCCCCTAAATTTAATTTTTACAAGTCTCAGCACCCCCTCTGAATCCGGATGTGTGGAGATCACCTTAGCTAATGGCCACTTGGATCTTGGTTGTTCTTTTTACTAAAACCACATCTCCTACGATTATAACTGACTTGTTGCTGGCAGCCTCAGCCCCATAAAATCTTTCTCTTAGGCTCAAAAGATATTCTTCGCTCCATTGTCTATTCCAGGTGTCCAATACCTTTTTCAGACTTTGGTATCCCTCATGCTGATGTTGTCCTAATTCATTATTTTCTATTGTAGGATCATCTACTTCCTCCTGGATATCCACACCAGGCACCAGATGGAGTTTTCGCCACACAGCATAAGAGCCAGAGTCAATGCCTTAACTGAAATGCTAGTATTATCCAGATAGGTTAAAGGTCTATCATTAATCCTAGCCTCAATTTCAGTTACCACAATTCTCAACTCCTCTCTGGTGATCTTAGTTCTGTGTAAGGTTTTCCTAAGGCAATTCTTCACAATAGCAATCATTAGTTCGGTAAATTCATTTTGTCATGATGCTCTTGGAACCATGAACTGCCAGGTACAATTCGGATTCCCAGCGCCGACTTAACCTTTGCGTCATTCATTATATTTAAAAGTAGAGGTGCTGCTCCAACGAAATTGATTCCGTTGTCGCTTATTTATTTATTAGGACAAGACCTTCAAGCTGCAAATCTTCTAAATACGCTCAGGAATGTTTCTGAATTTAAATCTTCTGCCATTTCTAGATGGACTGCCCTCGTGTAGGTGCAATTAAACAAACATAAATGCACCTTATGGGGAGTTCCCTCACCTGTAACAGTTATAGCCCCTGTGTAATCAGCTCCAGTTACTTTGAGGGGCCGACTTACATTTACCCTATCCTTTGGTAAAGCAGGTGGTCCTGGATAGTCATATGGTCGTTGTTCATACCTCCAACATTTAATGCAACTCTTGAGATATTTCTTCGCGGCCTGTCTACCCTTAGGGATCCAATACCTTTCTCGGATTCGGGCCAAAGTCTGCAGCACACCTCGGTGAAGAGTTAACGCAAGGGCTTCCTTAACAATTAATTGCACAAAATAACCTTTCTTGGGTAACAATATCGGATGTCTAGTTTGTAGGGGCAAATCAGCATTTATTATTCGTCCCCGGCATCTAATTAGACCATTTCCGTCTATGAACAATCCTAAATCTCTTATCAGCTTACAGTATTCTTGTTCCCAGTGCCTTTGTCTAAAAGGTCATATATAATAAGTCCTTTGAATCCTTTTCAGCCAATAATCCATGGGATCGATCTTCGGAAACCCCACTTTCTTATTCAAAAATTTAACAACTAATTTAGTAGTGTTAATAAGTTGCGTTATTGATGAGAATCTACTAATGTCAGTTACTTCTGGCTCAGGTACTACAGAATCCAAGTTTACTACACCAACCTCAGCAATACTATACTGTTTCTGCTCAGGTCAGTCTTTAGTGAGTAGCCATTTAGGACCTTTAAACCCCAAGTTATCTTTGACCAGTCTCTTTACTGTCGAACCTCTCGAGAGCAGATCAGCTGGGTGTTGTTTGGAGGATTCATGCATATATTTAAATTTGGAAGACAGTTCCCTATTAGTCTTCACTCTATCGCGGGCGAAAGTAATTTTACTGTCTTCCTTTCCTATCCAGTAAAGACAAATCTCACTGTCAGTCCATACGCAGATATCCTTAAACTGAGTATCAGGAGCAGTGGTTAAATACCAGGCCAATTTAGTTCCTTCTTCTGTGGAAGCCAGTTCCATTATTTGAGGTAGGGTTCTTCCTTTGATTTGTGCAACTCTGGCTTTAGACATAATATCTTGCTATCCTATCCTGTTGCGCAATAAGCTACTGCTCCATACGCCTTTTGAGAAGCATCACAAAATATATGTAAATGTGACTTCTCATTACTGTTTATCTTCCTGGGAATATATATACTTGCTGTGTTTTCAAACTCTTTTATAATCTGTTCCCACTGTTCCATATATGTCTCACCTAATTCAGTGTCCCGGTCTAACCTTTTTCACCAAGCCTCTTGCACTAAACATTTTCTCTTAATAACTATAGGACTGACCATTTCTAATGGGTCAAATAACATGGAGACCTGACTTAACAAGGTCTTCTTGGTGAGAGTGACATAAGAAAAGTTTATTGGTTTTAAACTCAATTCATCAGCTCTCGTATCTCAGTTAAGATGCAACACATTTTGAGTTTTGAGAATGTCAGTATTTGGATAGTCTTCTTGTATTTTATACCTCAAAAGCAGTGGATTTGTATTTCAGCTCTGTAACTGCAATTTTGCCTTCTCACATTCGGGACTGGCTACTTCATAAGCCTTCAGTGCATCGTCTCTGTATCAGCAACACCTTGCAACTTATCCATATAAAAAGCCTGCCCTATTTCTGGGCATTTGGCACTTCCAAAATGATGCTTCAGGGTGTTGCAAAGTAGGAGAGGACTAGTACAAGAGCCAATGAGCATCGATCGGAAACAGTACGTTTTCAATGGACTATCCTCACTTAGAAGGTCTTGAGGCCGAAGGAATTTTGTAAATTTCCTATCCTCCTCTCTCAATCCTCTTCCGAGAAATGTCTGTTGTTTAAACATAAGGTTTCTCTCTAAATCTTAGTAATACTTTCCCTAGCTTTTCTGTCAGTGTAGGTCTAGAGTATAGGCAATCGTTTAAGCTAGCTGATCCTTTGGACGCTTTACTACAACAATTGAAAACTATCCTTGTGGGAGCAGTTACGGAATCCTTGTTTACAGCATGATGTGGGAGATAATGTCCTTCCTTATGGTTAACAGAGAATTCTATCTCTTCTACAAATTTATTCTTTAGCTGATCGATTATAATGTTATCATAAATGGTTAGATGTTCTGGTTTCTCTCTCAACTTTCTTAGTAGAGAATTGAACTGAGCCTCAACTGCTTGGTAATTTTTTGGTAACTCCGAATGGTTTAGTTTCGTTTCCATGGTAAGACTACCCAATACTGACCACCTATAATTTCCGCAGACTGGTTATTCAAATCCAAAGCTATTCTATCATCAGGGGTTGGTTCTTCAGAGTGCATTCCTACACTGTCTGTGTCCCACAATTTGTGTACAGGTTAATTTTTTTTCATCCAACAAGTGATTTATCTGAGCAGGTTCTATTTCTGCACCTACTGTAGCTACCATCAATATCTGCGTGAGGGTAACAAAGACTGAGTCTACCAGTTTGGCCTCACATTTAGCATGCTTTGGAAAAGCAACTGACCCATAATAAGGTTACCGCCTGAACAACTGTACTTTATTCTTCTTCAAAGTCCTACATAGGAAACTTCCACAATAATCTGAACCAATTACCATTTTTATGGGACCCACAGTATCTGATTTCACATTCTGTTTTGCCAACATTATCCCTGAGCTTTGTAGATTTTCAGAGGTTTTCCTTCAGTCCTTTTATATATATACTTGCCTCCAAATTATCCAGTACTGCTGCTGTTATACTGTACGGCATATATATCTGCCTAGTTGTATTACAGGTCTAACTAAATCAAAGGACTGAGCTTCCTTAGTAGTTAAGAATCCTGTAATGGCTAGATTTACCTTGCCAATAATAGGTAACTTTAATTTCTCCACAATGTCTGCAGAAATGAAGGTTTTCTTTGCACCCTTTATCAAAAAGAGTACATGCTAATACGTTTCATTTTTCTATCATTACCGTCACATCTGCAATTGGAACTGCACCTGGCATTACTACTGGAGTATTCACTTTAGCAACTGTCACATTGACACTTGCAGTTTTAGGAACCTCATATTTCATCCATGGGCATAAAGCACTATGATGATGTTTTTTTTTGCATTTGGAACAAAGATTAAGGTTAAGCTTACAGTCCGCGGAAGTGTTCGGAGTCATGGAAATTATACAACACCCCAATTCCTGAAGCTTTCCTACTCTAGAAGCATAATTAGGATAATGCTGACAAGATGCACTGGAATGTTGTTCACCACAAAATGCACAAACTTTCCTGTCCATTACCATGGAAATTTTTACCTCCTTATTTTCATCAGCTTGTCTATTCCTTGCCTTTAATATTTTATCCTCAGATTATAACGAGCTAAGGAAAGTATCTACCTCTTTAACTAGTTCTTTTTACGGGGTGGGGCAATAACCCACCACCAACCCTTTTAGTCGCCTCATACGACAAGCAGGGATACTGGGGGAGTGTTCTTGAATTCCCCCTACCCCCAGGGGGGATATGAATACAATACAACAGGATATAAAATACAGTATTAAAGAAAAAGTATTGGTTATATTTTTCACCGTACATTGTACGGCGAGAACAGTGATGAATGTTTTTGTGGCAACAAAATGTTTAAGAATATGACATACGAGTAAAATAATTATAATTTTTTCCTTACTGTTGTGCAAAATGAATTAC
Source organism: Coenobita brevimanus (assembly GCF_032717465.1). NCBI lineage: Eukaryota > Metazoa > Arthropoda > Malacostraca > Decapoda > Coenobitidae > Coenobita > Coenobita brevimanus. Next base: position 15,679,725 of record NC_136972.1, read on the forward strand.
AATACTGTATACGGTATTACACATCTGTATATATTAATTATGCAGTATACATCCATCGATTACACACCTAATCTCGTTACCTATATTTTATCCGTTAAATTCAAGCGTTTTCCGAGCCTGATTAAAACAGACGGCAACATGAGACATGGAAGCCATCATCGCACTGAATCAATTAAAAGAAAGAATGGTTTTCGTCCTTTAATGTTGTGTGTGTGTGTGTGTGTGTGTGTGTGTGTGTGTGTGTGTGTGTGTGTGTCACTTGTGACAGCTGGTGCTGCCAAAAAATAAAAAAAGATTATTATTCTTTTGACAAGCATTATATCCATCTTCTATTAATAATGAAAGGAAAAATTACATTTTGAACAATTCGGTATTTTTTAACTTACGAAGGAAAATTCATCTAACAATATGTTATTATGGAAGAAAAATGCATTAGTGCACTGCTGTGCAAGATAAAATTATAAATATGGGCAACATCCGTTGGTGACTGTGTTGTTGAATTATGTAGTGTGTAATCTATGGATAGATTATAAAAAAAAATGTGTAATGTATACAGTAACTGAACAATATTTCGCCTCTGATGCTCATGTAGAAGGCTCGATGGCTCATCCAGAATCTGTTTAAATCTGTTCAGTACGTCATTATTTTTAGCTCAGGTAGTGTGGACAAATGAGTAATCTGAATCTCAGTGCTTTCCGTTTCTTGAATTGCTCGCAGACTTATGCCCGTTTTTTTCCTCTAACGGGATATATATCTAATACTTTCGTATCTCGCTCTACTTCTCTCAAACTATATCTACTGTAACTATCTATCAGTCTGTTTTTCTGTCTGCCTGTTTGTTCAATATTAGTTTATCCATGTATATTTCTCTCCGCCTGTCTATTCGTCTGCATTTCCATCAGTCTGTCCATCTATATATTTATCTATATTTCTGTTTGTTTGTGTCTGCTACCTATCTGTCTATCGTATTCATCCAGTAATAGTTTAGTGGTTTCTCGAAGCCTCAACATTCTTGGGCAAATTAATGGAAGCCTAACCAAGTAACCCTAATAATATCACATTTTTTTACTTTTTATATACCAATAGTTTCAAGTATGTTTCAAGCGGACTCTAGACTGCTGTACATAGTTTTTAATAATCTGTTGCACTTCCACAGATGATCATTTAACAATACTGTAGAATTTTCCAAGGGAATTACTCTATGGAAATAAAATAAATCTCCCAGAAATATTTACATTCCGAAGTAGCAGTCATTACGCAGTGTCATTTCACACTCGCCCATCCCAGCATCTCTTGGAGTCAATCTCGCGCGTCTTAGTGCACGCCCACACCGAACCCGACGAGTGGGGAGACTCGAGCAGAGATGGATGAGACAACACGATAAAACACCCTAAATTGTATGTGGGTGGCCACACTGAATGAGCGGGAGGTTTGTCGCCCTGCTCACTCTCCACGCTCGTCGCTATGCGATCCAGCGTGTTCCAGAATGTTGCGCACTGCCTAGCGATAACCCCATTCCCCAGGCATTTGCATCATCATTCAGTCGTGTTGGTACTGCTTGTTGGGGCAGATGGGTTCTGGTAATTATGTCTACTGAACATCTTACTGGAGCCGTGTACCAGAGGAGAGCTGTGTGGTATCCAAAATGATCCACTCCACAAAAATACTGGAGTGTTAACGAAACACTGGGAAGATATCTGTGAATAACTGCATAGAAATGGTAAATTATAATCGAACATTATTTTGTCATGCGAGTGCTTAAGTAAAGTTTGTTCCACAGTTGTTATAAAACCTATCAAAGACCATTAATATCTAGAATTCATACTAGTATTTAGTGCTCTATTCCGTTTGTTACACCGTAGGCATAAAACTAATAAACAGGTAAGTATATACACTATATGTATGTGTATATATTGGAGAGACACACACGCATGTGTACAAATGTTTATTATGCTCCTGACTGGGAATCGAACCCCAGACCTCAATATAGAAGTCAGGCACTGATGTCACTACACCACGGAGTGATAAAAGCTGAAACACGTGAATTTTTTGATGAACCAGGTAAATCAATTATGGGAGGATATATTTCAGCCACAACACATTAGGAATACATCTCGGCTCCACGCAGCTCGGCAAGTGACAGAGCAGTTTTAACCTATTGCAGACACAACATGAACGTCTTTCTATGTTCGAGAAACACACATTACACGCGAGTGTACAAATGTTTTTTTACATTCCTGACCGGGAATCGAACCCCAGACCTCAAGACAGAAGTTAGGCACTGATGCTACTACACCATGACGTGATTACACCCGCGTGTAATATGTCTCTCTCCAACATATAAAGACGCTCGTGTTGTATCTGGGATAGATTAAAACTGCTCTGGCACTTGCCGAGTTGCGTTGGGTTGAGAAATAATCCTAATGTGTTGTGGTTGTATTATATCCTCTCATAATGTATTTACCCGGTTCATTAAAAAATTCGGGTGCCTCAGCCTTTATCGTGGTGTGGTGGTATCAGTGCCTGACTTCTATTTAGAGATCTGGGGTTCGAGTCACGATCAGGAGCATAAGAAACTTTCATACACGAGTGTAATTTATGTCTCTCCAACACATAAAAACGTTCGTGTTGTGTCTGGGATAGATTAAAACTGCCCTGTCACTTGCCGAGTTGCATGGGACTGAGAAATAATCCTAATGTGTTGCAACTGAAATATCTGTCTATCTATCTATCTATAGCCCGACGCCCTAATACCGCAAAAGGTGGCCGCAGACAAAACGCCTCCAAGTCACTCTGTCACCCACCATTTGACTCCCCTCCCCCCAACTCACCCCCCCCTCCCTCATATACCTCTCAACTCCATCCCTCCACCTCATCCTCGGTCTACCCCTCCCTCTCCCTCCCTCCACCTCACCTACATACACCCTCTTAGTCAGTCTTTCATTCTCCATTCTCTCCACATGTCCAAACCACCTCAGTGTATTTCAGTGCAACTGAAATATACCCTCCCATAATGGATATACCCTTTTCGTCAACAAATTCAGGTGTCTCAGCTTTTATCTCGTCATGGTGCAGTGACATCAGTGCCTGACTTCTGTCTAGAGGTCTGGGGTTCGAATTCCGGACAGGAACGTAAGAAACATGTGTATATATGTCACGGGGTTTTTAAAATAGCTCGGTAATTTTGATATAAATGGTTAAATATTATTTAAATTGATAATAATATTCAATAATATTGAAGAGCAGAGACAATGGTTGTCTTGCTACATCAAGCGACGATTACTTTACGTTGGCTTAGCACGATTCTCTGAGAACGAGAATTTATAAACTTTCTCAACAGTACACAGCAGAGACTAATTACTCACAATTGCTGAATTACTGTACTGTTAGCCTCTGGAGAAAGTTACATCACCCCTGACAATAAATAACTAATACTAATAATAATAACATCAGGTTCTTGCTGATGCATTAACTCCTGGCACAACGGATTTTAAGTTAATACAAGACTGGTCTAAGTACCAGTTATGAAAGCAAACGTTTATGCAAGCTAGGAGCTGTATGGAAAATAAGCTTAATTATGGAGAAATGAAACAAGATTTTTACTCTACATTAAGCTCAAGAAATAGAACTGTTAAATTTATTAATCACAAAAATAAATTCAACATTACATTTCAAATCAAATCAATGAGACGCACTCACTCACTCTCACAAAAGCTAAATACTTACGCCTAGGAAAAACACCTTAACTAAACTCTTAAGACTACAAAATACACAAAGGAAATACTAGTCAATGAATGCGGTGTATCACCCAAAGCTGGAGAACTAAAGGTGGGAGCTTGGAGAAACTGTAAGTGGAGTTTGGGTACTAGCTGACCTCTCGCACTGCTGCACAGGTCCTGTCTCCGTCACAGCAAACACTAAACTGAATTCAAATAATGCATAGGCAGGACGACAAGCCACCAAAAGAAGGCGTGGTTAACGGTTTATGCAAGCAGAGGCGAACGATAAAGAAACAATTGTATCGCTCAGTAACGCACTTAGTGGCGTGCATTAAATCGGTCACTTTTGAAAGTGACGAATGATTTGGAAAGTATACCCCGAAATGGAGAGAGAAACGGTTAACTGAGCGATACACAGTGAGTTTTCCACTAATAGTTCGTGGCTTCTCACAAAAAGAAAATGTCGCGAATTGATTCGTGACATTACGCCCCATGAAAATTAAATCTTTCTTCCTTCAGAAGAAAGATTTCAATATACATACATATAAATCCTAACTCAGTCACACAAGATTCACACTGTGGTGTGTGTGTGCTATCCTGCTACAGGAGAAAATCGCAGTCGCCAGTGAGCGAAAAAAACCTCGTATTTACATTAATAGAAGCAAGCTTGAGGGAAAAACTCCGTGACGACGGTGAAAATCCTGTACTCAGGTCAAACTGAGCGAAAATTCGCTACATTTACACTGACAACTAATTGTTGTGTAGCGTGGTGTATTTAATACACGGTGTAGGTGTGACAGTTGTAGTGTAACTGTACCTACGTGTAAAATGACACAGTAAATAATATGGCGACGACGAAGGCAGAGGAGAAGAGGCAGCAGCGTGCGGCAGATGATCAGCTGGTCCGCACAGCAAAACTGCTACACCCATTGCTGAACCTGCAAAACCAATTAAGGTGGAGCATCAAAAGTGTCAATGAGACAAAATTCTTATTATGTTACAATTACTCTCTCTGGCTAGCAGTCAGTACATGCTATGAAAAGTACACTCGAGGTCGCCATTAATTTTAGCACACGATTATGGTCGGCCAGTTGAGAATCCCTGTGCAAACTCGGGTCTTCCATAGCCTCGAACCGCACACGGGTCCTCAACCTGTGCCTTAACCTACAGTACTTATATTAATATCGGGAAGCTGAGAATCCTTGTGCAAACTTGGGTCTTCCATAGCCTCAAGTCGCCTCTGCAGAGTTCTCACTTCCCCCTTAACCTACAGTACTTATATTAGTATCGGGGAGCTGAGAATCCTTGTGCAAACTTGGGTCTTCCATAGCCTCAAGTCGCCTCTGCGGAGTTCTCTCTCGAACTTCCCCCTTAACCTATAATACTTATATTAGTATCGGAAAGCTGAGAATCCTCGTGCAAACTTGGGTCTTCCATAGCCTCAAGTCGCCTCTGCGGAGTTCTCTCTCGAACTTCCCCCTTAACCTACAATACAATACTTATATTAGTACCGGGAAGCTGAGAATCCTTGTGCAAACTTGGGTCTTCCATAGCCTCAAGTCGCCTCTGCGGAGTTCTCTCTCGAACTTCCCCCTTAACCTATAATACTTATATTAGTATCGGGAAGCTGAGAATCCTTGTGCAAACTTGGGTCTTCCATAGCCTCAAGTCGCCTCTGCGGAGTTCTCTCTCGAACTTCCCCTTAACCTACAGTACTTCTATTAGTACCGGGAAGCTGAGAATCCTTATGCAAACTTGGGTCTTCCATAGCCTCAAGTCGCCTCTCAACTTCCCCCTTAACCTACTGTACATAATATGTATGTAAAGGCCCTGGACATAATGTGTCCTGTGGGGCCAATGGGCGAGACGTCAGGTCTGCACCCACTTCACCACTACCCTGTCTCTCAACTGACTCAGAGATTACAGGTGTGGTTATAAATGGCACAGGAAGGGCATGTCCCTGAGTAGTGGCGATACTTTGGCACACACTGCAGGAACGGACAAAACTATCTATGTCCCGTCCCATCCCTGGCCAGAAAAAGTCAGCTCGGATACGGCCCTGGGTCTTCCTTTTCCCCATGTGACCTCCTGAGGCTGAACAATGACCCCATTGTAACACTGCTAGGCGGTACTTGGCGGGAACGACAAACTGCAGTCGAACCTCGCCCTCGGGTGTTCGTGACTCACGGTAGAGCCGTCCTTGTTTGCGAAGGAACTTGGCTCGACCTCCCCGTGAATACTTAATCACTCGACCCTTTTGTTTATTCCGCACGGCAGCAAGTGTCGGGTCAGAATGTTGTTCTTGTACAACAAGTTGACTGCACATCAGATCTTGCGGCGATTCAATGATCACTGGGGTGACACAGTCTGGAGCCTCAGTCATGGCTCGTGTCACCGCAGCAGCCGAAGTCTGAGTAGCGCCATCGGAGCAACTATCCTTGACTCCATTAATATTGCCTACTATTAAGTCAAATAGAGGCTCTGGCATGACAACTGCAAGTGTCATACCAGTATAAAATGGAGATGCCACCTGGATACATGCCTCAGGGAACAATCTCACTGATCCATCAATAAGCTTTGCATGGACCTGTCGACCTGTATACTGCTCAGGCCGAACTAAACTCTGCTTAACAGAGCAACCTGAGGAACCATTGTCTCTCAGGACCTTCACAGGAATGCCTCCCACAAACCCTGGCTGAACAAGGAAGGTACTGTCACCTGTGGGAGGGCCTGTGGAGGAAGCAGCTAGCCACTCATGAGGCTGCTGAATTGATGTGGCAAACATTGTGCCTTGAGGGTTATATTGGGAAGATGGAACATTGGCCATCTGTGGAGGGGGGTTCACTGTCACTGTGGGACTAGTGAACTGTGGGGAAGTACCCACACTGGTAGGGACGTGACCACCAGATTGCTGCTGAGGAATGAAGGCTGCATTCGCTTCCTGCCTCTTTTGAGTTGGTGGTGAAAAACTTTGTCCCGTCGGTCGGTTGCGTGGCTGATACTGCTGCTGGTTAGGGTACTTGTTGTACCGCTTCCACTCAGGTTTCTGAGTGTTTTGCCCCTGGTCCTTCCACTGCGGTTTTGGACCTTGGCCATTATTCTGAGAATGACCTTGTTGCTGGGATTCAGTCTGAGACTGCTTCCCAGACTTATCAGTATCTTTTCTGCTCCAGGTGTTTTGCTTACGAGCTTGATACCCGTATGCAGTAAAGAATGCGTCAGCCTTCTCTGCCATTTGGCTGGCATCTTTCACCTGGCAGATCTTAAGCTGTGCTATGAGCTCAGCAGGCCACGACCTCTCTAGCTGTGTACGCAGCATAAGGTCAATTATCCCCTCACGCGTGGAAGGAGTTTCATCTTTCTCCATCCACTCATTTAAATAAGCTGTGAGACGATCAAGGAACTGAACAGCTGTCTCCTTGTCTTGGAGACGAGCTCGCATGAACTGAACTTTGGCGTCGTCTACTGTGAGACCATACGCCTTAATGAGTGCAGCTTTCATCATCTCATATGTGAGATTGTCTCCACGAATTCTGTGGAGAATATCGAGGGCAGGGCCCTCAAATAAACTAAGAAATTGGATCCGCTTAGCTGCCTCATCCAGTTGATAAATGTCTGCCATGTCCTCAAAACGAGCTATGTACGGCTCGATTCGCTCGCTTTCCTTGTATGAAGGAAGCTTGATGCGTGGGGTCGCCAGGACATGTGCAGGGAGAAAGCTCGTGGAGCTTGGACCAACTGCAGCAGACGTGTCTGAAGCCAAGGAATCTCGCTTGAGCTTCAGCACTTCAAGGTCATGTTTTTCTCGTGCTTCTCGCTCGGCACGTTCGTGTTCTCGTTCTTTGTCTCGCTGTTCACGCTCGTATTCGCGCTGTTCTCGCTCGTATTCGCGCTGTTCTCGCTCGCATTCGCGCTGAATCTTACGCTCTTCACGGGCATCATTCTCGCGCTGCTGTTCCTGATTATGCCGTGAGAGTATATACTCTTTAATTTCGGTTGGGTCCGAAAGACCCATATCTTTGGCTTCCTGTAAAAATACAGTAGTAGCCATGGCGCTAATTTATTAAGCAAACCGAAATTGAGTACTGACTGCTTAGCGACGAATACTAATAAACAAAAGTAAAGAGTACAGACACAAGCTAGTGGTGACCAGTCTTATCTAGTTAACTGGCAAAGAATAAATCAAAAATGTAAATGACTGGGAAGACTCAATAATAAACAGAATGGTACGGCGACTTCCCAGGAGCGAATAAAATCGTCTGGCGTTACCAAGAATAAACTAGAGTTAAGTACTCTATGGATTGATAAAGCAAAATTCACTTGCTAAATTAAGGGTAAACACCAGTAAGCTTGTGCCTATAAACTTTAATGATAAATACCTAAATATGAATGAGTGAGCACTATCTCGTGAATAGCTTTAGAGCTAGGAGTTAATATCCTGGAATGAGGTCGCCAATTGTCACGGGGTTTTTATATAATATCTCAGTAATTTTGATATAAATGGTTAAATATTATTTAAATTGATAATAATATTCAATAATATTGAAGAGCAGAGACAATGGTTGTCTTGCTACATCAAGCGACGATTACTTTACGTTGGCTTAGCACGATTCTCTGAGAACGAGAATTTATAAACTTTCTCAACAGTACACAGCAGAGACTAATTACTCACAATTGCTGAATTACTGTACTGTTAGCCTCTGGAGAAAGTTACATCACCCCTGACAATAAATAACTAATACTAATAATAATAACATCAGGTTCTTGCTGATGCATTAACTCCTGGCACAACGGATTTTAAGTTAATACAAGACTGGTCTAAGTACCAGTTATGAAAGCAAACGTTTATGCAAGCTAGGAGCTGTATGGAAAATAAGCTTAATTATGGAGAAATGAAACAAGATTTTTACTCTACATTAAGCTCAAGAAATAGAACTGTTAAATTTATTAATCACAAAAATAAATTCAACATTACATTTCAAATCAAATCAATGAGACGCACTCACTCACTCTCACAAAAGCTAAATACTTACGCCTAGGAAAAACACCTTAACTAAACTCTTAAGACTACAAAATACACAAAGGAAATACTAGTCAATGAATGCGGTGTATCACCCAAAGCTGGAGAACTAAAGGTGGGAGCTTGGAGAAACTGTAAGTGGAGTTTGGGTACTAGCTGACCTCTCGCACTGCTGCACAGGTCCTGTCTCCGTCACAGCAAACACTAAACTGAATTCAAATAATGCATAGGCAGGACGACAAGCCACCAAAAGAAGGCGTGGTTAACGGTTTATGCAAGCAGAGGCGAACGATAAAGAAACAATTGTATCGCTCAGTAACGCACTTAGTGGCGTGCATTAAATCGGTCACTTTTGAAAGTGACGAATGATTTGGAAAGTATACCCCGAAATGGAGAGAGAAACGGTTAACTGAGCGATACACAGTGAGTTTTCCACTAATAGTTCGTGGCTTCTCACAAAAAGGAAATGTCGCGAATTGATTCGTGACAATATATGTAATGAACATCGAAAGGTTTATCATTTATCAGTACATAAATCTATGAAAAATAATTCAGTAGATAATGAATTGTCCAGCGGATATTTCGCTATAGGCAATCAACAGAAACTGGTATCGTGAAATAGTACACAAGAAAAATCAAGAAAAATTAATCACGTGATAATTAATCTTTTAAGTTATCGTCAAATAAAGACATTCATATCAGATAGACACTGAAATTTTATTCATTCATTCATCTAATCCAGTGTTGCCCCATGAGAAGCATAGGAGCCCGGGGCTAAGCAAGTTGGTCCTAAAATTTAAGATGAGAGTGAACAGCTTGGACAGTAAGATGTTTACACCGACGAACAGCTTCTGACTATGTTGCCCACAAGGTTGCCGTTTCCTATTTGGACAACTGTCTCGTTGATGCTCACCTAGCTCCTCGTTCAACGCTACCTCCCTGCTCGTCGTGTTTGGTGTGGCCGTACCCTTACAGCTTCGGAGTTGGCCTGTGTTATTGTTATCGGTTTCTTATGTCTAAGGCGGAGACTATAATCAGAAGCCAGAGAGGCAACCCTGGATGATAATCGGGTGGGTGTGACCTGTGACAGTCGCTTTGCGCAGCTTTTCGTTCAGCTGGGTACAGGATAACTGTCATTTCCACACCAGTGGTGCACTAACACGTCCAGCTCGCAGCTAGAAGATCCCAAGCTTGATCCTAGGCCTGTCAGTCTCAAACTGTTTGTCATATTTTGTTTTCGCTTGGCCTTGTTCATTAAGCAATACAAATAAGGATTTGGATGTAACATTAACTGTTACAGGTTTTGTACTTAAGAGGGTTTGTAAACAAAAATTGTGTCTGCCTTAACGAGCCTCGTGGAGTAGATAGGTACTAATCTAAACCTTCTTTTCCTTCATCCAGGGTGGGCACTGTTAACAGCCAAAGAAGAACGCCAGTGTGACCTATGGAAAGTGGCAATGACAGTTCAGTAATACCTGATCTTTAGAGATTAATTCTGCGCATTGCGCCTCAGTATCATCTTGTATGATGTTCCATCTTGATGGAACCTGTGTCGATACTAAAACACTAGAAATGACATAAAATAGAATGGAAAAGTGCAATATAGAGTAAATCGCGAAGATCACACGAAGACTTGTGTACCACCGGCTCTTATTTGAAGAGATTTCTTGCTCTAAGTCTACGTACTATTCTCGATTATTTTCGAGGCATAATTCTGAGGCATGTTAAAGATGATATCTCGAAAATTGACCAGGTGGACAGATACACCCGGCAACAAACCTGGCGTCCATGGGCGTCAGTCTCCGTTAGATTAGATGACAGCTTAATCGTTTCAAGGGTGGGAGTGGTGGCAGGTGCATGTATCTGGTCTTTTCCTCAACAGATGGCATTCACGCATGGTCAAGTGTAACCAGTTGTCACCCGGTGAATGGATAAGGAACCTGCATAAAGCTCATTGAGGTGGGAGCGATACACAGTACCCTTGTCTAAAAGTGTTGATGGTGATGACAGACGATGGCCAGAAATGATAATATCAAGTGATTGAGGAACGAGTGTGTATTCTGGCTGACATTGCCAACTTTGTTACTCTCCTTCCCCAAATACAAAAAAAGATAATACAAAATACTGACACGGCCTCGCAAGAGGGGGGGGGGTCCCTACCTTTGATAAAATTTATAACAAGGTTTTTACAATTATTACTTCTGGCTGGTGCAACGGGTTAATTACTGAGCTATAAGGGAAAGACTGACTTACATTGCTAGTTGATAATAACGTTAATGAGCTATGCAAGGCTGTGAAAGCTAGAAGCTGATTTAATATTACCAATGACTGGAAAATGAAAGACTCTTTAGCATTACAAACCAAAGTACTCAAACTAAATTTAATAACTACAAAATAATGAAACCGTGCAAAAGTAAACTTAGTAAGGGATATCACTCGCTCTGTCACACCCTAACAATAACCTAATAAGCACTAACCTATCAATACGTCTAATCTAACACTTAAATCTGTCATTGCACAAAAGAAAAAAAAAACAGCAAAGCAAAGTCGACGACGCGGAAATTTTTTTTACCAGAACCGTAGGTAGACTAGCCGGTTATCACTGCGTTGAAGAGGTGTGGCTTTCTTGCTATCGCTCTCCAGCATCCATGAACTTCATACTTTACTTCTTGGAGTCCGTGGCAGGGCTGAGATCTGCTCCACTCTGAATTCTAGGCAAAACTAGTCATTAGTGTCAATCCAATTTAATTGGATTGACACTAGTGACTAACAGGGTTACCAGACACTTGAGACCAAAAGTAGCGGAAATAGGCCTCAAAAGTAGCGAGTTTCGGTATAAAGAAGCCCAACATAATTATGTACAGTATATACAGTATACATATCTATCAATCAGTCTGTCTACAGTCTCTCTCTCTCTCTCTCTCTCTCTCTCTCTCTCTCACTTATATATATATATATATATATATATATATATATATATATATATATATATATATATATATATATATATATATATATATATATATATATATATATATATATATATATATATACTGTATATATATATTATGTACAGTATATGTACATATCTATCATTCTATCTATCTACAGTATCTCTCTCTCTCATATGTATATATATATATATATATATATATATATATATATATATATATATATATATATATATACTGTATATATATATTATGTACAGTATATGTACATATCTATCATTCTATCTATCTACAGTATCTCTCTCTCTCATATGTATATATATATATATATATATATATATATATATATATATATATATATATATATATTTTGTGAGGAACTAGGAACCAAAGGCAACGAGCCCGCAAAACTGTTCCATCCAATAGAAAAACAAAACACAAGAGAGAGCCAAATTCAAGATCCGATCATTTCGAGATGCCTGGACACACTGCGTTTGAAAGACTGTAGATCATAGGAAGCAGGAAATACAGACAGAGGGAGACAGTTCCAGAGTTGATCTGTTGCATAAATGAAGGACTGAGAGTAACGATTAACTCTTGCATTAGAGAACTGGACAGAAAAGGGATGAGAGTTTGCTGCTAGACGGATGATACGCGCCCGTCGTAGAGGTGGAGGAATGCATGCAGACAGTTCAGAGGAGCAGTGACCATTGAAGTAGTGATAGAAGAGAGATAACGATGCAACAGCGCAGCGAAGAGACAGAGGTTGAAGGGAGTCAGTAAGAGGAGGAGAGTTAATGAGGCGAAAAGCCTTTGACTCCACCCTATTGCGAAGAGCTATGTGCAGGGGTAAGGAAGGAACGGAGTCGGCTTAGCATACCCAATCTCTTGGAAGCAGATTTTATAAGAGATGTAATATGATCTTTCCAAGATAAGTCCCGAGTAAATGAAACCCCAAGCATGTTCAAGGATGATGCAGGATTAAGCTGAATATTATTAAACATTAGTGGGTATACCTGTGGAAGATTTTCTCGGTTTAAAAGGTGCAAAAACTGAGTCTTTGATGCATTAAAAACAACCAGATTATTTTTACCCCAGTTAGAGATACGAGCCAAGTCAGACATTAGGTGTGCCATAGGCTCATTCTTTGATGAAGTAACTGCTGAGATGCATGTTGCGGGAATCGAATGGAAAGGTGAAGGGTGGAGTCATCAGCGTATGAGTGGATAGGGTTAGATGTACAGCTTAGAAGGTCATTGATGAATAAAAGGAAGAGAGTTGGTGATAGGACAGAGCCCTGAGGAACACCACTGTTAATTGATCTAGAAGAACGATGGCTGTCTACAACAGCGGCTATAGAACGACCAGAAAGGAAGCTAGAGATGAAGGCACAGATAGAAGGATAGAAACTGTAAGAGGACAGTTTGGAAATTAAAGATTTATGCCAGATTCGATCGAAAGCCTTTGAGATGTCAAGTGCAATGGCAAAGCTTTCGCCAAAGTCCAGACAGAAGGATGACCAGGAGTCTGAAAGGTAGGTCAGGAGATCGCCAGTGGAGCGTCCCTGACGGAACCCATACTGACGATCAGAAAGAAGGTTGTGATAGGAAAGATGCTTTAAAAGTTTTCTATTAAGAACAGACTCGTAAACAATTGAGATACAGGATGTTAAAGCAATTGGACGATTGTTAGAGGGTTGGGAATGGTCACCCTTCTTTGGGACTGGCTGAACTAAAGCAAACTTCCAGCAAGAAGGAAAAGTACAAGTTGACAGACAAAGGCGAAAGAGTTTGCCTAGGCATGGTGTAAGCACAGAAGCACAGTTCTTGAGAACAGCAGGAGGGACTCCATCAGGCCCAAGTGCCTTATTAGTATTGAGGCCTGTGATGGCAGAAAATACATCAGCTGAAGAAATTTTAATGTCAGCCATGGGGAAGTTTGAGGGGGGAAGTGATAGAGGAACAGCACCGGAATCGTCTAAATTGGAATTGGAGGAGAAAGTCTGAATGAAGAGGTCTGCTTTAACAGTAGACGAAATAGCTACAGAGCCATCAGAGTAGAAAAAAGGAGGGAAGGATGATGAGGCAAAGTTGTTAGAAAGGTTTCTGGCAAGGTGCCAGAAGGAGCAGGAAGAATTCGAGGTAGAGAGTTAAGAGCATTTAGTACAGATGAAATTATTTTTAGCAGAGTGAAGAACATACTTAGCACGATTCCGGGCAGAAAAGTATATATAAAAGATGTGATTCAGGGGTGGGTTGGCTCCAGTACATTTTATAGGCCCTCTCCTTGTTGTGGACAGCATTAGAACATGCATGATTAAACCAAGGCCTTCGTGCATTAGTCAGAGGATATGAGAAAGGAATGTATGCTTTCATGCCCGAGAGAATAACCTCCGTAATGGGCAAGGCACACTCAGATGGCTCCCGGCCATGGAAGCAATAATCATTCCATGGAAAATCAAAGAGGTACTGCCTGAGGGCCTCCCAGTCCGCAGCTCCAAAGTGCCACAGACGACGTTTCTTTGGAGGGTCCGCAGCCCGTACCAGAGCGATAGGACAGGTTAAGGTGATAAGGTTGTGATCGGAGGAACCCAACGGAGAAAAGATTAACAGTGTAAGCAGAAGGATTAGTTGTAAGGAAGAGGTCAAGTATGTTGGAGCTCTCTCCAAAGCAGTCTGGGATACGGGTAGGGTGCTATACAAGCAGGTCTAGGTCATTAAGGATAGAAAAGGTGTAGGCTTGTTCACCAGGTGGATCAATGAAAGGAGAGGAGAGCCAAAGGTGGTGGTGAACATTGAAATCTCCTAAAATGGAGATTTCAGAGAAAGGAGAAATGGATAGAATGTGCTCCATCATAAAAGTAAGATAGTCAAAGAATATTTGATGGTCAGTAGAATTAGGAGATAAGTAAACAGCGCAGATATATTTGGTCAGAGAATGACATGAAAGCCGAAGCCAGAGTGTAGAGAATTCAGAAGAATCGAGTTCAGAAACGCGAGAGCAAGATAAGTTCTTGCATATATATACACAACAGCCACCTTTGGCTTTGAAATGAGCATAGAGAAAGTAGGAGGATACAGAAAAGGGTCTGCTGTCAGTTGCCTCAGACAGCTGAGTCTCAGTTAAAGTTAGAAAAACAAGGTGAGGTTTAGAGAAGGAGAGTTGGTGCTCAACAGAGCGAAAGTTTGAGGAAAGACCACGAATGTTGCAGAAATTAAGAAGAAGAGAGTCAGACAGTGGTTCCAGGCATCTTGAGTCGTCACTTGGAGAGGGGCAGAAGGTGGGGGCATTTATGGTCCCTCCCCCTGAGGACTCCGAGGCTATGTTATTCGACACCTTTTTTTTTTTTTTTTTTTTTTTTTTGAAAAGGAGGTGTGGTGTGTACTGTGCATGTAGTTTGGTGTTGATAGAGAAACTTGTATTGGAGAGCATGCTGGCCTACTCTCTGTGTTACTGAGACATTGAAAAAGTTCGGCAAAGGGGGATGGTCGGGACATAGACCCGAGGGCTGATGAAACGGGAGCTCCAGCTCTCCCTGTCATCAGCTTTCCATCCACCTTGGGAGTACTGCCCTGCTCGACTGGTGTACAGTATATACATATCTATCAATCTATCTATCTACAGTATCTCTCTCTCATATATATATATATATATATATATATATATATATATATATATATATATATATATATATATATATATATATATACTTACAGACAAAAAGAATTTAACTATGCACAGCTTACCAGCTGAATGTTGCTCCAGTGCTCCTGTAAGGTTGTTCGAAGTAATGTAAGACTAAACTAACAGAGAACTATTTAATTACTGCATTAACTAAATTTACTACTCTTTTCCTTAAATTTTTAAATTTCCTTTACATTCTCGCAACTAAGCTGTTATCTTCTTAAAACATAACCCTTACTGTCTGAACTTAGTCATTTTTTCAACTTAACGAAACTATTTTTAGAACAAGTATTTTCGTGCACATCTCATTATTATTATATATTTAAATAAGCCAGTAATTCTTCACGACCACGTCTTCACAGCTGAAGATTATCAAGAATAACGCGTGGATGCAGAAGACACGACTGACTGGGGTGGTTATGCGTTCAGTTCGAATTAAATAGCCAATTAGGGATAATATGAGAGTGCAAGAAGGTTAAAGAGGGAGGATATGATAAATTATAAATAATTTCTTTGTGTCTTTAATAGGTAATTATATTTTAAATGATACATAATCACTAATCAATCTTTAACTTTTGTCTCATTAGTAGTCTGCTGTAAGTCAACCCAACTTATTTTTAAGGTAACCCAAAAAGTCGCAAGTGGCGAAATTCAAAATTTAGTAGAGCAGGGCCTACAAAAGTAGCCCAATTCGCTAGTTGTAGCCTAATCTGGCAACCTGCATCAATTTCGTGTGAATGGACTAATGATGATGGAGAAGAGGAATGCAGGCAGGGGTAACGGTTTCATAGCGGCTTTGCAGTGGGAGTGTAAACATACATAACGTTTGCTCGCTGGCGCACAACTGTCATGGATTTAATGATGTCTTCTGAAACAGTTCACTAGTTTATAAAAAAATACCGCTAATCAAGGCACAACGTGGGACGAACGAACCCAACTAAGAGTTTCACTAGTTTCCGCACATTTCATTACAGTTTAGTCAATCTTCTAGTTCACACACACACAGTAGTTATTTTTCCTGAATGATGGTGCGAAAATCGTGACAGATGATGATGGTGATGACGACATTAGACGATAATGAGAGACAATGGATGATAAATGATATACAATGGATTACGATGATGATCGATGAAGGACAAAGGAGATGGAGAAAGCTGCAAGATAATGACTATTATAATGAATGAATAATGATAGATAATTAATGATGCTGGTGATAAAGGAGGAAGATGTTTTAGCGTCAGTTTTATCTGAGGTCAGTGTTTGGCAGCTGTATAAGACGATGATATTGAAAAATCAGTTTATAAACAACCGCTTCACTCCATTTTTTTTTTCTATCGACCATTGGACCAGTTTATTTACTTTGGAGATAACCTGCAATGGAGTATGTATATATTAAGATCTCCAGTACAAAAAAATTTATATTTATGTGAATGCAGTCAACTGTAAATATAAAGAATATAGTACAAAAATGCATCCACTTCTGTAATCTATGTTTGGTGTATGTTTGGGAATTTGTTGCATTATTCTTTTTTTACTTTGGCTCCTTGGCAAGCGAAATCGTTTTTGCATTTCGTTTTTATTGTGTTCTCGCTTCCTAAACTAGACCGTTTCATACTGCACTTTTATTTGTAGTTTTCTTCTTTTTCTGGGCAGGTTTTGAATATAACATTTGGGCGAAGGCATTTTCGTAACTATGTAATAATAATTTTTAAGTATATATATATATATATATATATATATATATATATATATATATATATATATATATATATATATATATATATATATATAATCTTTTGGCCTATATATTTCAGCTTGATCCAGTGCATTATATACCGTGTTTATACATTTCAAGTTTAACTTTTGTTGCTAAATTATTGGATTTTTTCGTTTACCTTTATTATTATTATTATTATTATTATTAATAGCAGCAGCAACAGCAGCAGCAGCAGCAGCATCTTCATTCAGTTTTCCACTATACCTTATTATTTTCTGCTATGTTATCATTATTATTAGTGTATGTCATCGTTATTAATCACCCGTCCCCGCCTCGGAGGGGCTCAGGTATGGGTATTGTTTTCACTCGGTTTGTATGTCTGTTTGTCTGTTAACAACTTTACGCGAAAACTACTGGTGCGATTTTGACGAAAATTACAGACCTTTTGATCACCTGATTAAATTTTGGGCCAAATTGGGCCAAGGCCCAGGCTGTAGGCCCCAAAAAATGAAAAAAAAAAATCCTATTCAGCTAACTCCTTTCAAATTCGTCATAAAGACATGAAACCAAAACTTAAAGGTGCATCTTTCAAATCTGCATTCTCTAACATGCCTCATTACAACAGGGGGGCCAGCCCACAGTTAGCGGTAGGGTGATCAGTGTCAGGTGGGTCGGGCCTAAATTTTCAAATGGGCATAAAATCGTCACTTTCACCTGATTTACTCCAAATCTGATATGTGACATGTTTGACTAAATATCCTGTTGTGTTGATGTTAGGGCTCCATATTATAAATACATTTAATTATAGAAAACATGATAGATAGATAGATAGATAGACAGAGCACCAGGCAAGCATGGGAACGGGAAATGATCTTGCAAGTGTAACTGAGGAAATGTTGACAATACACTGGAAGCACCAAGTCAGGGGATGATATAGGTAGTGTGTCAGCGAGATAGCATACGAACAATGCCTAGTGACCATACACACACATAACCACATACTCACACACAGGTTTCTAGAACATTCCAACAACAGCGTAACACACGTGACACCACCCCTGCTACAGCAGAATTTAGGAAGCAGAGCTCAGAAGGAGGCTAGCTATAGAACCGACAGGCAGTGGAGAGAGTGAACAAGAAGAGGGGTCCAACCAGACTTACTTAGTGTATTCAGTCTTTGTAATACATACACTGCTCAACTTAAGATTTTCTCTGAAGATAATAAATCAAGATCAACTCCCTGTATTCATCTTTAACTCCTACTGCAAGAATCGAGAGTCACATTTGGTTGGCAGTGAGCCGTAAGGACCTCGTCTACGAATCTACAGTGAATTTCTACAAAAGCAGGCGAGACTCTACAAGATTAGCTTCAGTTCTACAGTGAATTCCTACAAAATACAGCCTACGAACCTACAAGCCTATGAGCCTACGAGTCTACAAAACAACTCTATAATCTTCACGTAACTTCAAGCAGCAGCAAGAAGAATAAAAAACAAAGTAAGTAAAGAAAAAGAAAGACCAAAGCAACAAGCACAGAAAACTCTAACACTCTCTCCCTCCTACCTCCATCGCTGACGCAGAGGTCAAGACACACAGCACAACACTAGAGCCACATTTATAACGCATGTTACTCACCTTTCTTCACCCAGGTTACGCATCACTACTCAGTTACTCACCACAGCTACCAGTGTGGGAAGCCGACGTCACCATGTGTATCTGCTGAGATGACATCACCACGCGAGTTCGCTGACATAAGGCCTCGCCAATCGACGTGTGACTGACTCCTGGCACTTCTCACCCACTACTCATTACTCATTATTCAAATAGCTCCTACTCATACTCATTTATTTCCACAGTTTTGAGTTGAAAATTCGACGTTCTATGCTGAGGTTTGCCTGTGACAGCTGTTAACCACCACAAGCACCAGGCCATGGAATCTCCTGAGTAATATTGTCCATCAACACAGCCCTAGAATTATCAAGAGATCTTCAGTCAACCCTGCATTTTTCTTCCGAGATCGACAGTTGCATCGACACGCCTCTCCGATCTGTATCAAGTGGGTTAAATTATACTTACTCATTTCTTCTCAGTTCTAAAATTAGGTACATTCAACTCCTTTACTTAATTCTATATATACACTTATACACTCACTATCTATCATTTATTACAACTCATTTACTCATCTATTTAGTTAGGACATAAAACAAAAGGCGTATTTCATAACACCATACCTTAATGACAGGGATATTTTCGCCACCACCCAAGTTAATACCAGATGAAAAACAATTAGCTCCAACAACAGATTCACAGTTAGGAGAGCACCAAACCAACACACCCATTGTACAAAACTCAACACAAACTAAAGATCAAGAAACAAATACGTCAGTTCTAGATGATGAGTGGGAAACCCCCTCTGACGTAGCAAGTGAGGACTTTGTTGCTGACTTGCACACGTATACCAATATACTTAACAGGGTTCACCGTTCCGCCCGAACCTATTCCACCATTCTCTCACACAACAATAAACAAATCCAAGTTAAATTAACAGAGCAAACAGTGAAAATGAATACTGCAACAAATACCGCGGATCAAACATCCCCACCTCATGTTTATGTTTACCATGAAGATAAAACTGCCCCAAAATTCTCTGGCACAGAAAAAGATCGTATTGACGTCATTTCATTGGTGAGTCAGTGCGAACAAATCTTTATGAAACGACATCCTCAATGAACAAGAGAAAATTGCCATTTTTTCACCTTGCATAAGCCAGGAAAGATGTCCAGCAAGCAATTTACTGAGATCAGATAAGCTCCTCAAGACTAGGACATATGATGAATTTAAAACTGAATTTTTGAAGAAATTTTCTGGAGGTATGAACTTCTTGCCAGATGTAATTCCAGAATTACATAAGATTGTAGATCTTGTAAGGGAGCACACTACTAACCATGTGCTCAGTGAAATAACTGCTGATGTCTCCACAATCAAAAGAACATTGTTAGTTACTTTGGAAAACTCAAATTGGATAACACATGATGGAAAGATGTCCCCAGACCTCGTCGTGGACATCATTGGTTATGTAGCTGCCTTGTGTAAATTACCTGATAGGACCCTTAAGATCGCCAAGACGATCGCGTACACCCCAGACATGTGCTTACTAGACTTAATGAACGAGGTAGAGATGCAGTGCAGTAAAGCAGGTATGGTCGACACACCCGCACATTCTAGTAGAATGAGAGTACCTGAGACAGTATCAGCGGTGAAAACATTAACACCGATCCCAAACAGAGAACAAAATCGATCGCGACCCGAAAGCAAGCAGAGCAAACAACTAAACGTGGCGAGGGTTCGATCACAAACACCAGGCTACAGGCAGTTTCATAAGTTTTCACGCAGCTCGAGCAGATCTCGCGCCACAAACAACACTACATATGGGAAGTCACCTTGTATGTCACAGTCAAGAGATAGGTCCATTCTATGTCATTACTGTACAAAACCAGGACACACAAGGAATGAATGCTTTATTAAAACAAAAGAGGATAGACAAAAGACACAAGGATTTGGTCCTTACTGTAGGCATCATAGATACCAAGGGCACTGGACCAGTAACTGCAAAACAGTAGAAAAAATTGTGTCTATGTTCAAATCGGGGGAAGACCAAGTCATGACAAAAAACGAACAAACGTAAAGAAAAGCAAGTCTAAAATTCACATAGGAGGCATGTTGGGAAATGAGTGTATCTTGATGCCAGCTGTATGTGAGGATCAAAACGTTTCCTTATTTTTAGACACAGGCTCTCCAGTGAACTTAATAACACAAGAAGAAATAAATAGAATTCTTAAAAATAAGAAGAAAGTAACTTTTCTGGAAGAAGCTGATTTAGATTTATATACGGTAGATGGGAAAAAAAATTACAGTAAAAGGTATGATAAGGTTAAATATCAGTTTCACAGAGACTACAAGACCATTCTCTGCATTTTTCTATATCGTTGAAAACCTAGCAATTAAATCTCATATGTTACTGGGCTTAAGATGCATGAGAGCAGAGAACATAACTATACTCCCACAAATAAATGGAATAGACTTTGACAATGAATTCATAGAGGAAATACCATCAGAGCCCTCACCGCATAGTAAAAGAGAACCAAAAAGAATTGGTAATATTAAAAGCTGAAACAAACATACACAAACAGATGAGTGTATAGATCCACTCCCACCACCAGCCCCAGCCTCCAGAATTAGAGACCCAGATAACAGTACTGATTTATCAATTTTTCCCGCCCATCTCACCAATGATTTAATAATACCACCTAATTCCTATATGAAAGTTACCATAAAGAGCAAATTACGGAATAGTACTGTTCTTATCTTAGAAGAATTATGTAAAGTAAAGGGATTGTCAGTAGAAAACGCATTATGTCAGATGAACGACGAAGGGCAAACTCAGATATTCATAATTAATCACATGAATAGGGAAGTTCAGTTGAAAAAGGGGACTTGCATAGTTAATACTGAAAAATGTCCCGCCCCTGTGAAGGAAATAGTTATAGCTGGAGTGACAAGTGAGATAAAATCTACGGATAGAGAAAGCATAAAAGAGAATTTAATTCACTCAGGTGAATTTGACGAAGAAAATGATTTGTTAACCCTGCTGGAAACATACAGTGACACCGTAGCATTACTCGGAGAACAATTAGGGTGTACCAACCTGATTAATCACAAGATTAATGTGCACCCAGAAACACCACCAATTTTTGTACCAGCCTACCGCATCCCACACTCCCAACGTACACTTGCATATCAGTATGTCGATCAAATGATAAAACTTGGAATTATTGACCCTTCAGTCTCCCTGTGGAATGACCTATTATTCTTCGTGCCCAAACGAAATGGAGAAATGCGTGCGGTAGTAGATTACCGTAAACTAAACAATCACACAATCCCAGACCGATTTCCCATGCCATTGCTAAGCGACGTTCTACAGAATATTGGACCAGAAAATAATATATTTACAACAATCGATCTCCTAAATGGCTATTAATAAATACCGGTTGAAGAGGAGTCACGTAAATACACTGCCTTTTCCACAAATAGAGGACATTACCAATATACAAGGATGCCGATGGGACTGAGGACAGCCCCAGACACTTTCCAGCGTCTTATGAATTACGTATTGTCCGGAATTTTAGGACAAGGAATATTTGTTTGTCTTGACGATATAATAATCGCAACGAAAAATATTACGGATCATCTCAAGAAGTTAGACTTACTCTTACAAAAGCTTAGTGATGCTGGTTTAAAAATTAAGCTTTTTAAATGCAAATTTTGCTTTAAGGAAATAAATTTCTTAGGCCACAAATTAAGTTCTAATGGTATTCAGACCACTGATGACAAAATACAGGCAGCGAGAGATTTTCCTGAACCCACTACGACTGACGAAGTTAGACAATTTTTAGGTCTAGCTGGGTACTATAGGTCATTCGTACCACAATTCTCTCACATAGCCTTTCCTTCCTCTATTCCAACTACTAAAAAAAGATGCTATATTCCAATAGGAAGAAGAACAAAAAAGGTCATTTAACAATCTACAAATTAAACTAACAAATGCACCTTGTTTAGCATATCCGGATTACACAAAATCATTTCTTATTTGTACAGACGCATCAGTTAAAGGATTAGGGGCTGTACTGATGCAGGAAGATAAAAGAGGAAAGAATCAACCAATTGCATTTGCCAGCAGACAAACAAAAGGTGCAGAGAAAATATTGCACTACAGACTTAGAGGCACTTGCAGTGGTTTTTGAATTACAAAAGTTTCGAGATTTGGTATATGGTTACGAAATCCACTTATTCACTGATCATAAACCACTAGTGGGTATGTTTAAAGAAAAACTCCTTTCTGGGAGGAGAGCAAGATGGAAACGTACAGTTAAAAACTACAATGTACAAATTCATTATATACAAGGTAAAATGAACATAGTAGCTGAAGCATCATCTAGGAACCCGAACACAATTCAGGTCGCGGCATTAGATCTCAAAGGAAATATCCCAAACCACGATGATATCGCAAAAGCACAAAGACTTGACCCAATATGGTCTAAGTTATATACAAGTTAGAAAGTGGAGATGACATACAATTACCCAAACTGCATGTACCACTCGAATAATTCACAATGGTCAATAATTCATGATACAAGATCAACCCGAAACAACAAAAACGCCAAAGAAATACTAACCAGTTGGTAGTACCTAATGACATGATACCCCAAGTATTACGAATGATACACGATAGCCCACATGCAGGACATCCTGGAAAGGATAAGACATTCAAACAAGCCCAGCTGTTATATTACTGGCCTTCATTACGAAAAGATATAAACAATCATATAGACAGATGCGAATCATGTGCAAGACACAAAGGATACCCAATCACACCTGCACCGATGGGTAATTACCCTGTACCACATCAACCATGGGACGTTGTCGCTGTTGATTTACTCAAGATGCCATTATCATACAATAATAACCTATACTTATTCGTAGCAACGGATCATTTTTCCCGTTATGTCATTTTAGCTCCAATTAAAGATAAGACAGCAGAGACAGTAGCAAAGGCAATATCAGATAATGTACTATGTCGCTTTACTACCCCAAAGGTACTAATAAGTGATAATGGAGGAGAATTTAATTCTGATATCTTACAAGAAATATGTAAACAATACAAGATCAAAATGGTTAATGTTTTAGCCTATCACCCAGCATCTAATGGGTTAGTAGAGAGACAAAACAAAAAAGTATTAGATGTGCTACGACACATTCTCAGTGAAAATTATGCAAGCTGGGATGATTGGATTCCCAGAGTAGAAGCCTCAATTAATGGATCTATAAATAAATCCATAGGTGACACACCACATTTCATTATATATGGGACAGATAAAAAACTACCATATGAGCTCCTAGATGGTGACAGTCTGCCCATATACAATTACGATGATTACTCTAAACTCCGTTTACGTGAATTCCAGGACATACACAAAAGAGTCAAAAAACAATTAACGATGTCCAAGGAAGAAATGACGGAGGCATTTAACAAGAAGGCAAGAGATTCACCTGTCAGCTTAGGAGACATTGTTTATGGTATCATTCATACGGGAGACAATAAATTATCCCCAAAATTTGAGGGCCCATACAGAGTAATTAACATAAAAACAAAGTTTTATTTAAGTCACTGTCAATTGGCGGAGAGAAACAAGTTCATACTGACCATTTAAAACGAGTTTCAAGGGAACTATCCAATAATTATTCAGCATCGGATACAACCGACCAGGCGAACGTAACTCAAGAAACCAAGCAAGAAAACAACAATGATTACAAAAAGAAATTAAGGTCATATACCAAACAATCAAACATAGGTGCAACTGTTCCAATAAAATCTACAGTACATCATTTACGAGAATTAAATATCGATTTAAACTCCTTCTATAAATGAAAAAAACAATCAACCGTAACGCACATCATCACTATCATCGACCACAGCATGATCATATTAGGAAATTAATAGATTTTTTTTTTTTCGGTAGGTAGCGATGAAGGGACTTATGCTATGGATTCTCCTCTACATAGCAAGAAGATATGCACACTTAGACCCCCAACACATAGTATGACAAGGATGCCTCATAGCTCCAACAGCCACGACTTCAATCATAAAATACGTCATGAGTACTGAGATAAGTATGGATTACTTGTATGAATTACCTTCTTATCTAGAAAATATCGCGAAACCAATGCGAACCCTGGACTTCATGATAGGAGGCTATGTTTCACAAGCACATAACACAAGGAAGTGAATGAAATAGTGAAGTTAGCGAATTGGAAAATAGAACAGGCAAAGTCAACTATGCTCATCATGATCCAAGATCTCCCATCTTATGGAACGGAGGTATTGAGCGACAGGAACAACATCACACGTAATCGCCAAAAGAGCGGTTTGTTCGACCTGGGTGGCGCAGTTCTTGGGAACATCTTTGGATTGGCTACAGAGGATGACCTTAAAGAAATAAATAACAAATTTAATAAAATAGCTCAGGTACTAACATATCAAGATAAATTCATCACAGGACATAACTCAGCAATGAAGACAATTGTGAAAAATCTGAAAAAGGCAGAAAACATAGCTCTCGAAAGTGTAGATAAAATAAATGAAATGGAAGGTAACATAACACTTTTCCAACACTTCTCAATCATCACAGAACATATTGACACAATTCTACTACAATTAGACAACACTAGAGTTCGTTACAGGGCACTTATGCAAGGAATTTCGAATGCTGGTGATGGCAAGATCACAACTGACTTACTCCCAGTTCATGAGCTACGTCAGATAATTAGTCAAGGCATACATAAACATAAATTGAAGCCTTTGTTCCGAAGTAGGGAATTCATGCAATATTATCCATATTTAGAAGCAACACTAACACCAACATCAGTAGTAGTTCATGTACCATTCATAACTGAAGACCTGTTCACAGTATTCCAAATACACCCCTTCCCCTCTAAAAATAAGAACACTTTGGTCATCATCAACATCAACACAGACACCGAACTCATCATGGTCTCCAAGAGACGGAACACTGTCACTTTCGCAAGTGAATCAACGATTGAACGAATGTGCCGCACATCCTTACATGCTGTTCATATTTGTCCCGCGTATATTTTCACGTTTCAGCCTACTGATACAGTCCCTTGTAAAATGGCTATCATCAGAAATAACAATATTCATAATCAATGGAACTTCACTTTTGCTCCAGATAAGCTTGTACACTCACAGTTTTTTTTATTTCACTCGTAACACATCAGTTTACATAGTCTGTCCAGATATACCACCATCTCATACTTCAGCCTCAGGATTATACATAGCACCAGACTACTGTGCGGTATTTACACCATCCATGTCCACTTTATCCACCATCAATCACTACGCCATCCTCAATCATACACACAAACATTTCCACCCACTGCCTGATATGGACTTAAACATGAGCACAAGTATTGACTTCACATAGGTTTAAAATTATGCAACTGATCAATGAAACAATGAAGCCCTGAGAAGATATGAGTTTGAGTATGTTCAACCCATATTATGTGTATAGCCCAGCACCTACTGTCTTTATAATCTTCTGCATTGTATTTGCAGTAGTGCTGTTCGCAATGCACAGAATGCATGCAAGAATTGCAAACTTGGAGTCAGTATTTAGTGGGGGTAGAGTTAACATCCAAGTTAACCCCCCAGAATGAAGTGTACATATTTAGTATATAGTATTGATTATATATATATATATATATATATATATATATATATATATATATATATATATATATATATATATATATATATATATATATAAAATACAAAGAAAAAAAAACCATTATATAGAAGTATGGCATACCAGTAGCATTATCTTTACATGAAATATTAATAACTCTTACCATAATCTTAATTTTAAACTATTTTTTTTTCTTGCATGTATGCATTTCACAACATTAACCCATGTACATACTGTATTACAGTTAAATAGTTTACTTTTAATGCATTTATTCAAATATGTATACAACTTGTTTGAAATGTAATATTACTGGATCATTGCAATTTACTATGAATATTATATGTATACAATACTATAATCAATATTATGTACTAATAGATCAGCATATGTCAATGATAATTACTGTCGGAGGACCTCCAGCGGCTTGACAGAGCAATGTTAGGACTCCATATTATAAATACAATTAATTATAGAAAACATGATAGATAGATAGATGGATAGATAGATAGATAGACAGAGCACCAGGCAAGCCTGGGAACGGGAAATGATCTTGCAAGTGTAACTGAGGAAATGTTGACAATACACTGGAAGCAGCAAGTCAGGGGATGATATAGGTAGTGTGTCAGCGAGATAGCATACGAACAATGCCTAGTGACATACACACATACACACATATTCACACACAGGTTTCTAGAACATTCCAACAACAGTGTAACACACGTGACACGACCCCTGCTACAGCAGAATTTAGGAAGCAGAGCTCAGAAGGAGGCTAGCTATAGAACCGACAGGCAATGGAGAGAGTGAACAAGAAGAGGGGTCCAACCAGACTTACTTAGTGTATTCAGTCTTTGTAATACATACACTGCTCAACTTAAGATTTTCTCTGAAGATAATAAATCAAGATCAACTCCCTGTATTCATCTTTAACTCCTACTACAAGAATCGAGAGTCACATTGATACGTTAGCACTAAAATGACTGCCGGGGACGAGTTTGCTGTACCTTGGCATCGTTTCTTCTTTCTGTTTTCTTCTTTTAATAAATTAATTTGTTATTTGTATCTACTGTATTTGTTAGTACAGCTGCCATTACTTTTCTTATACTCCCCCTTTTGGTACTATTTCATAGCATTCATATTTGTTGCTGACTATATTCTTCTTTTATAAATTATGACATCCGAAAATCAAGGAAGTTCTTGTGCCTCCTTTTTATGCGGTTTTAAGACCAGTTTTATTTCCGTTAAAGGTATGTAATTTTGTCAGGGTACTGGTCGTACATCTGAACAAAAGTACTCTGTACATCTCTTTTTTCTGTCTTGCTATTCATGGATAGCTTTTTCTGTTGAGTTACAAACCTACACATTATCATGATTTCCTTCTATATCACCAACAGGACTCGCGAATGCATCCATTCCTTCTTCAGTTATTTGTAGTGTAGCTCTTATCCTTTGGTTCCTTCTTTCTTGCATTAAAAAAAGCATTCTTATTGCTCTTGTGGCTTGTTCGGCTTTATCAATACATGTATTTACGATTCTATTAATTATTCTTGATTATTTCCTTAATTCCAAAAACATTTAACACGTCTTCCTGCTCTCAATAGGCGATAAACACTTCTGATGGTTTAAGATCTGTCTAAGGCAAGGTGTTTCTCTTTTACATAGCATTTGGTATTTCAACAAGTTTGACTTTCATAGGAATGCCGTCTCTGATTTTTTAGGCCTATCGATGATGCTGCCTGCAGTTGAAGTTGCAGAGAATGGCACCATTACGTTGTTTAAAAAATCACCTGCACACCACATGGCTGAATAGCTCATAGTGCAGATTTTCAAATGCTTCAGGCAATCCCTGCTCTCACCAACTTCAAAAGGAAGGAGGTGGAGATGAGGAGTAAGAAGTCTAAAAGTGAAGCATTTGTGACTATTTGTGCCAACTACAAAGTTGGCCATTGTATGAGTGAGTGCTTCCGTGACTAGCAAACTTTGAATGCTTGAAAGTTTTGGAAAACATTGTAAATATGTGTAAATATCCTGATTTAGTGTGTACGATAATATGAAATTAGTGTAATAGTGAATAAGGAGACAATGGCAAGTAACAGTGCATTGTGCTACACACAAGTAAAGTCCAAGTGGCAGGTCCTGTGCGTACCACGTCTTCAAACACGTGGACAAGTAACGTACATATGTGTGACTACCCTATTTTTGTAAGAAAATATATACTTAGTGTAACAATGAGTATGTAGACAGTTTTGAGTGATATTGCAATGTACTATACACTACTGAAGTGAGTGATGCACGTTACGAAATTTTTCTGATTGTTATAGTTTTATAAGACCAAAGAGAAAACTAAGCAAATAGTAAATATTTTTGGTGATGTCAGGTAACATATTTTCCCCTCACCTTGCAACTCTGTGTAATTATGTTACTTCAGTACCTTGTAAGTGACTTAGTAGTGTGTCCAGGCATCTCGAAATGACTGGATCTTGAATTTGGCTCTCTATTGTATTTTGTTTTTCTCTTGGAGGGAACTGTTATTGCATGTTCATGGCCTTTGGTTCCTTCTTCCTCGCATTAAAAAAAAAAAAACTGATAAAAAGTGTATAATGAGTGACAAAATGCAATAATTATGTGGAAAATGTTGTTCTCTTATTGACATGGCATTTATAGTGCTAACTGGAGTGCTTGTGATTTTACTCTTCTAGGTTTCATCCATACCACAATATAATGCAACAAGCGTACTTACAACTGAGAATTAGAGAATCATTTTTTTTTTTAGTGTTAAGGAGCACGAAGTCGGTCTAACAAACTTCATCCGGCACATGTAGTGCGTGGCAACCACCAGCAACGCTGTCTGGCACCAGTCAGAACGACCCCCATTCCGCGACCACACAAAACGCCTCTTCAACTCGCACTCCCTCTGGCCTTAGACCACCTACGCACCTCCAGTTTCTTTGAAACATTAATGGAAACGGTGAAGTTTGTTTGACTAAAATTTAAACGTTTTTGGTCGTGATTGTTATAAATTGGTCAAAGCAGCACGTGAAAATATTCTATTTTCTCCATTTCTGCCGCATCAGCTGTCTATCTATTGCCAGACGCTATAATCCCCCAAGGGGTGGCCATTTGACTTTGAGTTATTTGTTTGACGGGGAGGGGGCACTAACCCTCCACCAATCCACTTGCTGACACGTAGGGACCACGTATGGTTTGGTTATATGGTTACCACCCAGCGTTCTAAATGGTTTCTTGGCTTACAGGAAACCATTTGGCGTGACACTCAATGCAAAGCCACCTGTAAAGGAAAGAAAAACAATAAGAAGTGACAGGAAAGATGGGAGAAATAGGAAGGGAGGAGGGCAGGCACAGAAAAAGAATGATAAAGGTTAAGGAAGAAGTAGGCAGCACTGCATCAAGTGAGTGGATGATGGTCGCCACCACTTAGCTACATAGGTTAAAAAAAAAAAAAAAAAAAAACTCCCAAAGGGTTGCATAAAGGAGGGAAAAATTAAGCACCACGAATAAAACACAATGTGCCCCAGAATACAATGGCCAATTTCATACCGGTATAATATACTTGCCACCAGCAGGCATGTTTATAAACTCAGGAAGCTGTTCTCACAGTGGAAAAGACGGTAGAGGGTAATGTGTTGACAGATATATGATCAAAATTATATTAATGCCTTTGACTCGAGTTTGTGTGTGTGTGTGTGTGTGTGTGTGTGTGTGTGTGTGTGTGTGTGTGTGTGTGTGGATAGAGAGAGAGAGAGAGAGAGAGAGAGAGAGAGAGAGAGAGAGAGAGAGAGAAACTCAGAAATTTTTAACTTCTTGGTGACAAGGATGATACATCTTCCTTGTTATATGTTTAAGTATATTCCTTCTTAAATTTACTTCAACAGTTTTGTTAACTTTATTTTAGCCATTTCTTATGTTCCTTGGCTTAAACTTTTAGTATGATTACTAGTTCATTAATAAACCCATTTAATTTTGGAGGGTGAGTAGTTTTTTTCAATACGAAGTCGTTTAAAGTTTCCTGTTGCTACTGCCTAACGATGTAAATCCTTTACCATATTGACTTTTTAAAAATTCTTGGTATCCCCGGAGTTTTATATTTAAGTTAGGGGTGACACCTGTTTAGAAGGGAGTGAAAACAGCCTATGTTAATTAACTCTAACGAGAGATCTTCCCTGACCGAGTAAAACAACTGTTTTGACTAATTCAACACGAAAGGTCTTCCTTAACTGAATAAAGCAACCTGTGTTTACTAATTCCACAAGGGCTCTTCCTTATCTGAACAAAATTGACTGGAGACAGCTAGAATGCAGGACAGAAGGCGTTATCGTTGTGAATGGTTACAGGTACACTGAATATCTATCAGTAATCCCATATAATTCATCATTTAATATAAGGACATCAAACGCTCTCAGTTGTGAGTGGAGGAGGTGATGTCTTCACTGGACAGAACCTTCCGCTACTACATTGACAAGCACAACCAGGAAGTAAACTGATGGAAGCAAACACTCATCACTCGTTTCCTTCGGCTTGAACAAAGTGAGGAATCACTCCCTTCAGTATCAGAAGAGCCATATCCTGAGGAGGATCAAGAGGCTGATTCGATGTCTGAGGTGTCAGAAATAGACTTTGAAGGGTTTATGAACGAAGTGAGTGCATTAGGTAGTGAAAGTGTCGAAAGTGCTGGTGAAGAATGTGGTGAGGAAGGTGGTGTGTCGGGTGGTGTGGTGGGTGATGCTAGGTGCCTCATCCTGCCCTGGAACCTCTTCTTACCTCCATCACGCCTGTTGTCCTCTTGGGTAAAGGTGAGCAGCCATATTCTTGTTGGTTTAGTTAAGCCATATCCTTGTTTATTTACCCAATAAAGCCATAATCTTGTTGGTTTACTTAATCTTAGGTAATATGTCTTACATAGTTTCCCTGTATAGGACAATACTTAGGTTCGAAAGGCGTCTCAAGTGTTGCCCATGAAGGGGGGGTGCTGCCCATATGTAATTTTTCCCATAAGTTTATGAATTCACAGTACGCAAATTCCTAGTACGTGACGTTCTCTGCCGCCCATATAGGCGCATGCTAGGAGGATATACTCTATTGCCCATGTTGGTAGTGAAAACAACTCCACCTTCATATTTCATACCAATCTTTTTATCTGTGAAATTTACCTATCAGTCTGTGCCTATCATTCTATTATCAGTTTTCCTATCTTATGCTTAGAGACCGATCTGACTAAAAAGGGCAGAGAGGAGGTATTAAAATAAGGGACAAAACATGATCCATGAACAAAAACATTACCCTTTCGTCCTGACATAGATATGTTACCAAGCTAGTGCCCAGGATTTGTGTTTTAAGCAGCCTCGTACCTCCTATGGTACAAGATGGAGCGGATGGAGATTATTACCCGTCCCCGCCCCAGAGAGGCTTGGGGATGGGTATTATTTTCACACGGTTTGTCTGTTTGTTTGCCTGTCTGTCTGTCAGTCTGTCTGTTAACAACTTTATGCGAAATCTACTGCTATGATTTTGACTAAGATTGTTGAGATGATGGGCTATGACCCTCTGATCTACTGACTGAGTTTTGGCCCAAACAGGGCCAAGGCCCAGGCTTTAGCCCCCAAAAATTTAAAAAAAAAAAAAAAAAAAAAAAAAAAAATCGCAATAACTCTCTTCAGATTCGTTATATCGACATGAAACCAAAACCTAAAGGTGCAGCTTTCAAGTCTGCACCGCATAACATGCCTCATTCAATCAGGGGGGTCACCCCGCAGTTAGCAGTATGGGGGTCGGTGTCAGGTGTGTCGGGCCAAAAATTTCACATGGGAATAAAATTGTCAGTTTTCACCCGATTCACTCAAAATCTGATACGTGAAATCTTTGACTAGAGATCCTGTAGTGTTTATATATCAGCACTAAAATGGCTGCCGGTGACGGGTTTACTGTGCCTTGGCAGCGCTTCTTGCCTGAGGTTACTTGTCTTCCCTGATTCGTGCTCCCAAATAAAGCAAAGAGCTTTTCTTTGGCTCTGCCCACTAACATGCAATATAGGTTGATAGTAAAAGATGCTGATAACAAAGATAACTACGAGGATGATAAAGACGTAGACCACGTTATTAGTGGTAATGATTAAGACGAAAATAATTGTAAAGATAACGGTGATGACGACAATGCACATGGCGATTATGAAATATACAGATCTGTTTCAGTGCAAGGTCAGTTTGCAATTACACTATTCTCTCTCTCTCTGTCTCTCTCTCTCTCCATTACGTAACGAAAATATACCAGTGTGGAGTGATGTGTCGCTGTTCCAGAATGAAATTGAAGGCAAAGGTCAAAAGGCAAATGATCATGAAATCGCGGAAAATATAAACACACACACACTCACACACACAGACAGATAGACAGACAGACAGACAGACAGACACACACACACACACACACACACACACACACACACACACACACACACACACACACACACACACACCTTTATAATAATAATGATAGTAATAATAATGTCAATAATAATAATAATAATAATAATAATAATGATGATGAAGATGATAATGATGACAGTAATAATAATATTAATAATAACACGGTATAATAATAGTAATAATAAAAACAATACTATTAATAACAATAACAATAATAACAATTATAATATGACTAATAATTAATGTTAATATTATTAATAATATTATTTTTACTATTATTATTTTTTACCATTATTATGATTATTAATGCTATTGTTATTACTGTATTATTATTGTTATTGTTATTATTATTATTATTAGTAGTAGTAGTAGTAGTAGTAGTAGTAATTATTATTATTTTTATTTTTATCATTATTTTTATTATTACTATTATTAATTATACTGTATAGTTTGATATTGACATTCACAGAAACAAACAATATGGAATCAATCATAAACCCTATTAATCCTCGTCTACAGCTGAACATGCAGAGAGAGAGAGAGAGAGAGAGAGAGAGAGAGAGTAGCGTCTCACGGTCCGGGGACTC
The DNA here is from genome assembly GCF_032717465.1 of Coenobita brevimanus. Classification (NCBI taxonomy): domain Eukaryota; kingdom Metazoa; phylum Arthropoda; class Malacostraca; order Decapoda; family Coenobitidae; genus Coenobita; species Coenobita brevimanus. The sequence goes on from NC_136972.1 coordinate 15,713,160, forward strand.
CAGGCCAGGGATCCTGGGAGCCCTGGGGAGATAAGTACCGCATGGAGATGTGCATTGCGATGGCAAAAGCTTTTTTGGGGGGATGACAAAGGGGCTGTACGCATTCTTCTTCCCAAGATCTTTGAGCAGAACAGGCTGCCTCGCATTGTCATTCCCAAGTGCTTTGCCCGCAATGTCCATTCTGCCCCTCGCCGAGGAGCACGTTAGGCCTGGCTGCTGCAGCCTGCCACCCCCAATACAACACCGTGCAAGAGGCAGCGGCTGGAGGCTCCCATAAACCGGACAACTGCCAATCCAATCATCGATCCAGCTCTGGAATTGGACTCAGCTATAACCACAGCTCACATTCATCACCTGCCACCAGAGACCGGGCAGGGGCGGGACTCTTCTGCATCCGTCTCCATGGCTGAGGATGCGTCGACCGGCACCTCAGTCGAGGAGGAGGTCAATGAGTCTTCCCCTCCTGCAGAGGGGGGTAGCCTATCTCATCCTCCTATCATCAACCACAAGGATCTGCTACACGTGCCGATCAACCGTCACCTCCTGACACTCGAAGCCCACACCCGGTCCTACCAGCTTGGAGTTTCGACCTACTCCACCCTTTATGATCTTCTCTGAGTGATCGACCAGGGTTAGGAGATTCGACCTCTTTTTATTGTCAAGGAGGAGGAGGTGCGTCTAACCGATCTTTGGGAATTCAACCATATGCTGCCTCCACTCCTGGCCCCCTAGCCTGGTCATCTTGTGTGATGCCTGTGCTTTGCAGTTTTATTTTTGTGTTTATCTTCATTGGCCTAATGCCCCCAAGTGGGTGATGGCCATAAAACACTAACAGAAGAAGCTCACAAGTACTAGTACAGGCATTGATGATATGTGCTAAACGCTCAATTTTGCTGCACCCGCAGGGGAGACAAAGTCCAGTTTATGTCCTTGTCTGTGACACCCACTTACTGAGTCACTGTACTTTCTGAAGGATGGTGCTCAGGCCTTATTTGGGTAAGGGAAGTGGTAGTGGTGTATCTTGTATGCGTCTGAGTTGCATCTAGCGTGTGTATCTGATGTGTGTGTGGTTTGCATCTCTGATGTGTGTAGGGTGTGTCTGAAAAGAGTGAAGTGTAAGTGGGATAGTCGTGGCTACCCTATGTTTTAATTATCCAAGTCTCGCAAAGGATTTGATATGCCATTCAGTTATACTCAAAGCTCGCACATCTTCACATGTCACCATTTCGATGCAAATACGTACTGTCTTAATTGGTGGAATTTTATGCGTGCGGCACGTGGGAAAACTGCTTTGCCTAAATGATCAAAATGCCAAGTCTGTGTCCATAGCTGAAAACATGTTAAACAACATTAAAGTAACATGCGAGGGCCTCATTTAATCAGAATATAAATATCTATATATATATATATATATATATATATATATATATATATATATATATATATATATACATATATATATATATATATATATATATATATATATATATATATATATATATATATATATATTATATATATATATATATATATATATATATATATATATATATATATATATATATATATGTATATATATATTTATGTATATATATATATATATATATATATATATATATATATATATATATATATATATATATATATATATATATATATATATATATATATATATATATATATATATATATATATATATATATATATAGATGTATATATATATTTATGTATATATATATATATATATATATATATATATATATATATATATATATATATATATATATATATATATATATATATATATATATATATATATATATATATATATATATTGCCAGACGCCTCAATCCCGTTTGGGGTGGCCACAAACAAATCGCCTCCAGGTCGACCTGTCCCCCGCCATCTCACTGCCCTGCTCCCAACTCACACACCCCTCTCTCATATACCTCTCCACCCCATCCCTCCATCTCATCCTCGGCCTCCCCCTCCACCTCACTCACATACACTCTCTTCGTCAGTCTTTCACCCTCCATCCTCTCCACATGGCCAAACCACCTCAGTGTGTTCCTCATAACGCCTCCTATCACATCCACATCCGCACCATAACGCTCCTTTATATCCTCATTCGTCAGCCTTTCTCTCCATGTGACTCCACAGGCTCCTCTTAACTCATTTCCACTGCTCTCACTCTTGACTTGTGTCCTTCCAACAACGTCCAAGCTTCACTTCCGTATGTTAGAGTTGGTATCACAATACTGTCATGTAGTAACTTTTTCACTTCCATGCTCACTTCCCTGTTTCTAATCACTCCTTTCAAGAAACCAACAACATTTCTTCCCTGCTGTACCCTTTCATGCACTTCACCCTCCAAACCTCCATCCTTACTCATCACACTACCCAAGTACTTAAACGTACTAACATTTTCCAGTTCCTCACCATCCAACCTCACTGTACATTCACTGACTTCACCTCTCTCAAAGACCATCCCTTTACTCTTTCCTACATTCACCTTTAGATTCCGCTTCTTACACACTCTCCCAAACTCATCCACCAAGCCTTGTAGCTCCCCTTCTTCTTCACTCAACAACACAGTATCATCTGCAAACAACAGTACAGGGAGTTTCCAAACACTATCCTCTCTCACCAGGATCACTCCAACATTCACTACCCTACCTTGTACCTCTTTTATTACCCCATCCATGTAAAGACTGAACAACCATGGAGACATGACACATCCCTGTTTCAACCCAACTTTCAAAGAGAAAAATTCACTTAGTTCACCATCCACACACACTGCAGCCTTCGCACCATCGTACATACTCTTCACAGCATTCAACAACTTCCCATCTACTCCATATATTCTTAACACTTTCCATAATCCTTGTCTATCCACCCTGTCATATGCTGTCTCCAAATCCATGAAAGCTGCATACAACTTCTTTCCCTTCTCTAGAAACTTTTCCACTAAAGATCTAAGAATGAATATCTGATCTACACAACCTCTTCCCTTCCTAAAGCCTCCCTGTTCTTCTCCAACTAATTTCTCTGTTGTTTCTCTAACTCTTTTAATAAGTATCCTACCATACACTTTTCCTATTATACTAAGAATATAAATGCCCCTATGATTACCACACACTTCTTTTTCCCCTTTTCCTTTGTACAAGGTAATAATTATTCCTGAATTCCAATCCTCCGGGACTCTACCTTCCTCCCAGGCCAATCTGCACATCTTCCACATCCATTCAACTATTATCTCTCCCCCATGCTTCAGCATTTCACCACACACTCCATCAATTCCTGGGGCTTTCCCCGATTTAACTTTCTTCATTGCTTCCACAACTTCTATCCTACTGATTTCTTCCTGTCTCCTCACCTCCCTCCTTCTCCCAGCCATTCCCCAGCCACTTATACTTGCATTACTTCATCCTCTATGTTCAACAATTCCTTAAATTGTTCTCTCCATCTGCTCACTTTTTCTCCCTTCTCCACTAGTAATCTACCATTTTTATCTTTCACTCCCCTGCTAACTTCACTTCCACCCTGTCTTACTCTTTTCACCTATTTCCAGAACATTTTCTTACAGTCCCTCCACTTTACACTCAAATTCCTTCCAAATTCCTCATCCACTCTCTTCTTACTCTCTCTTACTGATCTTTTCACCTCTCTCTTTCTTTCTACATATAACTCTCTCTTCCGCTATATATATATATATATATATATATATATATATATATATATATATATATATATATATATATACACCTCTATATAGATGGATAGATAGATTGATAGATATATATATACACCTCTATATAGATGGATAGATAGATTGATAGATAGATATAGATATAGATAGATAGATAGACAGATAGATATATGTTTGCTGTATCCTACTTTAAGCACAGGCTAGACTGGACTGGAATAACCTAGCCACGAGCCCTTACAACTCGCAGGGAGTAATCTAAGACAAGCAGTTAACGTTCCGCCACACACTCCTATGATTACCAATGTTTTTACCACAGACCCAACTGTAACATAAAATCGTGTGAAATGAAGAGTGCTTGTACTCAGAGCTGAGTAAGACTGCTTTGTGACCAGCAAGGCCAGCATGCAGTTCTCCAACACTCACCCAACCAGCCAGGGGTGTTGTCAGTGCTGAATGAATTGCTGGCAGAATAGCCTAAATCAAAAGGAAGACTGAGAAGCTTGTTGATACTTTCCGTATTAGATGTTTTATACAGATGAATAAACTGGTATGATCAGAGGAAGAATATTTGTGAAAGAAAAGCTTAAATGAGATTGTTTTAATCCCTTAAACACGAGGGATATCACTTTAAAAGAATACAATGCAAAAATAAAGTGGTCGTAGTGGCGTAAAGTAGGGACAACAAGACAGTGCATAAGGAAGCGTGGTGTGCAGTGGCAGTATGAAAGACACCTACGAAGAATGTGAAGGGAGGTGGAGTGGGAGAGCAGGAAGAAATTGTGGCAAGGAAGACATACTGTGCAATCAAGGACAAAAGTTTACTACTCTCCCATTGCTTCTATAGTACTTTACACGTAGGACATGTTCGTCATTTTCTTCCCTGAAACATCATATAGGACTGCCTATGGACTAAGAAATGTTCGAAGCCTTTTCCAGCTGAGGAATATTAGCCAACAAATAAAAATAAAAATAATAACAGGTGAAAATTGTTATTCCAGAGAAACGGGAACTCTTTCAGCTTATGAATGTTAAACAATAGAGGAATGTGAGAAGTGAAGGTAGTAAAATATTCCAAAAGACAAAGATACATACCGATCCTGCTCAAGCAAATGAGTAGTACTGTCAGGACTGTAAAATATCTTAATACATAATAACCAGCAACATACATAATATAGTCTAGAGGTTAGGTCAATGTCAAACCTAGGGGCCGAAGGAAGTGACGTTAGTACCTCTCCAGAATGTCTCACACCAGCACAATAGCCCACAAACAGCGCCTCGTGACCATTCACACACATACACACACACACAGGCTTCTAGAACATTTCAACAACAGTACAGCCCACGTGACACGACCCCTGCTAAACGAGAATGTAGAAATCAGAGATCAGAAGGGGGCTGGCGATCATTGCGAAAGGTTGTACAGAGAAAGCGAGAGAGAAGGAGACTAGCAACAGGGTCGAGAGGGTGGCAGAGAGAGACAGAGCGAGACTGGGAGGTAGCTAGCAGGACTCTTTACTTCACTCGTGTGTAAGAGTCCCATACTAATCTTTACCTCTCCTGTCATTACCTGACAAAGGGAACGAATTTTATCTACTTACAGAACTACTCACGTATAACAATCGTTCGTCCACGAGTCTAATTTATGTATAACTGATCTACAAAACTTCACTACAAGAAGCTACAAAGTTTCTGTAAGATATGGTGGCAGCGAACGTACGAACCTCGTCTACGAATTTACAGTGAATTCTTACAAAATACAAGCTACAAGCCTACGACTCTACGAGTCTACAAGCCTACGAGTCTATGAGTCTACAAGCCTACAAGTGTACAGTTGAGTCTACATTATGAAGGTAGAAAACAAACAATACCTCTTACAACCAACAACTCACAACCAGCTCCTGACAGTATTCTCTCTAACCCCCCCTTCCGTCTCCCCGATCATCATGCTGATGTAGAGGTGAAGAGGGCACACGATGTCTTGCCAGTAGTTTAACAAAATATTAATACAAACAATCTTCCAATTTTTTGACGAACCAACGAACTACAACAATCTACAATCAACTACAAGTAACAAGTCTACGAGTCGTCTCTATAAGCTTCTATATGCACCTACAAGTAGCGACATTCTTCATCACACAACGAGTAAATCACAAGAAAAGAGGACTGAGAATACATCAAGACGCAGGAGTGTGAGAAGGTCAAATGACAACAGCAAATACCAATCCCATATTCACAACTCATCTTACTCACTCATCTTCATTTAAGGTACTCATCGCTACTCATTTACTCAACACAGCTACCAGTGTGGGAAGTCAACGTCACCATGCGTGTTTGCTGAGACGACGCCACGTCAGTAAACTCGTGTGTGACACCACCACTCACACCATTCCCACCACAGTAAAAAACTAGTGAGTTACATAGTTACTTCATTTATACAATTCACAGTGATAGACAAAAAACTTCTGCACAAACATATAAAATGTGTTGTATAGTTACAACTTAAATACATATACCTACTTCAGTTATCTTCATAATTCAATCATTAAATATTTTGCACCAACAATAGATATTCTACATTGTATATATTCATTCATTTATTATAGCATTTATATACTACCAACAAGTATTACCATTTATACCTACATAAAATACATGCTTCATACATACAACTATACATTACTACATCTACAAAATAATAAAGAAAATATACTATCACAGTTACTCAGTGAGAGCTTAAAGGAACTGTATTAAACATTTATATTAATTGAAGCTACCTAGTGGAAACAGACAAATTAAGTTAAAAGGAAAAAAAAAAAATGCCCAACACAAATGACGTTAGCTAGATTGAACAACCTTTCACAAAATCGTGAAGACAAAGTTTTCCACACAGTGCTGATACATATATTGCCCACGATAGGTACAAGGGAACAACAAGTCAGTGTATATAGTTAATACTGTATATAGTGTACCGTATACATATTTTTTGTATAAAATAAAATATGAGGCTATATACTGTAATATTTTCAATAATATCTGTGCAATATAAACTAAGCCTTAAAAAAGGGTCCCAAAGGAATTAATCAGCCATTATGCAACCTTGGACAACACCGAGAGAGCGTAGACAAACGAAGAAAAACAAACTATAGAAAATCAATACATACAAAAAAAGAAAAGAAAAGAAATAAAATAAGATCATATAACAAACAAATGAAAGTAGGTGTAAATGTTACTACAAATGCCAAAATACCACATAAACCACTTCTATAAGTGAAACAAAAAACAAATTGTTGTTCTCCACGAGCCAGTGGCAAGACACATCATCACTATCATCGACCATAGCATGGCCGGATTAGGCGATGTCAGGACTGCAATTACTACAATATTACTGCAATTACAACAATTATGTAACGACAATCGATTGCATTATGTTACAGTTCCTACATGTATGTAACTACAAACGATATGTAACAATTATGTACAATACATTATAACATAACAATACAATTATGTACAATTCGTACAATGTTACAATTATGTATTACTACAATGTTACTACAATATTACCACAGTTACTACAATATTACTGCAATTACTACAGTTATGTAACGACAAACGATTGCATTATGTTACAGTCGTTACAATTATGTAACTACAAACAATATGTAACAATTACAATACAATTATGTACAATACAATTATTGTGTAATAATTCATACAATGTTAGCACAATTCTGTACTACTACAATGTTATTACAATATTATTACACTGTTAATACAATTTTTGTACAGTTGTTACAGTTATGTAACTACAAACGATATGTAACAATTACAATACAGTTATGTACAATACAATTATTATGTAACAATTCATACAATGTTACTACAATTCTGTATTACCAGAATCATCATACAAGTTAGGTGAAATATTAGACATTACTAAAGGGATAACTCCATATGTAATGTAATGACCTAGCAGTATTACCATTGCACAGTTATATGCGTATGTCTGTTATACATACACATTTTACAATACAGTATGCTATACAATATTCTATAATCAGTTTAACTGTAGTGCATTTGTTCAATTATGTATACAATTTGTTTAAAATGTATTATGTGTCTAGAATATTATTAGGCCAGTACAATAATATCATGAATATTATGTCTGTATAGTATTATAATCAATGTTGTACATCAATAGATTAGCATATGTCAATGATGATTCCTGTTGGAGGACCGCAGTTGGCGTGACCGAGCAATGTCAGGACTGTAAAATATCTTAATACATAATAACCAGCAACATACGTAATAAAGTCTAGAGGTTAGGTCAATGTCAAACCTAGGGGCCAAAGGAAGAGGCGTTAGCACCTCTCCAGAATGTCTCTCACAAGCGCAATAGCCCACAAACAGCGCCTCGTGACCATACACACACATACACACACACACAAGCTACTAGAACATTTCAACAACAGTATAGCCCACGTGACACGACCCCTGCTAAAAGAGAATGTAGGAATCAAGAGACCAGAAGGGGGCTGGTGATCGTAGCGAGAGGGTGGCAGAGAGAGATAGAGCGAGACAGGGAGGTAGCTAGCGGGACTCTACTTTATGCTTCACTCGTGTGTGAGAGACTGTTAATATTTCCAAGACAAGTAAAAATAGTCCCATACTAATCTTTACCTCTCTTGTCATTGCATGACAAAGGGAACGAATATTATCTACTTACAGAACTACTCACGTATAACAACCGTTCATCCACGAGTCTAATACTGTATATGTATAACTGATCTACAAAACTTCACTACAAGAAGTTACAAAGTTTCTGTAAGAGTACGGGTGAAATAATATTCTCTCTCTCTCTCTCTCTCTCTCTCTCTCTCTCTCTCTCTCTTTCTGATTGTTGAAGACCATGGGGTAATTGGAATAGAGAAAATTGTTTATGAAAGGGAAACTATTTTTTGAGTGTTAAGCGAAAATCGTTGGTTATAAAATGGTCCACCAAAGGAAACCCTGGTAGGAAGAGCGAGCATATACTGCTAGGGAAAATGTGTTGGGAAACGACATACCCGACTCTCTCCCTCGCTCTTCTCCCAGACATTCATTCGTTTACTCACTCATACATTCCCTGGCTCTCCCTGTTGCTTTCCTTATTTACTACCCCGTCACTGCAATCCCCTTTTTCAGTCACTTCCTCGTTTTCCCTCATTCATATCCTCCCAGCCTCCCACTTTCAGTATCTCCCCTACGTGCCCCATCATTCACTTCCCTTACCCTCATGATCACTCCCTTCCCTTACCTTCTCCGCCCCTCACTTCCCTTGCCCTCCCCACCACTCGCTTCCCTTACTCTTCCCATCACTAACTTCTCTCTAACATTCGTTCTTCCTCACATGATCTCCCTAACTCGCCCTTCCTAACTCATTCACTCCCTAACTAACTTTCTTAGTATACTGACTCTTCGCAAAATTTTACAGTGTAAAAGATTAGTATCTGACATGTAAATACACCTAATATACTTCAGTGTTAGCTGCAGCCTCCTTAAACTAAATCACGGTTATGATTAGCTTTGTATTCCGTACGGATATCTGACACACACACACACACACACACACACACCACACACACACACACACACACACACACACACACACACACACACATATGTTAGGACTCCATATTATAAGTACAAATCATAACAGATAAATAGATAAATAAATAGATAGAGAGTGTATAAGTATATATATAGGAATAAGTAAAGGAGTTTAATATACCTAATTTTAGCACTGAGAAGAAAAGAGTAAGTATAATTTCACCCACTTGATATTGATCGTAGAGGCGTGTCGATGCAACTGTCGATCTCGGAAGAAAAATACAGGGTTGATTGAAGATCTCTTGATAATTCTAGTGCTGTGTTGATGGACGATATTACTCAGGAAATTCCATGGCCTTGTGCTTGTGGTGGTTAACAGCTGTCACAGGCAAACCTCAGCACAGAACGTCGAATTTCCAACTCAATACTGTGGAAATAAATGAGTATGAGTAGGAGCTATGTGAATAATGAGTAATGAGTAGTGGGTGAGAAGTGCCTGGTGTCAATCACACGTTGCTTGGCGTGGCCCTAAGTCAGCAAACTCGCGTTGTGATGTCATCTCAGCACATGGTGACGTCGGCTTCCCACACTGGTAGCTGTGGTGAATACAGAGTAGTGATGCGTAACCTGGGTGAAGAAAGGTAAGACGCATTATAACTGTGGCTCTGGTGTTTTGCTGTGTGTTTTGACCTCTGCGTCAGCGATGGAGGTAGGCGGGAGAGAGTGGTGGGGGTTTGTGTGCTTGTTGCTTTGGTCTTTCCTCTTCTTTACTTGCTTTGTTTTCTATTCTTCTTGCTGCTGGTTGAAGTTACGTGAAGATTATAGAGTTGTTTTGTGGACTTGTAGGCTATTTGCATTGTAGGCTGTATTTCTACAAAATATCAAGATTGAAAACAAAAAAAATACCTCTCACAACCAACAACTTACAACCAGCTCCTGATAGTATTCTCTCCAACCGTCTCCCCGATCATCACACTGATGTAGAGGTGAAAAGGTCACAGGACGCCTTGCAAGTAGTTTAACAAAGTACTGATACAAACAGTCTTGCAATTTCTACGACGAACCACCGAACTACAGCCATGTACAATCAACTACAAGTACCAACTCCACGAGTCGTCTGTATAATCTTCTACACGCTCCTACAAGTAGCGGCAGTCTTCATCCCACAACGAGTAAATCACAAGAAAAAAGGACCGAGAATACATCGAGAGAAAAAACAACACAAACAAACGAAGAGTGAGATACGACTCACAACTCACAACCACCAGACCTCACCCTCCTCTCTCTGCTACATCCACCCGACCTCCACCGCTCACGCAGGAGTCGAGAGGTCAAGACAACGAAGCAAATACCAAGCCCATATTCACAACTCATCACACTCACTCATCTTCACTCAAGTTACTCATCGTCACTCATTTACTCACCACAGCTACCAGTGTGGGAAGTCGACATCACCATACGTGTGTTGAGATGACGACAAGCCGTGTGTCTGACACCCCACATCATGTCAATCAACCCGTGAAGAACAACGCTATCACCACTTGCAACACCACTCACACCATTTCCACCACGGTAAAAATTAGTGAGTTACTTCATTTATACAATACACAGTGAGAGACAAAAAACTTCTGCACAAACATATAAAACGTGCTGTATAGTTACAGCTTAAATACATATACCTACTTCAGTTATCTTCATAATTCAATCATTAAATACTTGCACCAACAATAAATATTCTACACTATATATTCTTTCATTTATTATAGCATTCATTTACTACCAGCGAGTGTTACCATTTATACCTACATAAAATACGTGTTGCATACATACAGCTATACATTATTACATCAACAAAGTAATAGAGAAAAAGAAAAAAGAAAAAAAATGGCCAACACAAATGACGTTAGCAGGAATGAACATCTTCAACACAATCATGAAGACAATGATTTCCACACAGTGCTGACACATATATTGCCCACGATAGGTACAAGTGAACAAGTCAGTGTATATAGTTAATACTGTATATAGTGTATATATATTTTTTATCTAAAATAACAAAATATGGGACTATATAATATCATTTTCATTAATATCTGTGCAAAATAAACTAAACCTTAAAAAAGGGTCCCAAGGGATTTAACCAGCAATTATGCAAGCATGAACAACACAGAAAAAGCGTAGACAAATGAAGAAAAACAAACTATAGAAAATCAATACATAAAAAAAAAATAAAAAAAGAAAGAAAGAAAAAGAAATAGAGTAAGATCACATAACAAACAAATGAAAATAAGTGTAAGTGTTACTACAAATGCCAAAATACCACATAAACTACAAAGAAAAAAGCAAATTGTTGTCTCCACACGCTAGTGGCATGGCACATCACATTATCGACCGCAGCATGACCGGATTCAATGTCAGGACTGCAATTATTACAATTATGTAACGACAAACGATTGCATTATGTTACACTTGCTACAATTATGTAATTACAAACAATATGTAACAATTATGTAACGGTTGCATTAACAAGATGTAACTTTTATGTAACTTTAACTACAATTATGTAACTACAAACAATATGTAACAATTATGTAACAGTTGCATTAACAAGATGTAACTTTTATGTAACTTTAACTGCAATTATGTAACTACAAACAATATGTAACATTTATGTAACAGTTGCATTAACAAGATGTAACTTTTATGTAACTTTAACTACAGTTATAAGGCCAACACAATTATGTAACAGTTGCATTAATAAAATGTAACTACAATTATAAGGCCAACACAATTATGCATTACCACAATATTATGTAACAATTCATAAAATGTTACAATTATGTGTTACCACAATATTACTACAATATTATGTAAAGTCATACAATTATACCACAATTCTGTATTACCAGAATCATCTTACAAGTTAGGTGAAATATTAGACATTACTAAAGGGATAACTCAATATGTAATGTAATAACCTAGCAGTATTACCATTGCACAATTATATGCGTATGTCTGTTATACATACACATCTTATAAAATGTCATACAACAACCATGGCATTTATTCAAATATGTATACAACTTGGTTAAAATGTAATATTCCTAGATCATTGCAATTTACTATGAATATTATATGTATACAATATTATAATCAATATTATGTAGTAATAGATTAGCATATGTCAATGATGATTGCTGTCGGAGGACCTCCAGCGACGTTGCCGAGATTATGTTAGGACTCCATATTATAATTACAAATCATAATAGATAAATAGATAAATAGATAGACAGAGAGACAGATAGAAGCAGGAAGTCAGATGATGAGAAGGTATTGTGTCTGCGAGAATCGAGAAATGCTAAACATGCTTACACACTCTTAACTTAAGGAATGCTTTACAGGCACATGACAGCGCCTCGTGACCATAAGCACACATACACACATACTCACACACAGGTTTCTAGAACTTTCCAACCACAGTGTAACACACGTGACACGACCCCTGCTACACCAGAATTTAGGAAGCAGAGCTCAGAAGGAGGCTAGCATTAGAACCGACAGGTAGTGGAGAGAGTGAACAAGAAAGAGGGGCTCAACTAGACTTACTTATTATATTGTCTCTGTAAGACATACCCTGCTCAACTTAGATTTCTCTGAAGATAATAAATTAAGATCAACTCACCGTATTCGTGTTTAATTCCTACTACAAGAAATCGAGAATGACAACTAAATAACAAAACTTCTCTACAAGTTACTACAAAGTCTTTTATGACACACACACACACACACGCACACACACACACACACACACACATACACACACACACACACACACACACACACACACACACACACACACACACAGACTTGCTAATAATTTTCTCTCTCTATCTTTTGTAATATGTAGATCCCTCCATCCATCCATCCTTCCACATATCTATACGTAAAGCCTCTATTATTAGTATCACCTTCATCCAAGACACTATATTTTCTACCTTGGTGCACACAAAAATGTTTAACTATTTGCCCATTTCCCTATATCTGATCATTCGAATAGCTTCTTCCTCTCTACTTGCGTTATTTTATTATAATTGTTTGCCTTTACCTAACTTTATTTTTTGTTTTTTACCTAAACTCAGATATGTTTTTCCTTTTCTGTCATTCTACTGACTTCTTTTCTAGTTTGCATAGTTTCTCCCTGTTTCCTTCCTGTCCCTTCTTTTTTTTCCCTTTATCCTACATTCTTTTACTCTCTTTCTCTCTCTCTCTCTCTCTCTCTCTCTCTCTCTCTCTCTCTCTCTCTCTCTCTCTCTCTCTCTCATAGTTCTATCTTTCCTTTCCATGTTGTATGTCTTTCCTACCATCTTGTTTCTCTCTGTCCTATGGTCGTGCATCTAAGTGTCTCTCTCTTCATCCACCATTTTTCCTCTGTTTATCCCTTGTTATGCAGTTCTGACGTTCGTTTTTACTAGTCTTTCTTTCTCTTCTACGTTGGTGCTTCTCTCTGGCTCTCTTCCTCTCCCTCTTTCATCTTCATTTTCTTTCTTCGTTTTTTCAAAATTCCTCCTTCGTTGTTTATGCTTCCCTCCATCGTATATTTATCGTTAAAAAATTTGTCTCTTAAGCTGAATACAACCTTCATGAATAAGGAAACGTGTTTAATGAATAATTACTATCTCCATTCCTCCTTCTACCTTCCCAATCCCAGTTTTTCACATTCTGTCTCACCTTTTCCCCGCCTCCTCTGTCTGTCTGTTTGTCTGTCTGTCTGTCTGATCTCTGTCTCTGTCTCTGTCTGTCTGTTTGTCTGTCTGTCTCTCTCTCTCTCTCTCTCTCTCTCTCTCTCTCTCTCTCTCGTTCCACTAAGAACCCATAATCATCCCCGTAATGACACCAATTAAGCCGCCACTTGATAATTTGCCACACGATTTGAAGGCAGTAGTCACGGACGTTTAGGGCCCTCCGTGGCACTTCTTTCCTGCTTTTGTGTTATATGACGCCGTGGACCATTTACTATGGGGAAGATTTTTTTTACATTATTTTTACAACGTGCAAAGAATTTTACTCAACTAATGCGTTCCCACTTATTGTGAAAGTGTTATAATCAAACATATCTAATCCCTCCACTTCAAAAAGCCTCTTCCAAACTGTTTTTCATTCTGGATACAGAGAGAAATAATAATGAGTTTAATAAAATTTAAGGTAAGAATTAACGAAACTCGGTTCAAGCAGTAAACTTTGTAAAACCTTTGAATATTTTAAAAACAGTTATTCATAGTGCCAAACTTTTTAAAAGTGGGAATATTATTATGTTGACACATAATGAGTTATTTAAGAGGAGCCTGTGGAGTCACGTGGAGAGACAGGCTGACGAATGAAGATATAAAGGAGCGTTGTGGTGTGGATGTGGATGTGATAGGAAGCGTTATGAGGAACAGACTGAGGTGGTTTGGCCATGTGGAGAGGATGGAGGGTGAAAGACTGACGAAGAGAGTGTATGTGAGTGAGGTGGAGGGGGGAAGAGGGAGGGGGAGGCCGAGGATGAGATGGAGGGATGGGGTGGAGAGGTATATGAGAGAGGGGGGTGTGAGTTGGGAGCAGGGCAGAGAAATGGCGGGGGACAGGGCTACTTGGAGGCGATTTGTTTGTGGCCACCCCAAACGGGATTGAGGCGTCTGGCAATAGATGAAACCTGTTTCCAGTGTCAGTTACCTAAACAACCATTTTACCCAACGGATCTCCTCATACGTTGACAAATTCTATTTATGGATCTATTTTCACTATTGCAACTATTTTCTCCAATCAACATATTTTTCTCCCAAGGACTTATTTTCGCTCACATTTTCCATATTGAACTAATTCTTCAGTCCTCCCCTGATTAGGGAGGTTAGACTTGAGTTTGCGTCCCTTCCTTGTGAAAACTTACATCTCATACAACTCATGAAGAGGAATAGGGATCAGGGTGAGTGTGTATTTCCTAACCCTGAACCAGTTTTGCTGAAGGTCCCCCCTCGGGTGCCAGCCTGACGGGATCCAGGAAACCCTGTCAGGCTGGCACCTATTTTGATGGTTGCTATGGAAAGCCTACGAGACTCCCTCGGTCGGAAGATGGGGTGGACCCCCTAGTCCCAATCCTGTTTTTAACTTGTGTCGTGATGGCACAGAGGGAGCATGAATCCACAGAACCTCACACAGGTTTAATGTTGATAAGGCATTCTGAGTGGGGGCCTGGAACGTTCTAAGCCTTTCGAAGGATGATCGACTGCCTTTAGTCAGGGCGCCACTTGAGGCTATCGTGGAAAACAGGGGGTTTTGTTCAACCTGACAGATAAACTTTTTGCAGAGCCTAAGCTGATAAGAAGGATATCTAAGGTGCATTAAAAAGTAAGATACTTTTCAAAATCGCATTTCAAAACTTTTTTTTGAAGCGTTTAATGCGAAAATTTCGATTTCCCCCCAGAATTAGTTTTGCTGAAGACTTAACTTTGAATGGTCCACTACCGCCGATTGGGCTGTAGATACGACACATAAAAATGAAAAGGATATATGAATTACAACACAAGTTACGCCAAAAAATTACTTCTGTAAAGTAATCAGAGATGATATACAAACCAAAATGCATCTGGATAAACAGGCTCTCCTCCTTCTTCATCCAATCTGGGTAAATTTGAAGATATTATTGGCCCAACATTCAGTTTCTGATCCAAGTTTGTGGAGATGGTGTATATTGCTGAGAGGTCAGGGTCAAGAAGTGATCATTTGACAGAGGTGCAGTCCATGATCCCATTTGTGGTCTCCTCTCTAACTATTGCCAGACGCCTTAATCCCATACGGGGTGGCCACAAACAAATCGCATCCATGTCGCCCTGTCCCCAGCCATTTCACTGCCCTGCTCCCAGCTCACACCCCACTCCCTCATAAACCTCTCCACTCAATCCCTCCATATCATCCTTGGCCTCCCCCTTCTCCTCGAATCCACCTCACTCACATATACTCTCCTCGTCAGTCTCTCACTCTCCATCCTCTCCACATGGCCAAGCCACCTCGGTGTGTTTCTCCGAACGCTTCCTATCGCATCCACATCCACACCACAACGATCCTTCACTTCCTAAATTGTCAGTCTGTCTCTCCATGTGACTCCACATGCTCCTTTCAAATAACTCATTTCCACTGCTCCTACTCTTGAATTGTGTCCCTCGAACAGGGTCCAAGCATCACTTCCATACGTTAGAGTTGTTATCACAATACTGTCATGTAGTAACTTTTTCACTTCCATGCTCACCTCCCTGTTTCTTATCACTGCATTCAAGGAAGCAGCAACCTTTCTTCCTTGTTGTACCCTTTCAAGCACTTCACCCTCCGAACTTCCATCCTTACTCATCACACTACCCCAGAACTTAAACGTACTCACATTTTCCATTTCCTCCTCATCCAACCTCACTGTACATTCACTGACTTCACTTCTCTCGATGACCATAACTTTACCCTTCCCTACAGTCACCTTTAGATTTCGTTTGTTACACTTCCACACTCATTCACCAAGCCTTGCAGCTCCCCTTCATCTTCACATCACAACATTTTTATAACCCCATCATTATACAGATTGAACAACCATGGAGACATGACACATCCCTGTTTCAGCCCAACCTTCAAAAAGAAAAATTCATTTAGTTCACTCACGCACTGCAGCATTAGCCCCCTCATGCATACTCTTCACAGCATTCAACAACTTCCCATCTACTCCATATATTCTTAATACTTTCCACAATCCTTGTCTATCCACCCTGCCATATGCTTTCTCCAAATCCATGAGGGCCGCATACATCTTCTTTCCCTTCTCTAGAAAATTTCCACTAAGGATCTAAGAATGAATATCTGATCTACACAACCTATTCCCTTCCTAAAACCTCCCTGTTCTTCTCCAACTAATTCATCTGCTATTTCCCTAACTCAGTCAATAAGTATCCTACCATACACTTTTCCCATTAAACTAAGGAGACAAATGCCCCTGTGATTACCACACACTTCATTTTCCCCTTTTCCTTTGTACAAGGGAATAATTATATCTGACTTCCAATCCTCTGGGACTATACCTTCCTCCCAGGCCAACCTGCGCATCTCCCACATCCATGGTACAGCTATCTCTCCCTCGTGCTTCAGCATTTCACCACACACTCCATCAATTGCTGGGGCTTTCCCCATTTTGACTTTCTTCATTGCTTCTACAACTTCCATCCTACTGACTTCTTCCTCTCTTCTCACATCCCTCCTTCTCGCAACCATTCCCCAGCCACTTATACTTGCGTTACTTTCATTCTCTATGTTCAGCAATGCCTTAAAGTGATCCCTCCATCTTCTCACTTTTTCTCCCTTCTCCACTAGTTTTCTACCGTTTTTATCTTTCTCTCCCCGACTAACTTCATTGCCACTCTGTCTAACTCTCTTTACCTCTTTCCAGAACATTTTCTTACAGTCTCCCCACTTTACACTCAAATTCTCTCCAAATTTCTCATTCACTTTCTTCATACTCTCTTTTACTAATCTTTTCACCTCTCTCTTCCTCACTACATACAACTCTCTCTTCCGACTGTCAACTTCTTCCACACCCCTGTTTCTCATCCACTCACTATTTGCTTTCTTCTTTTGTGCCACAGCCTCTCTTACCTCTTCATTCGGCCATGCTGCTCCCTGCACCCCCTTTCGTCTTCTCTTCACCCCACACACCACCTCACATGCTGCACATATTTCTTCTGTAAATATCTTGCACACATCTTCTAGGTCCTCCACCTGCTCCTATCCATATTTACCCAGTCGCTCTTTCACTTCTTTCTTATATTCTGACTTTTTCTAATCCTCGTGTAACCTTTCCACTCTCCTTGCCTCTACTCCTTCCTCCCGTCCTTCCCTTCTATTTGTCCATTTTGCTTGGACCTTGATTCTGACTACCACTTGGTGATGGTGAGAAAGTCCACTCCCCCAACCTCTATATGCTCTTGCATCCGTTACACACATTCTCATCCTTTCATCCATATACACAAACAATCATTGCCTTTCTTTCATTCAGTTCACCACCCATCCATCTCATCACTTGCCATGTATACCTGTGGATCATTTTGTTTCTGAAGAGGGTATTGGCTATCACCAACCCCCTCCCGGCACAAATGTCCACTAAAGCACTGCCATTCTCATCTATCTCAGCAGGCACTCCCCACTCACCAACTACTCCATCCACCATCACAATCCCTACTTTGCCATTCATATTACCAGTCAAAACCACTCTCTCATTCCTTTCAAACTTTTCCATGCACACTTCCACATTTGTCCAGAACTCTTCTCTCACTCTGCATGATCGATCTTGCGTTGGCGCATACACGCTCACAATCGCCCACATTTGTAGTTCAACTTACCCACAAATCCTTGAGCCAACTGATCCATACTCTCTTATATTCTCCTTTCGTCTATTACTCACAATAATACACACTCCTTGTTTTGCCCTCTCATTCTCACCTACTCCCGCACATATACCCCATCCATACTCCCATTCTCTCACACTCTCACCTCCCCATTTAGTTTCAATTAATCCACATACATGCACTTTCGCACCCTGAAGCACCTGGACAATCTCTCTCTCTTTCACCTCATCATTTGCACCCCTTATATTCCACGATCCGTATCGTGTCCTTTGTTCGGTCCTTAGTCATCTTTTGATCGGTCCTTGTCAGAGGCCTCTTGTTCGTATTTTTAGTTAGTTGTTTTCCGGGGAGGGGCACTAACCCTCTGCCAACCCACTTGCTGTCACGTATGGAACACGTGTTGGTTGGTTATAAGGTTACCATTCTGTGTTGTAGTTTCTTGGTTTACAGGAAATCATTTAGCTTGCCAGTCAGTGTAGAGCTACCCTAAAAAACAGAGTACCACTACAATAAGTGGGTGGATGATGCGTTCACCCACCTACCACAAATTCAAATACAGTTCAAATACTCCAAACAATTCAAATACTCCAACTGTCTGCTGGCATATCTGTATGACATGCAAATGCAAGAAGTCACTCATCCGGATATTTTCCGGAAGTTTTCTGGGGGACAATTTACTGTGCGTCAATCAGAAACGGCCTTCTGTGGAACATGGACCAATCTAGTCCTGGAACAGGCATATTATAGGGAAGGAAAGACTTTTTTTTTTTAAAGGCATCCCACAAAACCAAGCTGCTCGTGACAAATACATCAAGGCTACACCAATATTAACGAAAGTTTCAGAAGCAATGAAAAGTATGGTTCACAGATGGGACATCTTGAAACCATCATGGGAGTTCAAATAAACAAACCCAAGAGGATGCTGATTTGATTGAAAAGGTGATTCACATAGTTTCAACTGCTATGATTAATCCATTTGCTTCTATGAATAAAACTGATCTGGTGAACATTGCTATTGGAGAGAAAAATCCATCAAATGATATCATCTTTGCAAAGGCAAACGGCAATGCAGCAATAAAAAAAAAAAAATCAAAATACAGGATCTGCAAAGATTATTGCTCCTGAGATACAACGCCTTCCACAGGAAAAGAAAACCAGTCTGAACAAAAAACAAACAAATCTGAAAGTTTTCCAAGAAGCATCAGCAGTCACAAGAACCTTATGCTTCATACAGAAAATTAATGAAGCGACTCGGAGGGAAGCATTTTCACACAAAAGGACGCATTATCCAAGCTCACTCTTTCAACCTGATACCAAGTTTCCAAGTGGCTTTGCCATGAAGAAAGGCAATAAGAGCGATTTTATTGTACACCTCGTGGCTGAATATGATGGAGTCACCCAAACAGACATGTTACCTGTATCTGAGTTATCAGCTGTTTATATTACTGATGCCATGGCATTTATTCAGAGGTTCCACACCCTCGGTGGCAAAACCTATGGTAATTTAGTCAAACGATATGCATCACAGATAATGGAAATGAAGCCAAAAGGAGTCAACGATATCCATTTGTTGGAGATCGTTATGATTTTTCAAGTGCGAAAAGTCTTAAGGCTGATGAAAGAATTCTTCGTGGAAACACCAGCACACCACAATTTTTACCAACAGAAAACGTTAACTTTTCCAACTGGAAAGCCCTTATGAAAAGTTCTAGGAACAAGGCAAAGTCTGCTGGATTTCATATCACGAATAATTTGTGCCAAAATAAAAACACCCTTATACCAATGGTATCTTCCTTGTCCTTGGTGGTACATTTTCCAGCAACGATAAGACTGTATGGATTAGCAGAGACAGTGCTCATGAAATTGAAGAACTAAGATGTGAAGAACACAAAGAAGCAGATACCCGTATAATAGCTCATCTTGCGTACGGAACTAGACTTCATGAACAATCACGTGTTGTAGTCGAAGCAACAGACACAGACATTGTTGTCCTGGTCATGTACCACTACTGTCATTTACAGTCTGTGACAGAAATGTGGATCCAGAAGCTGCATAAGTATTTATCAGTGCATGAACCTGTACAGTTGTTGTCACATCAATACCAAACAGAAAAACAGACCCTTGCACGTGCACTGATAGTCGCTTATGTTACTTCTAGAGGTGACAGAGTGAGCTCCATTTACTGTCGTGGAAAAAGGAAGGCAGCCAAGATAGCTTTACGGAAAGCTGGTCAGTTTTCAGAGATATCATGTTACGGTGAAAGTGGGAAACTGGATCTAACAGACGGCATTGTTAAAGAAGCGAGAGTTTTTATGGTCAATCTTTATGTTGCCAAGACATCTGAAGACCTAAATGTGTTGAGGGAACATGTTTTTGCATCAAGCAGAACAGATCTGCGAAACTTACCTCCTACTGAAGATGCTTTTCATCAGCATTTACTTCGTGCACTATATCAACTTATTGCTTACATGCGAGCCCACCTGCCACGCAGTATGGCAGAAGAGTTGTCAATGGCATACTACAACCCGTAATGATGTCCAGACTAGCAAAACCAACTTCAGCAGAACCAGCTTCTTCCAAGTGCAAAGTATAAAAGTGCTTACGTAACTGCCTATGAGCAAAAGTACATGTACCCTGCTATATAGGATATACATGCCTTAAAAGCTGACAAATACTTACGCACTGAGGCCCAAGAATCATCAGAAGAAGCTTCGTTGATTTGTGATGGTCATTACCTTTTTTTTTTTTTTTCTTCATATTCAGTTATGTATTTAGCATACTATAGCAAAGATATAAGAAACTCACCCATTTGGGAAAGTCAATTCAAGTTAAACAGATAAGAAAGTTCTGTGTCTGTGACAATAGTCATATGATGATTCATTTTTTGAGTGTCTGTTATTTGAGATATTATCATTATATTTTTCATTTTCAGTTATGTTTTTGGTTATGATTATTACAAAGAATCTCACCCACTATGGAAAAGTCAGTTCAAGTTATAGGGTACAGTTAGCAAAGTTTTGGGTCTGAGACAATAATCATATGATTCACACTATGAGCCTGTGTTGCCATAGATATATTTATTGTATTTCTCTGTTCAAAGAACATCAGTAGTTTGACATTTTTTGATGAAAGAAGTGATACAATGTATGTAGCTATTTTAGACACACTAGTCAGAGACATATATATTTCATTGAATGTCATAATCGCGTATGTATTTTTTCAACAAAATTTGAAAACCTGTTTGTTTTATAGAACTACCATGTTGCAGTGGGTATTTAGCCCGTCACGTCCCAAGCTATTTCACACCTCCGGGGCCCCCCAATCCCGAGGTATTTTCGATTTTTTTTTTTTTTTTGGCTAAAACCTCCACTTTTGGTGAGAAACATCTAAAATTCATAGAGAAATGGCTCACCTGAGGTTTAAAATACTCGATCCAGGTAGCAGTACCTCCTTACCTTACTGGGTTTTCTAACAGGCTGGCACCAAAGAAAACGAGTTCTATGGGAGGGTAACTATTTCACACCACTCATAAATGGTATTTATTTATTTACTTGGTACGAATTTATATGTAGTACGAGAGTATATTGGTTTTCAAACAGTAATATAGGCATTATAAGCATTGTTTCACTCACTAACTTATCACCATACCTGACCTTTTTTTCTTCTTCTAATGCTATGTAAACTTTGTCCTCCACATTGTCATTGATTGGGGAATCACTCTGGCCCTGAATGTCTTTATTGGCCAGGTCACTCGTAATATGTGAATTGCCAAGACAATGGCGTACAGGAGGGGGGGGAAGGTTATGCGGTGTAAGGCATTGTCCCTGCTTGGCATCTTGTAGAGGAATAGAGGAAGGTGTCCCTTGTATACATACAAAAAATCATGCGCGAAAATTGAAAATTGTGCAAATTATGAACCTTGCAATTGCACAACGTACCAGTACGTTGTCGGGACTGGCAAATGCAAAATGTTGCAACGTATCCATACGTCGACAGGATGGGGTGGGTTAGTGCACTCAAGCTGCAAAATTAATACTATGTGTTTGTCATGATGCTTGAAGCTCTTTCACGTGACTTCAGGAATGGACTCCCACAGGAGATGTTGCATGCTGATGACTGTGTTGACTGCAGAGAATGAGAGGAGGACGGAGGAAAGATTTAGGAAGTAGTTTGTACATACTAACCTCATGAGTTGTGGGATTGTGTGTTCATTTGTACATTCTAACCTCAAGAGTTGTGGGGTTGTGTTCATTTGTACATACTAACCTCATGAGTTGTGGGGCTGTGTGTTCATTTGTACATTCAAGGCACTACTGTGTTGCGGATAAAGCGTTACTTACTTGAACGCTTTTGAAACGAAGAATCACTTGTAAACTATGCTTCATTTTATGGATTTTGCAATGAGATATTTTTTAATATCTTACTTCCCTTGCTTCTGCAATATTATGGATTACAAAAATATAAGATACCAAAGTTTATCTTCCAGGGCTGCTTTTTCCAAAATTTGAGGGGCTGGCTCGCTGGCTACTTTGCTGTCATGAGAGTTGATGTGATTGGGGGTTGGGTAGCTACCTGTTTGAAGTAAGCTGGTCTAGGTATGGATAGATCAGTAGGTTTGGTTACACATTTGGCTGGTTTTACTATTACAATGGTGTCCAGCTTAGATGCATTGTTGTGGCTTTCTTTTTTCTCATGTGTCCAAATACGGGCATAGGCTTCACAGCTGCTTGCTTTGCCTCCTGCTGTAGGCATAATGTAACACAATACTATATGTAACTACTGTATATAGCAATAGGTAACAATATGTAGAACAGGTAGTTATGCCTGACTCCTCCAGGAAGAATTAAAGAACACATCCCCTTCCCTAGACGAACCAGGAATGTCAATTCACACAATGTATATCCACAACTCTTGTTGTCCCAGACCATCAAGAATTCTTAGCCGTACGATGTATCTCAAACTTCCTCATAGGGCAGACGAACAAGAATTTCATGACGTATCCAAACACATGGAGTAATCAGCCCTAGCCAGTTAGTCCACGTGACAAGAAATTTACCATACACATCCTCCCCACACTCTATATAATGTCGGAGAGATTCCCTTCAGATCAGAAGGGGGTTAGAGAGAGAAAGGGGAGAGAATCCTGGTGAGAAGGTCAAATGTTAGTATCACGCTTTACTAAACTGTAGCTCGTCTTTTTTATAAGTTTGTGCAATAAAATTTGTAACCCGAGAGTGCTGTAACTCACCTCGTTGACACAACGTCTCACTACTTAATTCTGGCTGAGCTTAACGATCCATAATCAAGTGCCCTATCTCACTACAAGTACCTAAAACTACGCTATTGAGATTGGTAGCCAGACAACCTTCTCTGTATAATTACACCCCTCGGCTAGGTCTACTTACACTGGTGAGCAGCAGTACAAACGAACCTACTACCTTCACTTATATTGGTAAGCAATGGTAAAAATGAACCTACTACCCTCACTTGCATTGGTAGCAGCGGTTCACTTATGCCTTACGAGTTTATACTACCATATCTACCTCACTAAATTTACTGAGAGTGGTGACGAGCTGCAAACGAAGCCGATTAACGTCTCAATCACAGCAATCTACGATTTACGCTCTATTTGGTGACTTCACGCAAACAAAAAACAAACGAGCAAAGCAGAGGACAAGAGCAGGCGTCGCATCAACGCAGCTTAACTTCATCCCTAATCGCTCGTAAATCACAACTCCACGATTACGAGAAACAGTATCAACGATAAACTACGTCTGTCAACAATTCTGCAAGCGTGCAAGTTAATCCCAATAATTAAGGAAAATCAAACACTACAAGACAAAGAAATAAACACGGAAAGAAGAATGTCCATCTGTGTGTTGACCCACCTTCAGCACATTTTCTCCCTTCTTGAACCAACACCACCCTCCACCACGACCTCCACCTTCTCCATCCCCAGCTCACCATCTTCTTCCCTACCACCACTACCACAGTGAGGCAAGCAGCTCAGCATTGTCATCATTTGCTTAAGTCGTCATAACCCGTCAATCAGTCCGAGTGCCTGACAACACCAGCCTGCCATCCTACACCTGTCTGCCTGCCAGCCTGTCTGCCTACGGTAGCAATGACACCGAGTGCAGACGCTGTCATACCAGGACCTGACCTACCTCAACCAAACCCTAAGTGATGTGTGTGACATCTGACCTCCACCACCAGGAAAAGGAGAGCGAGTGTCCTTGACCTCAGATGTAATCAACAATCAACAAACACCACGACTGTATCTCTACTGCTATTCTAGTGAGTTGATTTATTCTAACCAAGGTTATATTAGTTAACACTTCCCCACTTACATAACTATCCATAAAATACTATCACCTAGTTAATGAACCAAGCATATATATATATATATATATATATATATATATATATATATATATATATATATATATACCTAGGCTGCTTCCCCCAAGGAAAGGGAGGTAGCCGAGACAGGACGACACACTCCCCATTTACTCATCCATTCAAACACATTCATTTGCATCTTAGCCCCAAAGGGGAGAACGGACAGATCCTCACCACACCACACCACACAAGGGTCAACTGTGCAATGCAATCAGTGACATCAGCAGCAGGGCCTGACAGCAGAACTGCTTTACCCCTGCCACATCATAACAGACCCATTCCCTTACCCGCACCTGACCTGATTAGCTGATCAGACCAAATGCGGGAAAATATCCCCTCAGGGCTGTGTCATCACTTATTCATTCACAATTTCTCTCCATTTATTTCTGTCACGCACAGCCACTCTTCCTTGCTCAACAGACATCCCTCTCGCATCCAGCGCTCTCTTCACACTGTCCATCCATTCTATTCGTGGTCTTCC
This sequence comes from Coenobita brevimanus, assembly GCF_032717465.1. Lineage (NCBI taxonomy): Eukaryota > Metazoa > Arthropoda > Malacostraca > Decapoda > Coenobitidae > Coenobita > Coenobita brevimanus. The sequence continues at coordinate 15,738,754 of NC_136972.1, forward strand.
TCTCAGCCTTACACCTCTCACATCAGATCTAGTTATCTTTTTCACCAATCGCTCATTATCCATTCTCTCCATATGCCCAAACCATCGCAACACCCTCTGCTCAACTCTACCAGCCATCTCCAGAACAAATCCAGTTCTTCGCACTTCATCATTTCGCACCCGATCCATACGCGTCACTCCACACATACTCCTCAGACACCTCATCTCCATTACATTCAAACTTTAACTCTCTGCTACACCCATATTCCATGTTTCAGCCCCATATAACGCAGTCGGTACCACAACACCCTCATACAGCCTTCTCTTTACATCCATTCTAAGCGAACGACATTTAAACACTTTTTTCATTCCTCCCAGCACCTTTCCTACTTCATTTATTCTAAACTTCACTTCTGCATCTATTCTTCCATCCACAGCAACATGTGACCCTAGATATTTAAAACAATCTATCTCCTCAAGCAACTCACCATTCAAAACTATATTCATCCCCCTACCATCTATCAACATCGTACACTTCATCACTTTACTCTTATTCTCATTTACTTTCAATTTCCTCCTTTCACACACCCTTCCAAACTCCTCTACCAACTGTCTCAATCTCTCCTCTGAATCAGTCACCAGTGCAGTATCATCTGCAAACAGCAGCTGCTTCAGATTCCACTCTCCACCATCAACATTCACCAGACGCAGACCTCCACCTAAAACTCTTGCATTCACCTCCCTTACAACACCATCCATGTAAATATTAAACAACCAAGGCGACATCACACATCCCTGTCGCAGCCCCACTCTCACGGGAAACCAATCACTCACAGCATTTCCCACTCTTACACACGCTCTACTATTTATATAAAAACTTTTCACCCCTTTTAGTAACCTACCATCAAGTCCATACAATCTTAAAACAGTCCACAAAGCCTCCCTATCAATTCTATCATACGCTTTCTCTAAATCCATAAATGCCCAAAACACATCCTTGCCTTTCGCTAAATACTTTTCACACACTTCTCTTACAGCAAACACCTGATCAACGCATCCCCTCCCTCTCCTAAAGCCACCCTGCTCATCACCAATCACTCCCTCTGTACCCTCTCTAACTCTCATAATTAACACTCTACCATACACCTTACCTACAACACTCAACAGACTTATACCCCTAAAGCTAGTACATTCATACTTATCACCCTTGCCTTTATACAACGGGACCACACAAGCACTTGCCCAGTCAATTGGCACCATACCTTTCTCAAAGCACACATTCAACAATCTTACTAACCAGTCAACAATAGTCACTCCACCACCTTTCAGGCATTCCACAGCACACCCATCCATACCTGCAGCTTTCCCTGTTTTCATCTCCTTTACTGCTTTCTCCACTTCCTCCTTCGTGACAAAGAATCATTCAACTTTCCCAACACATTTATTCCTTGCACCCTTCCATCCGCCCCAATCTCAGCCACCTTTTCCTCCTCTACATTTAACAATCTTTCAAAATACTCTGCCCATCTCTTCCTTACTGCATCCATCTCAATTATCATCCTTCCATCCTCTGCTTTTACTCGTTCTTCCTTCCCAGACTCTCCCTTTCGCACCCTTTTCACCTTCTTCCAAAACATTTTCTTATTCTGTTGAAAATTCTCTGTCAGCCGCCTACCCCACCTCTCATCTGCTGCCACTTTAGCATCACGCACAGCCCTTCTCGCTCTATTCCTCTTGTCCTTATACCTTTCATATGACATCTCATCCTTCCTCTGCAGCCACACTTCATATGCACGTCTCTTCTCAGCCACAACCATACTTACTTCCTCGCACCACCATTCACTTCCTTTTCTTACACCACCACCCACACGTCTCACACCACACACCTCTTCTGCATGCCCCAGCACAGCACTCTTAAACAACTGCCATTCCTCCTCCACGCTGCCATTTTCCCGAGCTTTCACTGCGTTCCACTCATCTTTCAATTTCTCCTGATACTCTATCTTTTTCTCTCTTTTATCCAACTCACTGACTTTCAAAACCTCCCTGCCACACCTAACCCTCCTAGCTCTCACCCATCTCTTACCTACTCTTAACTTTCCCTCCACCAGGTAGTGGTTAGACATACCTCCACCCTCTCCTCTCAGAACTCTCACATCCAACAATCTTCCTATTACATTCCTAGACACAACCACATAGTCCATCAAAGCTCTATCAACAACCCTTCCATCCTCCTGTCTCACCCATGTATACTTATAAATATCTTTCTTGTCAAACAGCGTATTCCCAATCACCATCTCTTGCTCAACACACATCGCTATCATTCGTTCCCCATTTTCATTTCTTCCATATATATATATATATATATATATATATATATATATATATATATATATATATATATATATATATATATATATATATATATATCATAAATATTACAAACTACACAGTGAGAGACAATTAAACGATTTACACTTACATAATGTAATTTATCATTTTAATTTAATAAGCAATCAAGAGAAAAGTAAAATATGATTCATTGTGTAATCCCATCATGCTAAGCAAAGTTCCACAATTAGTGCCCAAAGGATCGACATTAACAGTGACAAATACCCTGACACAAACACCAGAAAACGATCAACAAAATATAAATTCCGAAACACCATCAGAAACACAGACAAGCGGAAAACCAGACTCAGGAAACAAGACACATACTACATAAAGAACAGCAAACAGATGCAATTTACGCTGAAGTAAATGACGAAGACACTTTGTCAGAAACTTCAGATGTAGTTAGTGAATTTTATAAAATTCGCTTCCATTTTACTATAACTTAGACTATAGAGTATTAAGATCAAGAAAGAAATATAAATTGCCTGTAAATGATGATTGCAAGAAAAACACGGTCAAGATGGCTATTGTAGATGAAGCAAGTACTAGTGCAGTACCTTCTCCACAAAATCCCAGTAATACTCCATTTCCAGTGTATATTTGTCATGAAGACAATGAACTACCAAAATTCTCTGGTACTGAAAAAGATAAGATTGACATAAACACATTTATTGAACAATGTCAGCAGTATTTCATTACGAGACACATTCCTGATGAGAAAGGATTTTTTTTTTTCTTTTTTTTTTTTTCAGACAGAATAAATCAAGAACGATGCCCAGCAGGAAATTTGTTACGGTCAGACAAGCTGTTGAGAGCTTCAAAATTTCAGCAGTACAGAATTCCTTAGGAAATTCTCTGGAGGCAAGAATTTTCTTGGTGGTATGATCCCAGAATTACACAAAATTGTAGACCTACTTAGGCAAACACACTCAGGCTCAGATCTAGGGGGAGATTACAGCAGATATTTCCACCATTAAGAAGACCCTTTTATCTAGCCTAGACAACTCAGACTGGGTCACAGAGGATGGTAATATATCACCAGTGCATGTCGTTGACATCACTGGGTACATATCACCTCTATGCCAATTTCCTGACAGGATATTAAAAATTTCAAAAACCATCCCATAAAATCTAGGGATGAGTTTATTTGATTTCATTTATGAGGTGGAATTAAACCACAGTAAAGCTGGTGTGACTGACATCACAGGCAAACAGGACAGTGATCAAAGTGCCAGAAATCGTAGAAGAGATAAATAAGTCAAGTCCTGGCAAGGACCAGAGACAATCTCGACCACTTCAGAAACAAGTACGCAGTCAGGTTAGGTCAAGGACTCGTTTCCGCACACCAGGTAACATGGCGGTACAGAAGCCTGACCGAAATCCCAGTAGACATCGATCGGCACAAAGACAAGCTAATGGAAGATCACCTCATAAGTCGAACTCAAGTAACGCCCTCTGTTATTACTGTGCAAAGCCTGGTCACACAAAATCGGAGTGATACATAAAAACGAAAGAAGACAGGCAAAAAGCAAAAGGTTTCGATGCATTTTGCGGATATCATAGGTCCACTGGACATTGGACCTCTGATTGTAGAACGATAGAAAAAAATGTTATCCATCTATAGGTCAGGGGAAGATCGAACCAGCACAAAAGACAACGACACATAAAACACCCAAATAAACAAATAGTCAACATAGGAAGTCTCTTTGGAAATGAATACATTTTGGTCTCTGCTTTATGCGAGGAGGAAGAGGTTTCATTATTTCTGGATTCTGACTCACCAGTGAATTTAATAACGCAAGATTAGTTAGCAAGAATTTTTAGAAAGAGAAGAAAAGTGACGTTTTTGGAAAACTCAGACTTAAATTTACACACAGTGGATGGTAAGGAAATACCAGTTATGGGAGTGATTGAGTTAAACATGAATTTCACAGAGACCACAAAATTATTCACTACCACCTTATACGTAGTAGAAAAATTATCAATTAAAGTAGAAATGCTGCTTGGACTTAACACAATGAGAACACAAAATATAATATTGATGCCACATTTCAATGGAATTCATTATGACAGTGAATTCATAGAGGAAATTTCATCTCCTGATAATACAACCAGCAATTATAGGAAAACTAGCGTTACAAGAACGGTTACACACAAAACCAAAATGGGGGAGTCCGACGTCCAACTTCTCAAAGAAAATGGACACGTAGACCAGACCCAGCCAGCATTAATTATGATATAAATTTACCGCCAACATCATTCATGGAAGTTACGATTAAGAGTAAATTGAGAAAATGTAATGTCATTGCATTAGAAGAGACGGTTAGAATAAATGGCATTTTGTTGGAGAGCACCCTGTGCTGGATGAATGACAAGGGTGAGACGAATGTCATTTTAGCTAACTCCATGAATGGAGATGTAAAGATTAAGAAAGGAACCTGTATTTGTAGGTTAGAAGTTTGCCCAGCTCCTATACGTGAAGTGACAGTAGCAGAGGCGTCGAGCAGAGTAAACTCGTCAGACAGAGAGTGCATAATGGAGAATTTGATTCACTCAGGTCAGTTTAACGTAGGGAAAGATCTCTTAGATCTCTTAGAGAAACACAGACAAACGGTAGCATTACCTGGAGAACAATTAGATGATGTATATTCGAATTTCCGCTCAATTAACGCCGGCGTGCCGCAGGGATCAGTTCTGGGGCCAACCCTATTTCTGGTTCATATTAATGATCTCTTATCTGTCACTCACAATTCCATTCACTCATATGCAGATGACACAACACTACATAGTTCATTCATACTCAGACATCCATTTACAAAGTCTAATATCTCTACCTCTCAACTCAGTACAGCCATCTCCATAAATCAAGATCTATCTCCAATCCGTGAATGGGGACAAAACAACCTTGTCTCTTTTAATGCTAGTAAAACTAAATATATACAGTTTACTAATAGACAGATATTGCCAGATTCGTACATAACCTTCAGTGCTACTAATATTCCCATCTCCAAAAGTATTGAAATTCTTGGTGTCTCACTTAACAGTGCCCTCAGCTGGACCTCTCATGTCAGATCACTTGCTAAAACCGCCTCAAAGAAACTTGGAATATTGTACAGAGTCCGTAACTTCTTCGCCGATGAGCAGTTAGCTATAATTTATAAGAGTCATGTGCGCTCTCAGCTTGAATATTGCTCACCCTTGTGGAATGGTTGTGGAGAGGTTGATTAAGACAACTAGATAAAATTCAGAATAAAGCTGTTAGAATCATTAACAACCCTGCCATTACATATAAACTACCTCCCCTGCAAGTAAGAAGGAATGTTGCCTCCCTTGCATTATTTTACAGATATTTTTTTGGCAAATGCTCAGACGAAGTTGCGTCCATGGTGCCACCTCTCTATGCCTTCCCTCGTGCTACACGGGCATCTGGTAGCGCTCTTGACTGGAATGTCACTCAACCATATTGCAGAACTTCTGCCTATCAGAATTCTTTCATTCCCCGAACTGTATCTCTCTGGAACTCGCTTCCCCAGAGTTGTTTTCCTCCAAATTTCAACCCACAACTGTTCAAGTCTAACTGTTACAGATATTTTATGAACAGAGGACACCAGTAATCTGGTGTATGGATTATTTTTTTTTTTACCCATTTGTTTTTCCTTCCTCCGTTCTGTTATTTATTTAAAAAAAAAAAGTACTAACCTGATTACATACATAATTAATGTACACTCAGACACACAACCAATATATATACCAGCTTATAGGGTCGCGCATTCTCAACGCACCCTGGCAAATCAGTATGTTGAGGAAATGTTAGAACTAGGTATTAGAGGTGTATGGTATGTAGGAGGACTGCTGGGCCTTGATAGCAGGCTGTGAAGCCTATGCCCAGAGTCGAGCACATAAAAAAAAAAAAAAAAAAAAAATTATTGAACCATCTGTCTCCCCATGGAATGCCCCATTATTTTTCGTGGCCAAACGAAACGGAGAAATGTGTGCGGTAGCAGATTACCGTAAATTGAATCAGCACAAAATCCCTGACCGGTTTCCTATGCAATTGTCAAGTGACGTCTTACAAAATATTGGACCAGAAAATAATGTATTTTCCACAATCGATTTGCTCAATGGCTGTTACCAAGTTAGCCTCGAGCAAGAATCACGCAGATACACTGCTTTCACCACAAAAATAGAGCCCTACCAATACAAACGAATGCCTATGGGGTTGAAGAGAGCACCAGGCACTTTCCAGAGACTGATGAATTACGTATTGTCTGGAATGCAGGGAAAAGGAATATTTGTCTATCTAGATGACATTATTATAGCTACTCCAAACACAGACGAACATCTGCAGAAACTAGACCAGATCCTACAAAAGCCTACTGATGCTGGCTTAAAACTTAAACTGTCTAAATGCAAATTTTGATCTAGGGAAGTAAAATTCTTAGGCCATAGATTAGATGCCCAAGGTATTCACACGTCTGAGGACAAAATACAGGCAGTAAGGAATTTCCCATACTACACAATTACAGATGAAGTAAGACAGTTTGGGGGGCTAGCGGGTTATTACCGCTCCTTTATTAACCATTTCTCTCATGTAGCACAACCGCTATTAATTCTACTAAGAAAGAATGCTGTATTCCAGTGGGAAGAGGAACAAAAATTAGCATTTCATGAATTAAAAGATAAACTTACATGTGCACCATGCCTTACCTATCCTAATTTCACAAAACCATTCATAATTTGTATAGATGCTTCCCTCAAAGGCTTAGATGCTGTATTGATGCAAGAGGATAAACGAGGAAAATACCAACCCATTGCTTTTGCCTGTAGGCAAATAAAAGGAGCAGAGAAAAATTACTGTACAACATACTAAGAAGCCCTAGCAGTAGTATTTGCTCTACAGAAATTTCGTGAGCTCGTGTACGGATACGAAATTCACCTATACACAGCTCTCCTGGGCATGTTCCAAGAAAAACTCCTCTCTGGGAGGAAAGCACGATGGAAATGTAAAATCCAGAATTACAATGTAAATATTCACTACATAAAAGGTTAAGTAAATTTAGCTGCCGATGCCTTATCACGAAACCCATTAGCCAATGTTGCTGCACTAAGTCCACAGGAATCACTCTCCAACAATGATAACACGATCCCCACAAATCAAGAAATTTCACACTCACAAAGACGGGATCCAGTATGGTCTAAAGTAATATACCATCTCGAGTCAGGCGATGATGTACCATTACCCAAGTTACAGGTACCACTTGAACAATTCACAGTGGTAAACAATGCCTTATATAGGGTAAATCCAGGACAAACAAATCATAAATAAAATAATAGGCAGTTACGGTGAATAAAACCCACACTTGTAGACGAAGAATATAATTACCAAACAGTTTCGGTGGACACTGCCACCATCTTCAGTGGTCAAGATAATGAGAGGGAGTGACATACTGACTATACAAGGGTTCCTTTTTATGCGTGTGTGTGTGGAAGGGTGGGGTAAAGGTGAGGTGGGATGGGGTAGATTGTAAGCGGGGATTAACCCAAGGGGGATTTTGGGGGGGACATTACCGGACAGGTCAGGTGTAATTCCTATCTGACCTTACCTGTGTCGTAGCAGGAAGGGACATTTCCAATAGGGACCTCATTATAGGATCTAGCTTGTACATACCTTCACTAAGGTTGAAATTCTCGTATTTCTGGATACACATGGCTTCAATAATCTTTCGTTTCCGAAAGTCATGACTTCTATACAATAGATGGCTACCTTGCCAGTCAATTCTGTGGTTGGCTTCACAAACATGGTTAAATATTGCATTATTTAAATTACATGTTCTTATGGCATACTTGTGTTCCTTAATCCGTGTTTCCAAACTAGGACCTGTTTCTTCTATGTAAACTAGTTCACAGTCTTTGCAAGGAATTTTATATATGCCTGCTTCTGAATATGTTGTACATTTGTTCTTTACTAACATTGCTCTGATGGTGGAGGTATACTTAAATGCTATATTTACATCACTGCTGTAACCTATTAACTTTAACATATTCAAGTCTGCAACATAAGGCAAAGTGAGGAAACGTTTCTTTTCTGTGGTGGGGTCTTTAGGTACGTAGTAAGATCGCCTAGCTTGAAGGTATGCTTCTTTAATGAACCATTTGGGATACCTTAAGTTTTGGAAGATTTCCCAAATGAGATTATTTTCTTCTTGTATATGTTCTGGACTGCATATTCTAAGGGCTCTAAGGAACATTGATGAGATAACAGACAATTTTGTGGCAGACTGATGATACGAAAACTAATGAATGAACAAGTTACAACTGGTTGGTTTCCTATACACCTTAAAGCTAAGTGAATGATTTTGCTCTCACTATCTTGACCACTGAAGATGGTGGCAGTGTCCACCGAAACTGTTTGGTAATTCTATTCTTTGTCTACAAGTGTGGGTTTTATTCACCGTCTTCGATTATCAAGCAAGAGTGATTCATCCAGCCAATAGGCAGTTAGTTACTCCTAGTACAATGATGCCTCACATTTTAAGGGTAGTACACGATAGTCCACATGCAGGGCATCCTGGCAAGGACAGGGCAGTCAGACAGGCCCGGATGTCATATTATTGGCCAACATTATGCAAAGACATACATAATCACATAGACAGTTGCGAGTCATGTGCGAAACATAAAGGTTACACGTTATCACCTGCATCTATAGGACAATATCCAGTGCCTAGACAACCGTGGGACACTGTCGCGGTTGATTTACTTAAATTACTGTAACTACCAATCACAATCAATATCTTTTTGTTGCAACTGATCACTCTCACGATTTGTGATCTTCGTTCCAATTAAGGATAAAACAGCAGAAACAGTCTCACGGGTATTCATTGATTGTGTGATCTGTAGGTTCACCACCCCAAAGGTGCTAATAAGTGACAATGGTGGTGAATTTAACTCTGAAATTTTAAAAGAAATATGTAAGCAATGCAATATAAAGAAAGATAATATCTTGGCTTATCATCCAGCTTCCAATGGATTGGTGGAAAGGCAGAATAAAAAATATTAGATGCACTACGGCACATTCTCAATGAAACTGGGATGACTGGGATGACTGGATCCCCAGAGTTGAAGCATTACTTAACTGTGCAATTAATAAATCAATAGGAGATACACCTCATTTCATCATTAACGGGTCAGACAAACGTCTCCCTTATGAGACGTTAGAGGGCGAGCAAATTCCCATATATAATTATGACGATTATCCTAAACTTATCTTACGTGAATTTCAAGAAATACACACAAAGGTAAAGAAACAGTTAGCAATGTCCAAGGAAGAAATGACAGAGTCATTTAATAAGAAGGCAAAAGAATCAAATATCAGCATAGGTGATATTGTCTATAGCCTCATTCACACTAGAATTAACAAACTGTTACCTAAATTTGAGGGCCCATACAGGATAATCAAGAGAAGAGATAATAAGGTAGTCATTAAGTCACTATCAAGTGACGAAGAAAAAGAAACACATATTGATCACTAAAAAAGGTCTCAAGGGATTTAGCTTGCAACTATAAAACACCAGAAACGACCGAAAACCCTAGTACACATGGTGAAAATAAGCCTGATGCAATCAACACATATGGGAATAAATTGTGGTCGCATACCAAACAGACAAGCATAGGTGCAACCAATACAGCTCTCACCATAACAAGGAATCGATTTAGACTCCGTTTATAGGTAAAAGGATTAAACAGGCCAAGATATCTGTATTATTCATCATCACTATCATCATCCATAACATAACTTGCTAACAACAGTGGATTAGATCTCTAATACAGTTGTTCTTTCTGTAGGTAAAGATGAGGCGAATAATTCCATGGATCATGTTCCTGTTGATATCAAGAGGATCACCTCACTTACATCCTCAACATGTAGTCCGACAGGGGTGCGTGATCTCCCCAACAGCCTGAACAGCAATAGTGCAGGACATAATTAGTACGGAAGTTAGTTTGGACACACTGCAAGACATACCAAGAATGTTACAGAAGATATCAGAACCACTTAGAACTCTGGAAGCGGTATTAAAACACCCTTCTTCACAAGATCACCCCACACACGAAGTAGCTGAATTAATTACATTAACTGACTGGAAGCTAGACCAGGCTAAGCACGTAATGATCACCATGATCCAGGATATCCCATCAGCTGGGAGTAACACACTGGAGACAAGAAACGACATCACAAATACACGTAACAGATGCGGTTTGTTCGACCTAGCTGGAGCAATTTTAGGCAACATTTTTGGACTAGCTACAGAAAATGATCTAGAGGAAATAAATTACAAAACTTAACAACATAGCACAAATTCTCTCATACCAACATAAGTTAGCTGATACTCAGAACACCTTAATGCTGACGACTGTAAAGAATCTAAGGAAGGCAGAGGCATCAACTCTAGGAAGTGTGGAGAAAGTAAATGCATTAGAAGGTAACAATACACTATTCCAACACCTCTCTGTGATCATAGAACATATTGACGTAATAATACTACAGTTAGACAATACTAGAGCTCAATATCAGGCCTTTATGAAAGGAAATGCTAATGCTGATAACGGAAGGATCACCATTAATTTACTACCCATTCACAACCTCTGGCAAATAATTAGTCAGGGCATACATAAGCATGGACTGAAACTTGTTTGAGGAAAAAAGTCTGATGTTATATTATCCATATTTGGAAGCAACACTCACAGCAACATCAATAGTAGTTCATGTACCATTCGCAACGGATGATTTTTTCACAGTCTATCAAATATACCCTTTTCCTTCTAAGAAAGATGACTCATTAGTCACCATCAATATCAAAACAGAAGTCATAATGATCTCCAAGAAGCAGGACGCTGTCACTTTCACTAGTGAAACAACAATTGAACACAAATGTCGCATATCATTACATGCATTTCACCTTTGTCCTGCGTACAGCTTCACGTTTCTGCCAGCTGAGACAGTATCTTGTGAAATCTCCATCATAAAAGATCATGACATCCCTCATCAATGCAACTTCACATTTGCTCCAGATAAACTCATCCACCATCAACGCATTGGACATTCACAGTTCTTCTATTTCACTCAAAATACATCAGTTTTTGTGACTTGCCCAGACACACCTCCAGCCCATGCATCAGCATCTGGTTTATACATCTCACCAGATTACTGTGCAGTCCTGACGCCTACACTATCCACCTTGCCCACTAAAAACCATTATGCCATTCTCAACCACACACACAAATATTTCCAGCTACTGCATAGGATGAACTTAACTGTAAGTGCACATGTTAAGTTGACGTCACCCAAGTATGAAACCATACAATTGATAAATCTGACAATAGAACCTTGGGAAGAACACAGTAGGATTATGTTTAACCCATAGTATGTATACCGCCCAGCTCCAGTCATCATTGTAATTTTCTCCATCTTATTTATTGTATTAAGTTTGCCCAAGCACAGAATGCAAGCAAGGATTGCTAACCTGGAATCAGTGTTTAAGAACTGTTCTGTACAAGTGAGACAAAACTGAGTAAATATTGTAAATACTGTATATATATTTTATATAAAATAACAAAATATGGGTTACACATAATATAGGCTTACTTTAATTATGCTATCATATCTCATATATATTTATATACAGCAAGTCCTTCTCATATACATATTGTATAACTGACTACAGTAAACTTGCCATTGTATTATTTTACTATTACTATTATATTATTCATGTACAATTTTATAATTACATTATCCCAGTTATGTAATTTACAATATTATGTATTTCACTTGATTTCCTTACAAAATGATTGTAATAGTATACATTACTATATTATGACAATATTTTCTGTCGATGGTACACCAGTTTCGCGTGACTGAGCGATATGTAGGCATAATATAACGCAATGGTATATTTAACTACTGAATATAGCTATAGTTAACAATACGTAGAACACATAGTTATGTCTGAGTCCTCCAGGAAGAGTTAAAGAACACATCCCCTTGCCTAGACGAACCAGGAATGTCAATTCACACAGTGTATATCCACAACCCTTGTTGTCCCAGATCATCAAGAATTCTTAGCCATACGATGTATCTCAAACTTTCTAGTAGGCCAGACGAACAAGAATTTCATGTGACGTATCCAAACATGCGGGTAACCAGCTCTAGCCAGTTCGTCCATGTGATAGAAAATTTACCATACACATCCTCCCCACACTCTATATAATGACGGAGAGAGTCCCTTCAGATCAGAAGGGAGTTAGAGTGAGAAAAGGGAGAGAAGGCTGGTGAGAAGGTCCAAAGTTAGTATCACACTCTACTAAACTGTTGCTCATCTTTTTTATAACTTTGTGTAATAAACTTTGTAACCCGAGAGTGCTGTAACTCATCTCGTTTACACTATGCCTCACTGCTTAAATCTGGCTGAGCTTAACGATCCATAATCAAGTGCCCTATCTCACTACAAGTACCTAAAACTACGCTATCGAGATTGGTGGCCAGATAACCTTCTCTGTACAATTACACCCCTCGGCTATGTCTAATTACACTGTGTCGACAGGGTTACACTGGCTGATGAACGTGAGTGTAATAATGCTGTTAAGGTTGAAGCTTCCCTGGGACTTCACTCTTATTGCAGTGAATGCACTGACTGAAATGGGTGATATTGAAGTGAAAGGATTGCTCTATGTTAAACCTGACTCAGGTGTGGAAAAGTGCCTCTCAAAAGATACACCGTTTGTCCTTAGTAACTTCAATGTAATACTAGCGTTGACAGGAACAGTTTCGATTTATGTGTAGGTGTCCCTGGCTGTGGAACCAGGAATTCCAGTTGTTCCTACCTTCTGGAATTGCAAAACCCCATAAGTTGAGAGCTGCTGGATCCTAGTTCCAGCAGTCAGATCTCCAGCACTGGACTTCGTATTCTTATACCAGAGGGACTGAAAAGGAGGTCAGCCACGTCAGTGCTCATACTCACTAGAGGATCCTTCAAAACTGCTGGGTTTTCAGGTGTACAGAGTTCTTTGCTACTGATCACAGACTTGTAACCTTAGAGTACTTGCTGTTGCTACTCTAAGATTACAAATCCAAGCTGCAAAAAGCTCAAGATGCTACCAAAAATAGTTTTATCTAGAGAAACTCTGGGATGAGGAGAGTGCTTTTGAGTATGCAATGGCACTCGCAAATGGTTTGAAGTGCTCAGTACTGTTGAGAAACTTTTTGGATAATGGCAGAGATATAAGCATGCTACCCTGTCTGCAGCTGATGAGTGTCTTGGAGAGCACCCAAGATCAAAAAGGGATTTTGTCTCGCAGGGGACACTGGTCACAGTTGAGGAGAGCTGTACTGCCAAAAGGGCTAGTGATTGGGAGCAGCCCAGACTTCTTTCTTGGCAGGAACAAGTTTTGCTGGGAAGGGACAAGGAAAGATATGTAAGGGAAATTGCTGATGAAGTGGTTCATGCAAATGACCTTCGACCTGCTTATCAAGCCCTGAAGAAGCTCCACTCCAGACCTGCCTCTCAGTTTAACTCTCGTAAGATGGCAGATGGATGGCTCATGTTAGTGGTTAGTATAGGGATTGTTTGGCTGAGTACATTAAGCAGCTGTGTACAGTCGGCCTAAGAAGTGATGGCGGAGTATCCAGAAGTTTTCGGTCAGCGATAGTGCACATACTCTTCCTTATATCTCTACGAGGTGAAACCTAATACGTAAAATTGTTACAAAAAACAATAAATCAATGTCAAGGTACATATATATTTCAAAATTGTTGGAAGCAGTTCGTTAGTTACGATAATAGGAGATCCTAAACGAAACTACTTGAAATTTCACAACTATCGCTCAGGGACAGTAAGGAATAATTTGTGGAGTTCAAATCTGGTGTGGTAATACACAATAATTTTTTAGCAGCGTAAGACTGAACAAAAGGGAGCTTCAATAAAGAATTAAAATTAGTAATTATCATTTATAAAATAATTTCCGTTACAATACTAGGGAATAATTTAAAGTCGTTTATTTCCGTTTCCAATGTCTCCATGGACGACGACAGAAAGCGGGAAGGCGGTGCAAGCCAGTAAGCTATTTTGAATGTTTCGAGCAACACGCACGAAAGGAGATAACATTCACTCAAAAACATGCAGTTATCATTGCCTTTGGCCAGTTTTCCATTACGAAAAATCTCTGATTTATTATATAAGCCAGAGGGCTATCTGTGAAGGAAGTATAAAAAAATAAACCTCGAAATTTGCCTAGAGACGGAACTCCTTGGAGAATGCTAACTTTTGTCGTAGTCTGATATGTGCATAATCGATTAGCAAGAATAATAAAATAATTGAGTTCAAAACTTCCAGATCAGCATTTTCTGTTCAGCAGGACATTACAGTTTACTTTAAAAGACAGATATTAAGATTAAAAGATGGAGTAAAAATTGCGTGCTTTTGCATTGCAAGAGTTTATGAACTCATGTTTTGGTCCTGCTTATTGCCTAGTGTAAGAGAAAAAGGCTGAATCTGTCATACCTCCTTACAACTAAAAATAATTTTTGCATCAATTGAGAAAAAAGTTGCTAATTATAATTATTATTGGCAGAGGGAGACGGAATAAAAAGGCAGTATGGTCTTGCTGCTACCGCAGGTAGGGCATCATTAGGAAGATTAATTTCTTTGTTATGACATCCTTATCGTTGCTGTATCATCACCATAGCATCTGAAAATAATGCAGTGTATTGCAGTCACAAGAATTTTCCTTAACCCTTTAACCGCGGGTGTCATTCCAGAATGACGTTGCAAAAACTGGACCAAACCGCGGTTGTCATTCTCGAATGTTTGTGAATATTTTGAATACCCCGCGTTTTTTCCGTGCGCCAATTGTTTCAAGGGAGAGTAGCTATTAAGTTCTTTCACTCCAGCCGACCCCCACCTCCCTCTTCCCCCCCCTGGGGCCCCACCTCCCACCCCCTGGGCCCCCCACCCCACCCCTGACCAAGCGCGCATCAGTATCTGTCCAGCTGTGTGAGTGACAACACATGTTGATGTGGCAGTGAAGTGCAGGCAATTACAGTGCCTTTTACCTGTCTCAGTGAACACAGAGTGGGTGTTTATCGTATGTGCAGTGTTCATATATGTTTATAGTATTATTATCAGAATGTGATTGGCATTTGGTAATGGTGTGTGAGTGAAAAATAGTGATTACAACACCGCTGATGTGGCAGTGAAGTGCAGGCAATTACAGTGCCTTTTACCTGCCTCAGTGAACACAGAGTGGGTGTTTATCGTATGTGCAGTGTTCATATATGTTTATAGTATTATTATCAGAATGAGGTTGGCATTTGGTAATGGTGTGTGAGCGAAAAATAGTGATTACAACACCGCTGATGTGGCAGTGAAGTGCAGGTAATTACAGTGCCTTTTACCTGCCTCAGTGAACACAGAGTGGGTGTTTATCGTATGTGCAGTGTTCATATATGTTTATAGTATTATTATCAGAATGAGGTTGGCATTTGGTAATGGTGTATGAGCGAAGGTAATGATGTGTGAGTGAAAAATAGTGATTTTACACCCCTCACTTCTAACGGCACTGCCCGTCCTGTGAAAGTCAACGAAGTCATGAAACTTACATCAATGGAAAGCTGAAGGTTAGTACTTTCTAATGGTACCTTATTTTTTTTCTCTAGCTTTATTCTGTGCAGAGTTATTAAGGTTAAAAGGTTTGTTTACATTTGGCTGAAACCCCCGCGGGAGAGGACAGTCAGACCAAAACAATACCCGCGGTTAAAGGGTTAACTGGTCTTCAAAACTAGCGCATCTGTATCTGAAATCAGGAACGCGGAGTAATAGGCCTACTGCCCACCGCGCGCGGAGTAATACATTTCACATTCATTCAAATCGGGAAAGGTAACTATTAACTTTAATATATCACTGCCTCCTGTTATTCATTTTACATCATTCTTAGCGTGATGTAATAAATATTTTTTATTTGATATGACATGATGAAGGCATTGAATGTTTACGTTATATTCTCAGTTTTCATTGAACGTATGGCAGTGCAGTGACCGAAGCAATCTGAAACTCTGCCATCACTTCTTGGGGCGACTGTAGATCTGAACCTCCTAGTGGAGAACTTCCATCGGCTGGTATACAAGCAGCGACTACTTTCCCACCAGCTGATGGTATCAAAAAAGAAGAGGATAGGATGAAAATGATAGAGCAGATGGTGTTTGTGGCATCCCAGTGGAACCAATCAAGACTGGGGGCAAAACCATGATCAGGGCATTATGTGCAGTCATAGAGGCAGTTAGGCAGACTGGTATCACTCCCTTTGACTGGACAAAGAGTCACTTCTATAAGGAAGAAAAAGGGGTCGAGCATGGCTGTAGTAACGACTGTGATATTACAGTGCTCGGTATGCCAGGTAAGGTTCTTCTTCAGATTCTCCTGTTGCATATCTGGGACCATTTGCTAAAGTTTCAGAGCCCTGAGCAATCCAAATTCACAACCAAGAAGTCTATGGTTGACCATATCCTAGTTCTTTGAGTTCTCACGTAATGTCACCTCACCTTAACTCGATAACTGCTACGTACGTCATATGATGGAAAACGTGTAACTGCTACATACAGCATATGAGCATTTTTTTTTTTTTTTTTTTTTTTTACGGGAGAGTTTCTAATGCCGTTTGGCATCTCAACTGAGCTATTTCCGTCACCATTCATGTGTTCCACCACCACCCATGCATCCTCAGTATTTCTCTGTTACTAGTATGGAGATGTGCAACTTCTTTACTTCACCACGATAAATAGTGAACTCATAAATGTTTTCCCTATACCTTTCCATGCACCCTTTCATTTCATATGAGCAAGAATTATTTTTGAGAATAAATTTTCCTTTTTTTTTTCAAAGGGGGGCTTAGATCAGGAAACCTATTGCAGCAGCTATCGGGTTAGGTACTGAAAAGGTAAGCTTGCAGCCAGTTAGGTACTGAAAAGGTATGTTTGCAGCCAATTTTGAACTCAAGAAGACGTTTGGCTCAGTAAATCTGGAATACCTGGAAAGAAAATCCAACTGACTGCTGGTCTGTATTCAAACCCAGAGAGTGCTGTCAAGTGTGGAAGAGGAACATCCAGCATCTTCCCACTTAGTACTAGTGTAAGCCAGGGACGTGTATTAGCTCCCATGCTTTTCAACAAATGCACATTTTGAGTACTTAGCCAGACTATAATCCAGCCATTGTGGAGTATCAACTGGCATTATCAGGGTTACTGACCTTGAGTTTCTTGATGATACAGATATCCTAGCAGAATCGCTAGAGATACTGTTGAGAATCATTGAGGAATTTCACAATAATGCAATGCCCTTGAGATTAAAGGTCTCCTGGGCCAAGAGAAAAGTCCAGGCATTTGGTAGCATGTTGGGTGAAGCAGCTCAGTCTGTCCAAGTAGGTGGTGAGAACGTGGAAGTCTTGGAAAGTTTTACTTATCTTGGTAGAGTAGTCCATAATCACAGTTCGTCAGATGAGATTTCTCAATGAATTGGTCTGGCATACAGGGTTTTACTGTATATTCACTTAATTTGGGTACTTGTACTGTCATTATTTGTGCAGGGCAAAAACCCGTGTCTTCAAGGCACTTGAGATATCGGTCATGTTGTATGGCTCCTACTTTATGGCTGTGAGAAATGGACAGTGACGTAAAGTGGTGAACTGACCTCTTTGATACTAAGTGCCTTCCCAAGATCATGGTATATTCCTGGTAGAACTGGGTGGCTAGTGAGTGACTACAATGAGAGACTGAAAAGAAGCTTATTTTCCACACAGTACGCAAGCCCCAGCTCCAGCTATTTGAGCCCACGGCCTGTTTTCCTGTAGTTGATCCTGCTCAGAGGGCCATCTCTGAAAGTGTTAACCTGGGAAGCAGGTCGACCATTCCTGTCGAAAGATACTGAGGGGGGAAAAGTAGCTGCGTGGATGATTGCATGAAGTGACCCCAGTGGGTGAAGTTGGAAAGGTAGTAAGGCTGTGTGCCTTGCAGAGTTTGGTCATACATGATGACGATTATGGTTCTATGTGTCCCACATACTTTATTTCACCTTTGACCTACCCTCCACCATGGAATGATCATCCTGATTCATGAATCTGTTCTCCCTCTAAGTCTATTTACACCATGGATCCCTTAGACCATTTTCTCCATGGGTCAATTTCACTTACAGACCTAGTCCTAACTTAAGATGAAATGCTGAATCTACATTTGGATCGATTTTCTCCAGTGGACCTACTTTTCTCTTTGCTTTACTTAACTTATTGGACCTGGTAAATGTGTCTACAAGGGTATTTTTCCCCAGAAAAATATAGCTCAAAGACTTATCACATGAACCTAATCCTGCCCTGGACCTGTTGTCCCACAACCTACCCACACACCCTAATGACACACACACACACACACACACACACACACACACACACACACACACACACACACACACACACACACACACTCATGCACAGTTACCCACCTACATATATATACAAACACAGAGATACATAAACAGACATCTGTGTCCCCCGCGCTCTCTCTCTCTCTCTCTCACACACACACACACACACACACACACACACACACACACACACACACATACTCAACCAGAGAGAGAGAGAGAGAGAGAGAGAGAGAGAGAGAGTTGTAAACGGTAAGGTGAAGGACACGTGAAAAAAAAAAAAAAAAGGAAGTGTTTCAGGATATTGAAGTACCTGCAAATTAACTGTGTTATACGCTATTTGATTGACCTGTGCACCTGAGATGTATTCGGCGAGTAGGGCGTGTTTGATTCGCGGCTGCTGATTGGCCACCGATGATGTCATTGAAGTAGTTGCAGGCATGTTTTATAGTGGAACTTGCGGACGCAGGTGTACACCGTGGGTGGATGTAGTGCAACATGGAACTTTATAATCAACTTCAATTTTCTTTGATGACAATAAGCTTTTAAAGCTAATTTTGACCTTTTCAGCTTCTGAAAATATCCATATTTAAAGTGGCTGCTTATATTGCAAGCAATTTACAATATAAATATATACATGTGTTATAATAGGAAGAGGTGTAGATTTACATCAGCGGCCAATCAGCAGCCGCAAATCAAACACACCCCATTTGTCTCATACATCTCATGTGCATAGGTCAGTCAAATAGGGTATTGTTTCAAAGGCATTGCATTTTCCTTTTTCTTGTGTCTAGATCTTATTTATGAAGGTAACCCTTCCATGTTTAGAACATATATACAGGGTGAGTCAAAAGCACAGAAATATACGGATAGACGTCTCCCTGAGGGTATGCTGTGATGTGCCTAGTTTGCAATGCTTCCAGGCTTCTGAATCACCTCGTTGGTTTTTCATCAAGCTACCACAAGATGATGATGATTGGCAGAGAGTGCCAAAAAACTATTTGGTATGTCAGCCAGTCCGGAGTTGATTTGAAGTTGTGCTTCCAGCAATTATTTAGACCTGTGCGATGGTATAATTCTGCATCAGGCAATGGGCCGTGGATGGTTCGTAACACCTCTTGCCTAGAAATATATTTGACAAGGCAGATGGTTACATACTGGGTTGAGACAAAAAAAAAAAAAAAAAAAAAAACACGTTCAAAGTTTCGCGAATTTCATAATGCTATATCTCGGTACCCATCATAATCATCAGCCGTTGAGGTCCACTGCAGGACCGGCGTATCCCTACCGAAGCATGGACGATACAGCCAATGTATCTCTACACAGTGGCTTAGGCTGTCTGGCAGAGACTGTATGTAGGGTAAGAAATGCTTGTGAGTGTAATTGTAATGTTGGAGTGGCTTTGGATGTGTGTGTAGTCTGTGAATCAAGTGTAATCAGTCCGCCTTAAGCCGACTGGGTGCAAGCATAATAGTATGCGACACTGGTTCAACCACAGCACCCCTTATGTCCTTCAAAGCAATAAGTGGCTCGGTGAATGCTTCCCAAAGTTTTTACAACTCTGGCGGGACGGCGAACCCGCGTCCACCAGTGTGCGAGATGCACGCTTTACCACTGTAGAAAAGAGGCTCCACCCAATATATATATATATATATATATATATATATATATATATATATATATATATATATATATATATATATATAATAAAGGAGCCCAAGGTATGTACTTCATTGCTGCCATATTGCAATCCTTTAACACAGGCATTTTGACAGATTAACAAAGAATCTTTTTTTTTTTTCCGATTTCAGGTACACACCCGAGATACCACACAACAAGAAAAAGATTATCCCCCCCCCAAAAAAAAAAAAAGATATCACAATAATTTTCATTGTACTCTTATAACTGCCTATTGAGTGTCAGATACTGCCATCGTAATATGCACAATCTAGCACAAGGGATTCGACCCCAGAAATAGATAATATGATTGTAAAAAGAATGTTGGTGTAATTTCAAAACTGCACAATCTTTATATTAGTGATATCATAGTAATCATAGTTATTGACAAGTATAATAAAGGTAAAGAAAGGAAGATACTGATGATGTACATATTGGAAAAATATTAATATACTTATCCAGGATTAAAGATAGTAATACACAGTAGTGCAATGATGATGCCAATGACCTGAAACACCAAGTGATCACCAGGCATTTTCAGGACAAAAACAGTAAGATGGTAAGACAGTGATTATTGAATGTTAAGATAGTAAGATGTAAAGGATAACAAAAATACATTGTTCCTCAAAATAGGAAGTACTGTACCGTTCAATGCCACTGAATTGTTTTTTAGCAATATTTTGCTGCCACGTCTCAGGATGGCATCCTTTTTTCCTGCCCATAGAGGGTTCCCGGCAATCTTTTTTTCTTCGGGTACACTTTTTCATCCAGTCATATTGGCAACGTATGTGGGAGTTGAGGGAGAAATGATGGGGCAACATTGTGCCTTCGTCCGGGGACAGATGAAGGGAGTCGGCTGATCAAACCCAAAAAATTGTCAGAAAGGCCGTTTTTTGACATTATACCAACCTATACCTAACCAAGTTGGGCCTAACCTAGCATTAACCTACCATAAAACCTTATTCTTTTTTGGGGGAGGGGTAATGAAGGTGCGTCGTTCCCAAGTTTTTTTCTCGAGGTTCTTGATCTGACTTTGACAATAAGAACGGATGACCAATTATAGCCAGAAAAAAAAAAATCCTGGCATATCACTGTCACTGCTTTTATCCAATATGGCCATAGATATTATGTTAAACAAACAAAAGTAAAAAACACACACAAAAACTGGGAGGCTTGAGGCGAACCACGAGTCAGGGTTCTAAGGGACTGCTGGTATGAGATGGGGATCATTATGTTAGAAATGTGGTGACTGGCTGTCATCGGCCCACACGGTACACTAGGCTGGGTGTGATTGGCCGCCTTACAGATTTGAACATTAACTCATAAGCCCCGTCCACACCAGGGGTCACGGTGTGCTCTCTGTCGTGCATCATGTTGCCCAACTCGTGTTGCTGAGGCCAGTGATGTCCACGTTAGTGCAATGGGCTGTGCTTGCCAGCTATTGCTGAGCTGCAGGAAAAGGAGGATGGATACCAACAAAGCAGCAGTTTAAGAGACTGATGTAGAACATTGTGGCAATATATTGTTCCAAAATGAAAGAAAATAGGAAAGCGATGTTATGCAGGCAGTAACTGCTCTCAACGGAAGCCAGATGGCTACTGAGGGCATTACGGCACGTGCTGTCACCATAAAATGCCCCTCGGACAGATTTTCCAGAGCCGCACAGCACAAACCCTCCGCCGCAAGAACACCCAAGTTGGGCAACATGACGTGCGCCAGACCGCGCTATATGACCCATAGCATGAACGGGATTTTAGACCGGTATGCAGCCAAGACAACTCTCACCACATTGCCATGCTATCAGGCAATGAAGGTATGTTAGATGTATTGGATTTTTCGGCCTATTGTGGACTTCATTATGGGCACATCTCAACATCCTGGGATTATGGAACAATGTATGGAGATAATGGTTGGTATAATACAATATTGGCAATCTTGGTGCTAAGCTTGGTGTGAACTACTTGCCTCACTTGGTGTTTCTTTAGTTCTGATATCAACATAGTTTACATCGGTCATATACTAGGGGATGTTAAGGTGTACAGTAATGCACAAAATAATACGGTAAAGCAGTTTTCTTAACCAGAGGTATGATATATCATTTGTGGCAGTGTAACACATGACTGCCATATCAGTTACAAAGCTGTCAGGCTAATGTTCTTAGTCACTGACTGTATCTTACAAGTTGGATGCACTTCCACTCAGTTTAACTAACGTGTGACACTACTGTGCCATTAACTGTTTCATACAGTATGTTAATTAATATTGGCATTATGTTGTTGTTGTTGGGTTACCTGCAGTGCCAGTGAGGAAGAACACTGGAGCAATGGATGAAACTGATCGCCCTCACCAGATTGGTGAGGAGATTGCACCCTGGTAGAGGTGCCACGTGACAGCGGCAATGTTGGGGTACCACACTATACCCAAGATTCAAGCCTCCGCATATTGCCACCCACATCACTGTGGTTTGACCCCAGTGAAATGCTCTCTACCACAAAGGGGCACCAAATCCTTATGTGGCCTATGTATTGCATTGTAAGCTAGAACGGCCCCCACAAACAGTAGGACGGCCTGTGGACCCTCAAAATAAACGTCTTCTGTGGCACTTTGGAGCTGCAGATTGGGAGGCCCTCAGGCAATACTTCTTTGATTTTCCATGGAATGATTACTGCTTCCATGGCTGGGAGCCACCTAAGGGAGGCGGTGGCTCAATCGGTAGAGAGCTGGCCTGCAGTCCTAACAGACCCAGGTTCATATCCCGGCTGGGGCAGGGAACAGTTTAAGGATTTGAATTTCATTAAATCAGGCTTTACTGACCTACCAGAAGACCCGCCGACATGTCGTAAAAATACCCCTGCTAATACCAATACACCAGTCCTGTATGAGACAGCCCTAGCATGTATTCAATATGGACGGTGGGTGTTAGCGCCAAAGTGGTGACCTGTAGAGGTGTATGGTATGTAGGAGGACTGCTGGGCCTTGATAGCAGGCTGTGAAGCCTATGCCCAGAGTCGGACACATAAAAAAAAAAAAAAAAAGTGTGCGTTGCACATTACGGAGGTTATTTTTTTGGGCATGGAAGCATACATTCCTTTCTCATATTCTTTGACTAATGCAAGAAAGTCTTGGTTTAATCACGCTTGTTCTAATGCTGTCCACAACAAGGAGAGGGCCTATAAAAGGTACCAGAGCCAACCCACCCCTGAATCACATCTTGTTTATGTTTCTGCCCGGAATCGTGCTAAGTCTGTTCTTCGCTTTGCTAAAAATATCATCCATACTAAGTGCTCCTAACTCTCCAACTCGAATTCTTCCTGCTTCTTCTGGCATCTTGCCAAAAACCTATCTAACAACTTTATCTCATCATCCTTCCCTCCTCTTTTCTATTCTGATGGTTCTGTAGCTATTTCTTTTCTCCTCCAATTCCACCTTAGACGATTCCAGTGCTGTTCCTCCATCACCTACCCCCTCTTACTTCTCATGGCTGACATTAAAATTTCTTCACCTGATGTATTTTCTGCCATCACAGGCCTCAATACTAACAAGGCATATGGGCCTGATGAAATCCATCCTGTTGTCCCCAAGAATTGTGCTTCAGTGCATACACCCTGCCTAGGTAAACTCTTTTGCCTTTGTCTTTCAACTTGTACCTTTCCTTCTTGCCGGAAGTTTGCTGTCATTCAGCCAGCCCCAAAGAAGGGTGACCATTCCCAACCGTCTAACTATCGTCCAATTGCTTTAACATCCTATGTCTCAAAAGTTTTCGAGTCAATTCTTAACAGAAAAATTTTAAAGCATCGTTCCAATCACAACCTTCTTTCTGATCATCAGTATGGGTTCCGTCAGAGACGCTCCACTGGCGATCTTCTCACCTACCTTTCAGATTCCTGGTCATCCTTCTTTCGGGACTTTGGCAAAAGCTTTGCCATTGCACTTGACATCTCAAAGGCTTTCGATCGAGTCTGGCATAAATCTTTAATTCCAAACTGCCCTCTTACGGTTTCTATTCTTCTATCTGTCCTTCATCGCTAGCTTCCTTTCTGGTCGTTCTATAGCTGCTGTTGTAGAATGCTATCGTTCTTCTCCTAGATCTATCAACAGTGGTGTTCCTCAGGGTTCTGTCTTATCACCAACTCTCTTCCTTTTATTCAAGCTGTACATCTAACCCTATCCACTCGTACACTGATGAATCCACCCTTCACCTTTCCATCCGGTTCCCGCAACATCCATCTCAGCAGTTACTTCAACATACAAGGGATGAGGTTATGGCACACCTAATGTTTGACTTGGCTTGTATCTCTGACTGGGGTAAAAATAATCTTGTTTTTTTTAATGCAGCAAAAACTCAGTTTTTACACCTATCAACGCAGCACAATCTTCCACAGGAGTACCCTATAATATTTAATAAATCCAGCTCAGTCCTGCATCTTCCTTGAACATGCTTGGGGTTTCATTCACTCGGGACTTATCTTGGAAATATCATATTGCATCTCTTGTAAAATCTGCTTCCAAGAGGTTAGGGGTGCTAAGCTGACTCCGCTACCTTCTTTACCCCTGCACAATTGTTGACTTTATACACGGGTTTTATTCGCCCCTGTTTAGAGTGCAACTCTCATGTGTGGTGAGGCTACCCACATACAGGTCTTCTCTGTAGGGTGGAGTCAAAGGCTTTTCGTCTCATCAACTCTCCTCCTCTTACTGGCTTCTTTCAAACTCTGTCTCTCCGCCGCACTGTTGCATCTTTATATTTTTTCTATCTCTACTTCGATGGTCACTGGTCCTCTGAACTGTCTGCTTGCATCCCTCCACCTCTACGACGGGTGCGTAGCACCCGCCTAGCAACAAACTCTCATCCCTTTTCTGTCCACCTGTCTAATGCAAGAGTTAACTGTTAGTCCCAGTCCTTCATTTACGCAACAGGTCAACTCTGGAACTGTCTCCCTCTGTCTGTATGTCCTACTTCCTATGATCTCCAGTCTTTCAAACGCAGTGTGTCCAGGCATCTCGAAATGAACGGATCTTGAATTTGGATCTCTGTTGTATTGTTATTTTTCTTCTTTGGAAGGAACGGTTTGCGGGTTCCTGGCCTTTGGTTCCTTCTTTCTTGCATAAAAAAAAATAACCTGTGGTAGACGGGTCTGTTCGGACAGACCGCACTCTCTCTCTCTCTCTCTCTCTCTCTCTCTCTCTCTCTCTCTCTCTCTCTCTCTCTCTCTCACACACACACACACACACACACACACACACACACACACACACACACACACACATACACAAAGTGCTGGAGTGGCTACGGTGTTCAGTTAAGGCCTCTTGTGGCGTGTTTTTGTGTAGGAAATTTAACATTAATGGTTCTTTACTTTTGTATTTATTATTTTCATTATAACTGCTACTTTCATTGTTCGCCATCGTCAATCCTGCCAATATTAACATTAGAACGGTATGTTTTTAAGACACTTTCTTACAACCGCTTCATTGAGGCAGACAGATAGATCGATGGATGGGAAGATTTAGACAGATGGACAGAATGGAAGATGAGTAAATAGATGGACGGATATAACTACATACATACTTACATTCATAAGTAATACATACATACTGTATATACACACAAGCACAGAGAGAGAGAGGGAGAGAGAGGGGGGGGGGCAAAATCACTAGATAAATAGACAGAGCACTGATAGGCAACATGGAACATATTGACTGTCCCAGCTCTGTCAAAATTCCAGAACCGCCATCTGTAGCAGTTGAGACCTACAGAAAATACTGTATATAATCGTGTTGCATTATGACATTTTTTTCGTTTCTACGTGCTCTTAGGCCTTTTATGGGAAGTTCATGTAATAAAGAAATAATATCTAAATACCTAAACAAGGTAGTAAATAGACATATCATTCATCGGTACCACCACTGTCATTATCATCTTCCTCTGTCAATGTATCAGTCTTTATCTATCTACGAGTATCTATCCATCTAGCTAGCTACCTAGTTTTGCTTTCTGTTTGTATGTCCATCTGTCTGTCTGTCTGTCTGTCTGTCTGTCTGTCTGTCTCTCTCTCTCTCTCTCTCTCTCTCTCTCTCTCTCTTGTCATCATCATCAGCAGCAGCCGTTAAGTGTCCACTGCAGGATCGGCCTATCCCGACTGAACTGGGGACGATGCAGTCTATGTATCCCCTCCAAGTGGCTTAGGCTGTCTGGTAGAGATTGTATGAAGGGCGGAAAGTGCTTGTAAGTATGACTGTAATGTTGCAGTGGTTTTGGATGTGTGTGTAGTCTGTGAACCAAGTGTAAACGGCCCGCGCAATCCGACTGGGTGCAAGCATACTTTATAGTATGCGACACTGGTTTAACCACAGCACCCCTTATGTCCCCCAAAGCAGTACGTGGCCGTGTGAACATTCCCAATTTTATTACCCTGGCAGGGCGCGAAGCCTCGTTCTCCCACGTACGAAAACGCACACCCTACCACTGTACCACAGAGGCTCCCTTTCTCATATAAAACCCAGGTCTCCCAGATAAGAGCCAGGTATTGTGTCGCTGTAGCATGTATGACAAAACTAAGCTACCCAGATTCTATGAATAATCAGGTAAATCCTTTATGGAAGGATTTTTCAACCCGAACTCAGATGATACATTTCAGAGTCTTCTGAATTTTTGTTTAGTTGCACGCAACTCGGCAAGTGATATAACAGTTTTAATTTCTCTAGCCAGTAGAAAGACCTTCCTAAATGTTGAAGAAACATTTCCCTACCAATCCTCTTAAGGGAGGAGGGTGGACTGCAGGAGGAGGATAACTTTAGCCTGCAGTTCAGCAGGTTCACAATCATATGAGTCAAGATTTGCAGCTATTACTACTGCTACTCCTGCATATCTTGGAGAATGATCACACACACACACACACACACACACACACACACACACACACACACAAAGGTGATCTGGCCTTCTCACAATGTCTCAGCTACGTCATCCCCACAACTCACCGACACAGGAATATGACAAAGAAAACGGCAACAGGTCTTTTGATTCATAGGGTGTGTGGATCATACCTTTCACTGTTTCTGAAGTGGGAATTAGGCAAGGCATTATGATGATGGTGAGGAGGAGAAGGAGGAGGAGGATGTTGATGATGATGCTACGTCGTTGAAGATCATGATGATGATCATGAAAACACATACTGTGAAAAGTAATTCTGGCGTTAATGCAGCATGTCCTGTAATACCACTGAAAGCATACGGTAGAAAATAGGAAACAATTCACAAACGATAGCAAACTGAGAATTAAGAAAGAATTACACGGAAGATGAAACAGACTGTACACCTCACAGCAAAACCTGCAAGCAGAAACTGACTAGGAAGATATGAGAATGGAAGATATAGGCCTGGATTCATGGCAGTCGAATACAAGAGGGTCATAAAGGCAGACATAAACTATTAAATGAGTTCTAGTCTTCCCCTGGAACTTGACACAAAGTATATTACATCCTGGTCCCACACTTTAATAATGGGTGATCAGCAACAAGCTTGAGAAGGAACACAGTGCGATGCAGAGAAGAGAGAGAGAGAGAGAGAGAGAGAGAGAGAGAGAGAGAGAGAGAAATGCAGTATAGAACACGAAAAAAGTCCCTTGCAGTAACAAAAAAGAGGACAATATATGATCATGTAGTTTTCTATTTCATGGAAATGATATGATGTGACAGAAACCGTTGGGAGAAATACAATGACGTGGTTTGGCCAAGTGGAGACGATGGAGAGCGAGAGACTGACAAGGAGAATGTATGTGTGTGTGGTGGAGGGGGGAAGAGGAAGGGAAAGCCAGAGGATGAGATGGAGGGGTGGATTGGAGAGTTATATTAGAGAGGGGGCTGTGAGCTGGGAGCAAGGCAGTGAAATGGTGGGGGACAGGGGGACATGGAGGCGATTTGTTTGTTGCCACCCCGTATGGGATTAAGGTGTCTGGCAATAGATAGATAGATATTAAGACAGGCGTTGTAGTGAGTAAAATCAACGCAATTTGAAACAGAAACAATACAATGACGAACATAGTGGCCGAATCGATATAGATGACTTACAGTCCCAATGGACCCAGGTTCAGATCTTGGTTGAGGCAAGGGCCATTTTAAAGATTATAGTTTTGTTACAGCAGACTTTAATGATCTACTATAAAACTCCCCGACATGTAAATAACACCCCCGGTAATACTAATGCAACAGTACTGTATGTGACAGCCCCAGCGTGAATTCAGTATGTGGATGGTGAGTGTTAGAGCGAAGTGGTGACACATGGTGTATATTATGTAAGAGGAATGATGGGCCTCAGGAAACGAACTGTGAAGTCTGTCCAGCGTCGAACAGCAAGAAAAGAAAGTGCGATCAGTGCGCACGATAATATGCTAAGGATAGAAAAAAAGGCTCTCATCCGCCCACAAAACTGTCCAACCGATTCTGGCAAGAAAAAGGTGAGAAGGAGCACCATATAATACATAAAAGAAAAATTACAGTAAAAGATGGGAAACATACATTAAATAATTTATATGATATTGTTTCCCACCTTGAAATTCTCGTATTAAGTCGGATCAGGCGGATGCTTCTATGTTTCTCTCTCCTTCAGCTGGAAGGAAAGAGCGTAGAGGGGTCAGCTGGGGTAGGAATAGGTAGGTGGGGGTAAGGAAAGAACAGTTAGGGTTGGGAAGGAGGGAGCGTGGACGAGAGGAGAAGGAAGGTAAGGAAGGGAGGAAGAGAGGAGACAGGATGGAACGAGGAAGGGAACAGAAGTGAGAATAGAGGAAGGAGGGAAGGTTAAGGAAGAATAAAGGTGGAGGGATGAGATAGAGGGGAGATACAGAAAGGAGTACAAGGTACAAAGGAGTTCGAACGAAACTAAACTGCAACAGACCTATTGGGCCATTCATGCCGGAGGAAAGAGGTAGAAGAGTTAGAAGGAACAGGACCTAGGTAAGAAGGGTAAACAGGAATAGAGGTGAGAGAAAGGAAAGTAAGAGGCGGAGGAGGAGTAGGTATAAGGAGGAAGGAGGAAAAAGGGGAAGGTAGGCATCTAGGAAAGGGAAGGGGTAGTGATATAAGAAGAATGAGAATGAACGGAGGGAGAAGAGGAAGAAAAGGTAGCAATTAGGAGAGAGGGGGAGATGTAGGAGGGACAGGGGCTGGGGAGGGAGAATGAGTTTAACAAAGGAATAGGAAGTGTCAGGGGTAACAGGGAGAGAGAAGGATGAGGGGATGAGAAAATAGGTAGGAGTTGTTGAGGGGAAAAATGTAGGGCAGAATAGAGGAAGGGGAGAGTAAACGTGAATGGGGAAGGGGAAGAGAGGTGCGGATTGGCTGAATGAGTAGGAGTAGAAAAGAGGTGTGCTAGGTCAGAAAGAGGGAAGAAAGGAGAGATAAGCAAGATCAGAAATAGGTGAGGGAAGACTGGTAGGAGCGCTTGGATCTGAGTACACACTTCTGCACACTATTACACAATAAACTGCAAAGTGTCATACCTCTACTGTCGCGTCTCAAGCTCATATTGCACATTACGCTACCACACGCTGTCACACCACACAATGCCGCACCACACCCTGCCACACCACACATTGTCACACTGCACATTGCCACATCACACATTGCCACACCACCCAATGCCACACCATACAATGCCACACCGCACAATGCCCCTCCATACGTTGTCGCACAGACACTCCCATGCCTCATCCTATTAATTATTCCTTTCTGGAAATAGATAAATACTTATACGAATAGTGAAAGGGTTGGTCAGACCAAAGCTAACTAAGTAACCTCTTTAATGATCCTTTCCTCCCTCACCCAAATACTCTTTCCTCTCCTCTCTTCTCTTTCACATACTTGCATTCTTCCCCTGTTCTTCCCCGTTAGCCTACCTATATGTCTCGGTCTTTGCCTACACTCTACTTATGTTTCCCCATCCCACATTCACACCTCCTTCATCTCAACACCGTTGATATCCCCCATAGGAACACTTGCTCCAAACACTATAGGCGCACACTTGGCGCCAGACTTTCCACCACAGACGATGGCGATAACACTGTGTCCAATAATTCATTACCAAGTTTGCAAACCTGCTATCATGAAAATGCATAAATTCACATGCTTGTAATATATCCTATTCAGTATTATCATCCTACAGATATTCAGGTGATAAACTGTTAATTATATCGGGACATCACCGGTTGTTGTGATCATTTCAGGCACCATCAGAGTCCCCCTTCACGTAAATTCTTGAAGCCAGTGTACATCTTTCTTTCGCTTTCCCCTCAACCCTGCTTCATTTTCACCTCCACGTATTTTAATTTCCCCCCTTCCCTCAGCTGCCCTCTCTAATTACCCACTACACATATTTTTTTCTCTTTCTCTCTCTCTCTCTCTCTCTCTCTCTCTCTCTCTTTCTCTCTCTTCTTTTCCTTAACAATCATTCACTCATTCCCATCTACTTACATTCTCTCCTCGCCTCCTCCTTCTTCCTTCACAGTCCTCCTGCATTCTTCAACCTCTCTTCTCCTCCTATGCATACCCTACTCCCCCACTCCTCTCTTTCTCTCTCCCAGTCCCTACTCTCTACCCCTCCTCTCGTACGTTTTCATTCATTCTTTCTCTCTCTCTCTCTCTCTCTCTCTCTCTCTCTCTCTCTCTCTCTCTCTCTCTCTACGACTTCACTCCTCCGTTTACACAGTCCCTCTCTCTCTCTCTCTCTCTCTCTCTCTCTCTCTCTCTCTCTCTCTCTCGTTCCGTTTCTTCCTCCTCCCTCCTCCACCCTTCTCCCTACACTGTCTACCACCCTCCCTCCCTCAATTCCATTCCTCACCTCCCCCATAACCCTCACCCACATCCTCATTTTGCTAAAAGCCACATGAAGGTTGTAATTTCATTTGGCACCAAAGTTTCCTTCTCTGTTTTTTCACCCACAGAATCATTCGCTTTACTTCCCCTGCCGTATCACGATCTCATTAGCCCCAAACTATGGTTATTGTTTTGGCAGTGGGTATTCTTACAACTAGTAGTAACAATTATTTCCGAACTATTCTTACGACTATTTAAAAATGGCGATCTTCATTGCAGGAAAAACTAATAAAACTGTGTCCTTGCCTTTATAAGATCTATATAACCTAACCTACCGTAATTAGCGTAAACTAAATTAACACATTAACGGATATACAAGAATAAAATCAATCCCCATTCTTACAGTGTTACTGATGTAATACCAATCTCATCTGAATGTGAACCCAAAGGACTGCTGACTGAAGCTGCCCCTATCCTACAGCACCACCATTCTCCTGTCAGGAGGATTCAGAGGATGTTAAGGAATGTTTGTATAACGTGCCAGCGCCACCGTCCAGTTATATCGGTGCCACCACATGAAGTCAGCCCTCATCAGCATCATGCCCTTTATCGAACGGGCAGATATGGACACTTTCCCGCCCGTTGGCGCTGTCTGTAGGTGACTCCACACTGAGTCACAAGGCAAAATACTTCCTGTGGCCAAGG
Organism: Coenobita brevimanus; assembly: GCF_032717465.1. NCBI lineage: Eukaryota > Metazoa > Arthropoda > Malacostraca > Decapoda > Coenobitidae > Coenobita > Coenobita brevimanus. The sequence goes on from NC_136972.1 coordinate 15,770,774, forward strand.
GCACCATTTATTTCAATGGAGGTTATCATATAACTAACATCTGGACGCCTGGTGGTCTAGAGGATTAAGGTTTTCCAGACGGATGTGACCCTTAAGGTATGATACCCCAAGAATGGTTGGGATTTATTGCATGTATAATTCCACTCTTTTACCAGTTTTCTCTCTCTCTCTCTCTCTTGACACAGACTCACCGTGAAAATAGCACTCACACTTTTACACTAAATCTTTCACTATTACCTCGCTACTACACAGGAAAGTAACAGTAAATTTGACAGGGTATTGGGTTGGCCTCCCCCCTCCCGTTCCCATATCCCACTGTGCGCGCGTTTGTGTGTGTGTGTGTGTGTGTGTGTGTGTGTGTGTGTGTGTGTGTGTGTGTGTGTGTGTGTAGAATAACATAGTGTACCGTAGTGTAGCATAGTGTATGTGTGTGTGTGTGTGTGTGTGTGTGTGTGTAGAATAACATAGTGTACCGTAGTGTAGCATAGTGTATGTGTGTGTGTGTGTGTGTGAGAGAGAGAGAGAGAGAGAGAGAGAGAGAGAGAGCTGGAACCAAGTTTATGTGGACAAAAAATTAGATGGATATGTAAATAAGACGCTGAGAATGACAGGCATAGAAGGGTAGATAGGCATGGTAAATGTGTGGGAGAATGAGAGGCATGGAAGGGTGGATGAATGTAGTGAGTGAGTTTGTGAGAATGGGAGGTATAGAAGGGTTAATACATATGGTAAATGAGTGTGTGAGAATGGGAGGTATGGAAGGGTTGTTACATATGGCAGATTAGTGTGTGAAATAATGCTTGGAATGGAAGTTGATATGCAAGGAACTCACTGGGAATCAAGTTGGTTAGACGATGTATATACGAGGAGCAGTTAACCTGGGCTTAGCATTTTTTAACCATAACCATGCTTCTGTGATTCACTCTCGGCTGAATGAAATCGTCTATCGTTGGTGTGGCAGGAATATAATGCAATTTTGTCCCATCCATGAGAGAGTGTTCATACTGACAGCAATAACACTGTCTCGTACCAAGTACTCTCATCTGAATGAAAAAATGTTGCCTACAAACTCTGACTGTGAGCCGACCCGTGTGTGTGTGGGCACGAAATAGCTTTTGTGGGTGCCGACGGGAGAGTTGGTGCCGAAATCACTGAGGGAATTGTAAATTCCATCTTGGCTATCATTTAGTGTTACACCGTCACTATAATGACGTAGTAAAATAACTAATAACAAAGACTAACTGGTTATCGTTTAGTATTACACCGTCACTATAATGACGTAGTAAAATAACTAATAAGGATTGACTGTCTATCGTTTAGTGTTACATCGTCACTATAATGACGTAAAATAACTGATTTCAAATACTGACTGGCTATCGTTTAGTGTTACACTGTCACTATAATGACGTAGTGAGATAACTATAACCCAGACCGTCTTGGGAATAACGCCCAGGGCCGTTTCTTGCTATAGGCGAAGTATGCGGTTGCCTAGGGCCCCCGATGCCACTAGGGGGCCCCCAAGCTGCCAATATTAGCTTTTTAAGGAATTAAAATATGTGTAAAGTGACTCGAGGTTGTGGTGCTTGGCTATTTCTTGGCTCACTTGAAGTATTTAAATGTTAAATGCATGCCCCCTGATCACCTTAGATGGTTTGGAATCCCCCCACCATAGTTTCATAAGATAGGGGCCCCCAAACAGCATTCTGCCTAGGGCCCCCAAAAGGCTAGAAACAGCCCTGATAACGCCTCTTCCGTAGCAGGGTGAGAAGCTCAAACGTGTTTACCATTGATATCCTGTCCTAACATACTGTTTGATTTGCAAGAAGAACTACGCACACATCAACACTCCCCACTCGCTGATAGTCCTAACAAAACATTCAGCCTAAGATCACTTTCCTCTCATAACGAAGATTTGTTTTTTGCAGGAGGAACAGAAGACATGGCAAAGCTGTACACTCTCCATCCATTGTCTTTCCTGCAATAACAATTAAAGCCTTCGTGAATCTGACTCTGGAAACATAAGACCTGGCAACTTTCACGCATGATAATTTACACTAGAACAGCAACTGTGCCCCCCCCCCTCTCTCTCTCTCTCTCTGTAAAGTTGCAAGTCCGTGTGGTGGTCCAAACTTAGTAGCCTGTTGGATAGGTTAGTGGGTGTGTGGAGGATGGGAGGGAAGGGTGGAGTGTGCTGGTAGTTGAACTGGCGCGCTGGGCTGAGTGGGTAGAGTGGGTGGGGTGGGTGAGTGTGGTGGGCGAAGTATTTGGATGGGCAAAAGTGGGTGATGTTAGTAGCAGGGGTAGGCAGGCAGGACGGGGTGGCCGAGCTGGTGGGCGGGGTGGGGTGTGTGGGTGAGTGGATGGACGTGGTTGCGTGGTCGGATAGTTTGAGTACGTAGGTACGGTGGTTGGATGGGCTTAGTGGGAGGATGGGTGGGTTGAAGTGTGATTTCCCAGAGGACAAAGGATGAGAAGGCCTTACTGCGCTGGGTGATTGGGTAGGAGTATGGGAAGGTGTAGGTCCAGTGGGTAACAAGGGTGCATGGAGGAAACTGGTGCATGTGAAAAAGAAACAGGTCCATGTGAGGGTTTAGTGTGTCACCACGGGGAGAAAACAGGTCCAAGATAAAATAAGTCCATGACGAATAATAGGTCCAAGGGTGCAATAGTTCCATCGAGGAAGAATAGGTTCATGGTGGAAACTACAGTAGTACCAAGTGCGAAAATAGGCTTATGGTGAAAAGCCATCCACGAGGAAAATAATGCTCTACTGAAAAAAATAGATCCATAGGGAAATAATTTCTACACAGGAAAAAAAATGTAGTTAAAGAAAGGTCCATGGGAAAACATGTATATGAAGGAAAATAGATAAATTTGTATGAGAGAAAAAGGTCCAAGGGGGGAATGGGTTGAAGGGGGAAAAAGCTCCATGGAGAAAACAAAGTCATTGGAATGAAAATAGGTTCATGGGAGGGAAAGAGAGAGGTAGCAAAATGACCATAAGGGGCTGTAACCAGAGACGGAATTTTGTGTTAGTTGCTTCATAACTCTCCCAGTCCCCCCCCCCTCTCTCTCTCTCTCTCTCTCTCTCTCTCTCTCTCTCTCTCTCTCTCAGACCAAAGTTGAGCATATGTTCCCTTCTCGCTCTCCAAGTTACAAAGTTAAGGCACACACCACCCAAACTTCTCTCACCGCTTCCTGCCAGACAGTCACAGGCAAGAAGGAGTGTTGGAACTGTTAAAGTTGCTGATACTCTGCAAACACTTTTCGTGTTTAATCACCTGTCACCCTTTTATTTTAAATGAAATCGCCATCTTTTTATGTTGAATGCTGAATTATACTCATATGTTAACAATAGAATATGATGCTAGTCACGATGAAGTGCTATGGAAGAGAAGTTCAGCCCCAGCATTTTGCTTCTCTGCCATTAACCTACTTGAAAATTATAAGCTGCCAAACGATCAAATTCTAGGCCAGATTAACGTAAAAAAACTTCAGCGGGGTAAGAGTGACCACCATCCAAGCATTTGACGTAGTGCTACCTTCGAGTGATTCTACATTTAGTTACAAGTCAAAGAGTTTCATGTAACCAATGAAAAGCCTTGGGTAGCAAATATATAAACAGATGGACTCCTGTTGGTCTAGCAGGATTACGTGCTTCAGCCGCTTGTAGCTCAAAAGCGTTTACATAGGAAATGGTTGTGGTTTACTGATTATTAATATTGAGCATGGGAAAGGGATAGGGCGCTTGCCCAGTCCCCAACCCCAGAAGTAATGGTGGACCACGAAAGGGATGGATGTTTTCCTTATAAAAGACATTCTATACATTCCGCAGCTCAATTCTCGTGTCTTGTGGGGACGGCTGAGTCAGCGTCATAAGTGTCTGCCCTGCATCATTTTCTTCTTCTCAAACCCTTTTCAAGCTTTACAGTGTTCGTTTTTCTTTTTTCGTTCATTGATTGCATGGTTGATTAGTATTTTGAGAAATCTGCCAGATATTCTGCACTCCATACAATAGATTCAGCCGCCTCTGCAGCACACAAAGTTGGGGAGCAAAATATACAGACCAACCTGTACCTCATAATTCAGAGTAGACCAACTATTACCTTCTTAGACCTTCCTTTTTTCCTCTCTCTCTCTCTCTCTCTCTCTCTCTCTCTCTCTCTCTCTCACACACACACACACACACACACACACACACACACACACACACGTGTAAACAAATTAGAAATGGCTTTCAAAAATGAAATTGATGAAATAAAGAAGCAGATGCAGTTGCAAAAGGAAGAAATAGAAAAACTAGGAAGGGAGGCCAATAAGGAAGACACAACCATATGTGAACTAACAGTGGAACTGAGTACACTCAGGAAGAAAATGAGTGAAATGGCAAGTACAGTAGTCAATCACGAGAGTGTTATGGAAGAGTTCAAAAATGACACAGAGACAATTAGGCAAGTAAGCAGTCTTATAAACCAGATCAGTGATATTGAGAAGATAACACAGGTGAATGAAGCTGTGCAAAGCTACAAAAATGATGTAGAAACAACGTATGCTGAAATGGTGAAAGTAAAGAAAGACTTGGAAACAAGGGTGGAGGAAAAAAGCATTAAAAAGGAAGTGAAAAGAATACTCCAAAACAATCCAAACTTAGTCAGAGATTCAGTAGATATAAACAAATCTATAGTAATCACTGGTATAGAAGAGAAAGAAGTAAAAAACAAGATCACAAGAGACAAAAAGGAGATGGCAAATGTAATGAGCTTACTGAAGGAAGTATCAGAGGAAATCTGTAGTAAAGACATAGAGGAACACAAAAGGTTAGAGAAATATGAGAAAAGCAAGACAAGACCTCTAAAGGTGACTTTCCAGAGTGTAAACACTGTGGAAGAGATACTAAAAAATGCAAAGAATCTTATGGAAAAAGAGGAGTTCAAAAATGTATGGATAAAAAGATGCCTAACACAAGAGGAAATGGAATTACTAAAAGAGAAAAGGGAGGAAGCAAAAACAAAAAATGAGGGAAGATCAGAAGAGGAGAAGAAGAAATTTTTTTACAAAGTAATAGGATTGCAGGTACGAAAGTGGTACACAAACAGGATGAAATAAAAAGGAGGAAGGTAGTAGAACCATGTCATGACAAGTATATAAACAAGATGATAAAGTTGATGTACTCAAATGTGGATGGAATGGTATCTAAATTACTAGAGATGAATGATTATGTCAGAGAAAATGAACCACAAATAATATGCCTAACTGAAACAAAATTAACACCAAGGATATCCAATGACATACTAAACTTAGAGGAATACAATATATGGAGAAGAGACAGAAATTAAAAAAAAGGAGGAGGAATTATAATATTAACAATGAAAAATCTAAAAGTCAATGAAATAAAACTAGATATACCATCAGAAGTAGAACTGATGGGAGTAGAGATCAACACATCTGAAGGTAAAGAAATTGTAGCCAATTTGTACATGCCACCCAGATCAAACACATGGGAAAGAGATGAATATGAGGACCTGGCAGAGAGTACAATTCAGAGTTTAAGATCATTACTATATAAAATGGAAGAGAAATCGGAAAGAATTATACTAACTGGGGATTTCAATACAAATATAAATTGGAATACTCTAGATATAATTAGCCAAGAAAGCTGTTGGGACCAAAAGCTCCTGGATCTCGTACAAGAGTTGTTCCTAACGCAACATGTGAGGGAGACCACCAGAAAAAGAGGACTTGATGTACCTTCAGTGCTAGATCTAATATTTACTAGGCAAGAAAATGATAATGACAGTTTAATATATCACCCCCCACTCGGCAAAAGCGATCATGCAGCACTAAATTATAACTTCAGGATAGCATATGACATAACAAACAGCAATGACAGTTACAAAAAGAGCCTAACCTATAAAAAGGGAAATTATCAAGACCTAAAGAAGTATTTCTTAGAAGTTGATTGGGAAAATGAGCTTAGAGGACAAGATTTAAATGCTGTATATAAAAAATTCTGTGAATTTTATGAAATAGGAGTCCAGAAGTACATCCCACAGCACAAAGAAGCAGATAAGAAAATACAGAAATGGTTCAATACAGAATGTAAAAAATCAAAAGAAAGAAGAGATTTGTTGTGGAATAGATACAGAAGACATAATAGTGAAAGGGCGTATAATAATTACAAACAGGCAATAAACGATTACACAAGAATAAGGAGGGAAACCCAAAAACAGTTTGAGGAGGATATAATAAATAAAAGTAGTGATCAACCAAAGCTTTTTTACAGCTATATCAGAAGCAAACCAAAGTAAAAGATATAATACAATCAATTACGGACGAGGGAATCACTTATACACGAGAGAAAGATATTTGTGAAGCACTAAATAAGAATTTCCGATTAGTTTTTACAGAAGACAAAAATTTTGAGAGGGACTATGTGGAACATGCATGTCCACACATACTACCAGATACACAAATAGCAGAAAAAGTAATACGGGAGGAGTTAAGTAGATTAGACAGAGGAAAAGCAAGTGGTCCTGATGAAATTTCATTCTGGGTACTACGAGAATGTGCAAAGGAGTTAAGTAAACCATTATTTTTAATTTTCAAGAAATCCTTGAGTCAAGGTAAACTACCTGATATTTGGAAGAAAGCAAATATTGTCCCCTTATTCAAGAAAGGAAATAGACAAAATCCACTCAACTACCGACCAATATCACTGACCAGTGTTGTAAGCAAGGTATTAGAAAAGCTTATAAGAAAAGCTTGGGTAAATCATCTAGAAGAACACAGTATGATAACAGAAAGACAGTTTGGTTTCAGAAAAGGAAAATCATGTGTTACTAATCTGTTAAGCTACTATGACAGAGTAACAAACACAATACAGGAAAGGGAAGGATGGGTGGACAGTATCTATTTAGATTTCAAGAAAGCTTTTGACACAGTACCACACCAAAGACTTTTATGGAAACTGTACCACCAAGGAGGAATTCGAGGCAAACTGTTTTGTTGGATGCAAGACTTTCTCATAAAAAGAGAAATGAGAACAGTACTAAGAGGAAACTACTCATCATGGAAAGAAGTGACTAGTGGAGTACCACAGGGTTCAGTGCTGGCACCAATCATGTTTTTAGTGTATATAAATGATATAAACAGTAACACTGGAAATGAGAGCTATCTGAATATGTTTGCAGATGATGCAAAAATACAAAGGAGAATTACTCACACAGACTCTTGTAAAGAGCTACAAGAAGAATTAAATATACTTCATGAATGGAGTAGTACATGGTAAATGGAATTCAATGTGGACAAGTGTCATGTAATCAAGTTTGGTAAAAGTGGAAAAAGACCTGACTGGGATTATAAGTTAGGAAATAAAACCCTATACACATCAGAAAGAGAGAAAGACCTAGGTGTGATTATTAATAACAGACTATATCCGGCTGACCACATCAGCGAGAAGGTACGGAACATGTATACACTGCTTGCAAATATGAGAATAGCATTCACATACATAAATGAAGACATGCTAAGAAGGATAATAACACATTCATTAGACCAACCCTGGAATATGCATCAGTATTCTGGAGTCCTCATCTCAAAAAGCACATAGACAAGATTGAAAAAGTTCAAAGGGCCGCTACAAGATGGATACCAAGCTTAAGGGACCTAAGCTACGAAGAAAGACTAAATAAACTGAATCTACCAACACTACAGGAGAGAAGGAAAAGAGGTGACATGATATTGCTATATAAGTGCATATCAGGGAAGGAGAAAATAGATATAAATGATTACTTAACATATGGAGAAGCATCAGCAAGAGGACACTGCAAAAAACTGCATAAGAAGAGAGATGGTAAAGACGTAAGGAAATTCAGTTTCCCAAACAGAGCAATTGATCAATGGAATGCACTACCGAATGAAATAGTGTGTACCAAAACAATTCACAAATTTAAGGATATGTACGATAAATATGGTTTAAGAGACGGGACAGTACGAGCTTGACTCATTCCTGTAAAGATACAATTAGGTAAGAACAATTAGGTAAGGTAAGAACACACACACACAGAGTAAGAGTTATCACGGGAACTTTGTGAGGTCAGGAGTTTCACTTAGCTGCAGTCGTGTTGGAAAAACGAGGTGTGTGTGTGTGTGTGTGTGTGTGTGTGTGTGTGTGTGTGTGTGTGTGTGTGTGTGTGTGTGTGTGTGATCCACACCTTTATTTAGTAGAGGGATGGGAACACTCATCCTCAAAGCTGAAAAAAAAAAATCTGGGCCAAGATAAGGTGAAAGCATAAGCAACACTATGCTGCTGCAGCCCTCCATCTGACCAAGTACATACCCCCCCACCTCCCTGCACACATAACCAAGTGCATAACGCCCCCCCCCCCACCTCCCGTATAACACAGAGACATTAAAACTTTAAAATTTCAGTAGTTTATCCCTGGTAATAAAGAAGTTATGAGCAGATCTGGTTAAATTATGACGCACTTTTTTCATTTATGTAGGCATTTTTTATGATTATAAAATAGTTAATTCATAAAAACTTCATACATTATTAGATATTCATATAATCATTTACCATGTCCTATTTCTGCCACCTATGTTTAGCAGTTACAAAGTATTAATAGAAGAATGTATTAAAAAATTCAGTTTTATGTCCATCCATCCATCCATCCATCATCCAATCCAGTGTCGTCCCACACTAGACCGAGCTTCCATGAAACCTGTTGTGGAGCCGATTTTTCGACTCTTACAGAAGTAAGAAGTATTATGCCCAAGGTTTAGAACTTGAATTTACACACCTTATGCCACAGACCAGAGCATTCTAGACCAACTGGTTACTGAGCTATAGCCTGTCAAGGATCTTCAAAAAATTGACAGGCAACCTTGCATATAGGAAGAGGAAAAAAAATGCACCAACATTAATTTTGGTATTATAGAATGAAAGATATTGATTTTACACACCAGAAAATGTATATATCATTCTCATGTCAAATGTTTACCACATAGCCACAGCAAGAAAGTAGAAGCTGGAGGTGAAGGGGGTATGAAGGCGGTGGAGGAGGGAGAATGAAGGAGAAAGGTGGAGGGAGGATGGTGGGGGGAGTGTGGAAAAATCAGCTTTATAGAGTTGGTATGAGGAGCTTTGAGTCCAGTCACAAACGAGGGAGGGGAAGAGGGAACAAAAGGTTTGGGGTAGAGGTAGGTGGCGAGAGGAAGGTGGAGGAATCACCCCCCACCAAGGGTAGGTGCCAAGATCTTCCCCCCTCTCTACTCAGGACTTAGTGCTCACTGGTTTGCATCGAAATACGTCACAATCGGGCCAAAGCCTAGTGTCCGCAGTTTTTTTACAAAGGCTCTTCTATTGATCCTATTAGGCATCAAGCATAATTTTGGAAAAGGATTGATCGATCCTATTAGTACTTTGGGGGTTAAGATGAGAGTGACCAGCCTCACTCATCCCTGAATCGCATTACGTGAGCAATAAATCCCAACCATCCCTTGCATTTAAACCTGCACAAACCACCAAGCGCCATAATTTGGTTATATGGTTATCACCCAGCAGAGTAAATGGTTTCCTGGTGTACAGGAATCCTTTTGGCTTGTCACTCAGTGTAGAGTCACCCATATGCAGATGGAAGAGGAAAGAATGAAGGAAAGAAAGACAGAAGTGGAAGGAAGGATGGAAGAGAGGAAAAGGCAGACACTCAAAGCAGCACTACATTGAGTGATTGGATGGTGAGTGCACCTACCTATTTTTTATGTATTTTTCAATTTCATAACATTATATAATGCCATGGCATTCTAACTACCAAGGGCACCAGGAGGCATGTTAACACATATTCCTGGAGAGTTTGCAGCCTGTACCTGTATCAGTTTCTGAGTCTTAGCCCAGAAACGATTTTAAATAATCATGATAAAAAAAAATTAATAAATAAAACTTAAGACACAACATAGTACTAGTCAAAAGGCACCAGTTCACGATAAGGCACATCATGTGAAATTTGATGGCACTATAGCAAATACTTGTGGAATTTGGCTTCAGATTTCTTCCATAGGGGGCATTGAAATCTCTGATTTTTTTTTTTTTCAAAAACAAAAACTACCTAATACACAACATTCTACCTATCAAAAACCACCATAACTATATATGAGAAATTTCACATACCTATTGTTAATACTTTCTGAAATTAGCTCCGGGAACGAAATCTCTACTCCATCTGTTCTTTTGATCCCAGCTATAACAATACCCTCGTTTGACTTCATCATGTGGAGAGTGAAACTATACCAATATACCCACAATGCCGATATTCACAGGGTATGTTCATTCTTACGTAGCCAGATTCCCACAATCGATCCATCCGATTCTTCCCCTACATCGCAGGTTACTTCACTTAGTCCTAAAGACATGAATCAACACAGAGTATTTCAACTACTGAATTGTTATGGCAGATTTTCTGCACACGCATTAATACTCTTAGGGTTCTATGACTCGCTGTCAGTTGAATAAAATCATCTGGGGGTGGTAAGTGAAATATTATAAGACCTCATTGTATAATAAAATATATATAAACCAATCACACTGAATGAAAAAAAAAAAAACTTCAGGCAGTAGCAAGAATAAAAGGACTTTCACTAAAAGTTAGAGCCTGGTGAAGGTCTCGTTTCTGCCGCGAACTGACTACTTAAGAGTTTGTGCTGCAAGCCAGTTGAAAATATCAACACTGATAAAATTTGTACTATCAGAATACACTGAGTTTAAATAGAGAAATATCGGGTGGAGATAGCTTTGACATCATATAACGTCCTTGGTGAATAATACAATGCGTCAATTTGGCCGTAATACAGAAAATAATAAGTAATTTCCCAAACACTGTAAAGGGATATACGGTCTTAGATACCGCACGTTCCACATTTCCTGTAAAATGTAAGAGTGCGTCCACACGTGTACTCGAACATATGTTGGCAACACAGCTGGCAACGTGTTCAGGAAGATGTTTGCAGCAGTATTATGATTTGTAATTATAAAATAATTTACTTTAATGCATTTATTCAAATATGTATACAACTTGTTTAAAATGTAATATTACTGAATAATCACTATTTACTATGAATAATATATGTATACAATATTCATACAATTATGTTACTTTTACAATATTATGTATTTCACTTAATTAGCTTATAAGTTCATTATAATGTGTATATAGTATATATTAATATATTAGGACTATTAACTGTCGATGGTACGCCATTTTCGCGCGGCCGAGCAGATGTCAAGACTACATATTATAATTACAAATCATAATAGATAGATAGATAAATAGATAGATAGACAGCCCTCTGCGAGCCTGGGAAAAGGAAATGAGGTTGCAAGTTACACTGAGGAAAGCTGACGACAGCGGCCAGTAAGGAGATGATGCAGTTAGCTGTCAGCAGTCCTCTCGTGAACAAAGACCTAGTAACCATACACACACATACACACACATACTCACACACAGGCTTCTTAAACTTTCCATCCACGAGGAACACACGTGATACGTCTCCTGTTTCACCAGAATTTAGGAAAGAAAGCTTAGAAGGAGACAGGCCTGAGAAGGGACAGGTCACAGTGAGAAGGGCTTGGCAATTTGAGAGAGAGAGACAGAGAGATAGATAGCGGGACGGGACTCTATACTTACGCTCTGTGTGAGAGACTTGTTAATATTTCTAAGACAAATAAAAATAGTCCCATACTATTCTTTACCTCTCCTGTCACTACATGACAAATGGGAAGCTACTCCAAGATATAAAAACCGCTCGTCCCAAAATCTAAAATATATATATAACTCAACCACAAAGGAACCTACACAGTCTTTTATGACACAAAGTCTATTTATGACAGCAGTATTTGGACAAATGTATGCAAATATGTTTCAGTGCAGCTGAATAATTGTGACCATACGAGGCAACTGAGACTTCATCATGATGTTGCCAACATGATCCGGACGCTGCTGTTCCCAACATGTTTGCAACGTTTTCGTTATTGTGTTGCATACATGTTGCCAACACCTGGTTGAGCACACATGTGGACGCACCCTAACCCAAACATTGTTCAGCAAATACTTGATGCAATGTCAAAGCCATTTCCACACAGTATTTTTCTGTTTTAAGCGTGTTTTTGCTGGTAATACGAAAATTACCGATGCCAATAAACTGCCTTGCAGTCAAACACTCGCAAGAGGCAAATAATCGACCAGTAGGAAGCTGTATGAGGAATTCCAGTATTAATTTCTGGATGAGGAAGCTAGGAGGCGTGACGGTGGTGGTGGTGGTGGTTAGAGACGGGAGGAAGGGTGGAATAGCGTGGTTGTGGTGTAAGGATGATGATGATTATGATGATAATGGTGGACATGATGACAGTGTCACTTTGTAGGATGTTGTGGTGTGATTGGTTGTGTTGGTGGTGTGAGGGAAAGGAGGAGGTGATAATATGATGATGGTTAAGGATTTGAGGTGATGATGATAATAAGGAGGTGATGATAGTTGCCTGAAGCCCACTGGGTTGACTACCAGATGAGTCGGGGGTAACAACAATAATAGTTTGGTGGTGGTGATGATAATGGTACTAAGGAGAAGAGGCTTGGTGGTGTGTGGAGGTTATCATGATGATGGCAGCAAGAGTTACATACAAAGAAAATCTCTCAGAATCAAGTGGTTAATCAGAACTTCTCCCAGGGCGGGTCAAGAAGTTGGCTAATCACGAGGAAGAGGCGGCTGACTCACCCAACCGTCACCATACATTTTTTTTTTTTTTTTGGGTGGTGGTGGTGGGGGGGGGGGGAGGGAGAGTGTCGGGAACAAGGGAGAGGGGGATGTACAGTACGTGTGGGATGGAGATGTGTATTAACTTATTCGTGTTTACCTATTGCTGTTCTATATGATTTGAGTTAAGCTTGTGTTGACACGCCTTCAGTGATATAATCATCCAGTTTTGCTTTGAAAGCATGGATATTCTTTGCACAAACCACATTTTCATCCAAATTATTCCTTTTATACTTCTGTTTGGAAGGCTTTATTTTCTTACATCACACAAGCCAGTTGGGATCTTTAATTCAAAACTATGTCCTTCCTTTCTCCCCTCATCCTTTATGATAGACTCGATTCTATCAGTGTTCTCTGTACCATGCGTACACTTTTACATCATTATCGTATTTGCAAGCTGATAAAACAGAGATAACTTTTAAGAGCTGTACTGAGTAAAATCTGAAAAGCTATACATTCAAATTTATTACAAAACAGTATCAAAATCTGCAGTTGTGTGCTTTTCACAACTACTTTGCATAATATTGGGTATTTTTTGTGTGAGAAATTGAAAATACATTACTACATAATTACATTAATATCTGATGTAGGGGTCATGTCTTGTGCCTCCCCCATGTCCTCTTCGTTTCCTTCTCCTGCCTCTTCCTCGTCCCCCTCAGCCATCTAATCCTCTCCTCCCTCCTCTGCACCCCCTGCAGTTGACTCGTGAGATGGTTACTGTTGCGATGAATTCCATTAATATTAAAAAACTGATCCAAGTTTGGCGTTAGTTCGCTTTAAATAATGGTCAGGATATCACAACGTGGTCACTTCCAGTTAGAGACTTCACCAAATCCTGTTTCAGAAATCTGCCACTAGGTTCGTTTTCGTCGCCCAGCTCTGATGCGGGGTAAGCACTTGAAAAGTAGCCAGTGCTTAATTTCTTTTTAATTTTGACAAAAAGTAATACACCTCAAAACATATTTTACTCATCAAATTACCCAGATAGCATGATATGCTACAAAGAAATTACAACATGGGAGCCCTTTGATTATTATATAATGTATTATAAGTGTCATTTTGTAAACTCCACTTTCGTTAGTTTACTCATCTCTGTAAGCATAACATAGAGACAAAACCTAGGCAATTTTACTAGAACCATCCATAAAGCAAGATAACAGTGATTAAAATATTTGTCATTCGATATTATCCACAAAAGAAAATAGATGTGTAGCCACATATTTAGCAACACCTCTCGATATGCCGCCCTGCCTGACGTATGACTTTTCCTAACAATATAGACCTGTTGGACGTCTTGGTCATCTTAGTAACCAAAGTCTAACACAAATATTTCTTTTAAATGTTTCCCTGGCTCCACTGTACGGTTTAATAAGTTTAAACTTCAACTCCTCGTACTCTATTATGTTTATAGTGTCGTACCGCACTGCCGCTTGTTTGGATTAATATGACTGACTCACCAACTAAGCAATCGTTCAGTACATTATTTTCAGAGGAACTGCTTACTCCTTTAAAGCATGCTAAAACACACACATCAGAATCCTGAAGGTAATCATCTTTTATTAACTGCACACGATTTATTCATATATATGTAAGTAGGCAGCACACTACTTTATTGCCCAAGTAGCGCAGTGACCCCTTAAGTACGACTGACTAGTTTTTATCCCGAAATTCCGAATAGATTTTCTTGTAGATTTATGAAACAATAATATGAATAATATTTACATGAACAAACTAGCAAATCTCGGATGTACCAAACTGTTTTATAACACTTTTCTACATTGTCAATGCTTGGCTGACCTGAACTATTGAAAAGGAACCTCTGGATGTTGTTTCAAGAATAAGTTTGCATTCCAACATGATTTTTAGGTGACTGGTCTATTAGGGTTTTCGGCAAATTCCTGAGCCATCTCTATTATGAACCACTACAGTTCATGAAATGCATCTCAAGCGGTAATCACTGCTTTATTATTACACGCAAATCTTTCTCCTGTGTAGCTCTAAAATCTTCATTTCCCATTTTATATTCCCAATTTGATATTCTCCGACTGCCCATTTCACTTTCATTAGATTTACTGCAGTTAGCATCAATATTCCATGACCGGTTTAAATTATGTAGCTGATCCTAATCCTCGCGCAAATATCTATAACTATTTTCATCTAAAAGTTATTTCATGATTTTTGCATCATTAGCAAACATACAGTATACATCACCGAACTGCACTGGGCATATCATTTACGTATTTCAAGAACTTAATGGGGCTAAAACTGCTCCTTGGGGCACTTCATGTATCACGTCCTTCCATGATGAAAACCTGTCTGTACTCATAGTTCAAATCTTTCTGCTGGTGAGGTAACTCCTCATTCATTTTAATAAAACAGTCTATGACACCATTAAATTTTTTTTTTCCAAATCAACCTCTCAAATGGTACTTTATCAAATGCTTCCTGAAATCCACTTAAATACAATCCACCCATTCATCTCTTCCCTTTAACTCATCAATAACTCATAAAAAGTCAGGTTTTTGAAACATGAAGTATCTTTTCCGAAACCAAATTGCTTAGAGGTTAATGTCTTATTTTTCTCTAAATGAGCAACCAATCTCATCCTTATTTTTACACAGTGTGCAATTTACAACTCTGTGACTTTTTTACCCTTGCACAGTTGTTGACTTTATACACGGGTTTTATTCGCCCCAGTGTAGAGTACAACTCTCACGTGTGAAGAGGGTCCCACCATACAGCTCTTCTCAATAAGGTGATCAAAGGCTTTTTGTCTCATAACCTTTCCTGCTCTTACTGGTGCTCTTCAACCTTTGTCTCTTCACTGTACTGTTGCATCTTTGTCTTTTTTCTGTCGTTTCATCAGTGGTCACTGATCCTCTGGGCTGTCTGCTTGCATCCCTCACCACCACTACAGCAGGCGTGTAGCACCCGGTTAGCAACCAACTATCATCCCCCTCCCCCTCGCTCCCTCCATCTCACTCGCAAACACTTTCCTCGTTAGTCTGACGCTCTCCATCCTCGCCACATGGCCAAACCACCTCAATGTATTTCTCCCAGTGCTTTCTGTCACATCCACATCACAGCACTCCTTCACTTCCTCATTAGTCAGTATATCTCTCCATGTAACTCCACATGCTCCTCTCAAATAACTCATTCCACTGCTCTCACTCTTGACTTGTGTCCTTCCAACAAGGTCCAAGCTTCACTTCCGTACGTGAGGGTTGGTATCATAATACTGTCATGCAGTGACTTTTTTACTTCCACGCTCACTTCCCTATTTCTTATCACTGCTTTCAAAGAACCAGCGACATTACTTCCCTGTTGTATCCTTTCAAGCACTTCACTCTCTAAACTTCTATCCTTACTCATTACACTACCCAAGTACTTAAACAAATTCACATATATTTCCGATCTCTGAAAATCCTCTTCCTATTCAAATATTGTTTGGAATTTCTCATTACTGTAATAATATTACACATGTCTCCTCTTTCATGTTCTTTATTGTCTTTTAGTAGGATAATTCTATCTTTTATTTTCATTTGCTGTTATACACCTGTAAAACAATTTTGGAGTACGTGTACATTTATCCACTATATTCTGTTCCTGTTTAGCTGCTTCATCTCTTTTGATTATCACATAATCATTTCTTAAGTTTTTCTGTCCCCCATGCTCATTTACTCTTAGTTTTCCATACACCATTCCAAGATTTGTTCCTTTAATCCGTCGCTACTCAACATCTCAAATTTAGCTCCATATTTGGGAACATATTTACTAACACCCTCGATGTATGCTTCCTTTAATTGAAGGCATTAATTTTCCGCGTCCTTTGCCTCTTGCAAGTATCCCTAGTTATATTCTCTGAAGTATCTTCTCAGAGCATGAAAATAAGATTTGCTAAAATTGTGGCAATTTTCCTGTGGTTTATATATTTCATCTTTCCAGTTAACAAGTTCAAGTAGTATATGATAACTCTTACCTCGGGGACAACAGTACTTCATATTTTGGAACAATTTGGAGCTTTTGCAAAAAACAAGATCTAACATCGATTGTTCATCATCATCCCTTGTTCTTGCTCTTTCCTTAAAATTTGGGAACAACAAATTATCTACATAGCCAATTCATGTAATTTACAACTACATGTATTGATATTATTACCTGCATCACTTTTCACCAGTTAACCTCGTTACAGTGAAAATCTCCATTTAAAACTAATCTATATCTTCGTACCAGTTTTTCCAGATATATCAACATATTTCTACTTATTACTTCATATACTTCATCATTTTATGTCTTTTTCGAGGTGGCATATATGCCACTACTATAACAAGGATTGTGTGAGTAACATTGAAAATTGGAATACAAATGTGGGCGATTGTGCGTGTGTATGCACCAACGCCAGATCGTGCAAGCAGAGTGAGAGAAGAGTTCTGGACAAATGTGGAAGTGTGCATGGAAAATTTGGGAAGGAATGAGAATGTTTTTGATTGGTGATATGAATGGTAAAGTCGGAAATGTGAAGGTGGATGGAATAGTTGGTGAGTGGGGTGTCCCTGCTGAGATAGATGAGAATGGCAGTGCGTTAGTGGACATTTGTGTTGGGAGGGGGTTGGCGATAGCCAACACCCTCTTCAGGCACAGAATGATCCACAGGTATACATGGCAAGCGATGAGAAGGGTGGGTGGTGAACTGAATGAAAGGAAGGCAATGATTGATTATGTGTGTGTGGATGAAAGAATGTGAAGATGTGTAATGGATGCAAGAGCTAATAGAGGTTGGGGGAGTGGCCTTTCTGACCACTACTTTAGAGGTGGCCAGAATCAAGATCCAAGTAAGATGGAGAAATAGAAGAAGGGAAGGACGAGGTGAAGGAGTAGTTGCAAGGAGAGCGGAAAGGTTACAAGAGGAAGAGAAAAAGACTGAATGTATGAGAGAAGTGGTGGAACGATTGGGTAAATATGAATTGGAGCAGATGGGGGACGTGAAAGGAGTGTGCAAGATATTCACAGAAGAAATATGTGCAGCATGTGAGGTGGTGTGTGGGGTGAAGAGAAGATGGAAGGAGGTGCAAGGAACAGCATGGTGGAATGAAGAGGTGAGATATGCTGTCTCATAAAAGAAGAAAGCATCCAATGAATGGATAAGAAAAATATGCATTTCAGAGGTGGAAGAGAGAGTTATATGTAGAAAGGAAGAGAGGGGTGAAAAGACTAGTAAGAGATAGAGTAAGATGAGAGTGGATGAGGAATTTGGAAGGAATTTAAGTGTGAAGTGGAGGGCCTGTAACAAATTGTTCTGGAAAGAGGTGAAGAGAGTAAGACAGGGTGGCAGTAGGGGACTGAAGATTAAAATGGTAGATTACTAGTGGAGAAGGGAGAAAAAATGAGCAGATGGAGAGGACACTTTAAGGAATTGTTGAACATAGAGAATGGAAGTAATGCGAGCATAAGTGGTTGGGGAATGGCTGGGAGAAGGAGGGAGGTGAGAAGACAGGAAGAAATCAGTAGGATAGAAGTTGTGGAAGCAATGAAGAATGTCAAATTGGGGAAATCCCCAGGGATTGATGGAGTGTGTGGTGGAATGCTGAAGCACGGGGGAGAGATAGTAGTAGAATGGATGTGGAAGATGTGCAGAATGGCCTGGGAGGAAGATAGAGTCCTGGAGGATTGGAAGTTAGGTATAATTATTCCCTTGTACAAAGGAAAAGGGGAAAAAGAAGTGTGTGGTAATCATAGGGTCATTTGTCTACTTAGTGTAACAGGAAAAGTGTATGGCAGGATACTTATTGACAGAGTTAGGGAAATAACAGAGGAATTAGTTGAAGAACAGGGAGGCTTTAGGAAGAGAAGAGGTTGTGTAGATCAGATATTCATTCTTGGATCTTAGCGGAAAAGTTTCTAGAAAAGGGAAAGAAGTTGTATGCTTCTTTCATGGATCTGGAGAAAGCATATAACAGGGTGGATAGATAAGGATTGTGGAAAGTATTAAGAATATATGGAGTAGATGGGAAGTTGGTGAATGCTGTGAAGCGTATGTATGATGGTGCTAAGGCTGCAGTGCATGTGGATTGTGAACTGAGTGAATTTTTCTCTTTGAAGGTTGGGTTGAAACAGGGATGTGTCATGTCTCCATGGTTGTTCAATCTGTATATGGATGGGGTAATAAAAGAGATATAAGGTAGGGCAGTGGATGTTGGAGTGGCCCTAGTGAGAGAGGATAGTGTTTTGAAACTTCCTGTACTCTTGTTTGCAGATGATACTATGTTGTTAAGTGAAGACGATTGGGAGCTGCAAGGCTTGGTGGATGAGTTTGGAAGAGTGTGTAAGAAATGGAATCTAAAGGTGAATGTAGGGTAGAGTAAAGTGATGGTCTTAAAGACAGGTGAAACCAATGAATGTACAGTGAGGTTGGGTGGTGAGGAGATGGAAAATGTGAGTACGTTTAAGTACGTGGGGAGTGTGATGAGTAAGGATGGACGTTTGGAGGGTGAAGTGCTTGAAAGGGTACAACAAGGAAGAAAGGTTGCTAGTTCCTTGAAAGTTGTGATAAGAAACAGGGAAGTGAGCATGGAATTGAAAAAGTTACTGCATGACAGTATTGTGATATCAACTCGGACGTATGGAAGTGAAGCTTGGATGTTGTTGGTAGGACACAAGAGTGAGTGCAGTGGAAATGAGTTATTTAACCCGAGGTGTCCCGTCGACGTATGGATACGTCGCAACGTTTTGTCACAGCTAGTCCCATCAACATAGTGGTACGTCACGCAATTGCAAAGTTCATAATTTGCAAAATTTTCAAATCTTGTGCTTGATTATGGGTACATAGGGTTGCGAGACCTTCCCCTACCTGCCACCAGGTGGGGACACTTGGCGACCCCGTGCAACCCACGCTCACCCTCGGCTTGGTCACTCACATGTTAGCAGTGACCCTGGTCAGACATGGCGCACAGAGGTCTCTCAGAGCAGCAAATTCAAGCCGCCCTGGACTCCTTCACAGGCGACAGTGATTCGCCCCTCAGTGACGAGGTGGCAGACAGGGAATATGTCCTACCAGAGGAGGAGGAAAGTAGTAGCAGTGATGAGTAGGTCCCGTCCCTGAGGAAGCAGTGCTACGCCACATCTGCCACTAGAGAGGGCCAGCCTGCACCAAAACATTGTTTAATAACCTCTCTGCAGCCCCTACATGATGTAGAGCCCGAAACCGAGGACGGAGCCATGGGACGTACTGCCGCGTGGTAAGGCCGTGAGCTCATCACACATCGCGGCCCCGAGCGCACAACACGTCATTCTATCAGGTATGGGCCTAGTGTTGTATTTGTGGAGGGCGAAAGTGGCGTGGAGGGAGTGGGGAGTGAAATTGAAAGTGTCGGGGTGGCCATTGAAACTGAGAGTGGCAGGAGTGAGTCACCGCTCTCCTGTGGTGGTGCGAGGCAGTGGAGCGTATCACGTGGGGCAATGAGGGTGCTTGGTGAATCACGTGGTGTGGTGATGGAGCGGGGAGATGAGGAGGAGCCACTCCCCAGCACGTCTTATGCTCCCCAATATTCCCAGACTTCCTCCCCACAGCCCTCTGATGTTCCCCAAGGCCGTGAGGGTAAGGGAAGGGGGAAGTGTAAAGGCCGAGGTAGGAGTGCGACTGAGGAAGCCCTCTGCACTCCTTCCCAACCTCCCCCACCCACCACGACGATGGGGATGATGGGGGAGAGGGTTATGTGAGTTGCAATTGGGAAGATGGCAGTGATTTTTCTCCCATCATTCACCCCTTCACTGCGCAGGGGTGCACTGGCTGCATGGTTCCTAGGATTCACTGTGTCTCCACAAGGCTGGATTTTTTTCCACCTGTTCTTCGGTGAGGTTATTGTGAATCAGATTGTGGAACAAACCAACCATTTTGCTAGCAGCCAGCACCGTGAGAGTGAACGACTGGGCACAGGGAGCAGGCACTCGATCATTTACGATTACCATGTCTCCCTGGCAGAATTTTTTTAATTTTTTGCCCTGCTACTTTTGATGGGTATTATACGTAAAAACACAATTCCGTCATACTGGACAATGGACCCTCTCATGCAGACACCTATATTTGGCAAGATCATGAGCCGTAATCAGTTTCAGCAAATTCTAGGCCGGCTCCACTTTTCTGATGCTGATTATCCTGCCAATGCATATGACACTGATAAGATGAGGCGAATTAGGTTGGTTTTTGATCACCTATGTCAAACATTCCATGCCTCATTTTATCCCTATAGAGACCTTGTCATAGACGAGAGTCTCGTGTTATGGAGAGGCAATATTTCCTTTTGCCTGTATATACCCAGCAAAAGGCACCATTTTGGGTTCAAGATCTTTGTTATGTGTGACTGTAGGACTGGTCATGTGCAAGACATAGTCTTGTACACCGGTGCACAGACAGACATAATAGAAGATCGGAGTATTAGACTATCTGGAGCAGTGGCAAAGACAATGATTGAAGAGTACCTTCATCGTGGTCACGTCCTCTACCTGGATAATTGGTACACTAGCCCTCTTCTTGCACATTATCTACACCTGCATGACACGGGACTCTGTGGTACCATCAAGGTGAACCGGCGTCACATGGTCAAGATGGGGCAGAAAGTAGAAAAAAAATGAGGTGGTCTTCTTCAAGGCTAACAATATCCTAGCCACAGTGTGGAACCACAACAGAGATGTCTGCCTCTTGTCCACGATTCACCATCCATTGATGAACCGTACAGAGTCCGTGGATTACCGCAGCGAGAGGATGCGCCGCATATGGAAACCTGAGTGTGTGCTGGATTATAACATCAACATGCAGCTTGTGGACCAGTCAGTCTTCATGATATCCAGTGTCGAGTGTGCCAGGACCATTATGAAGTGGTACAAGAAGCTCTTCTTTCACTTGCTCTCTATAACTTCCCTCAAATGCCACCACCTGCATGCCATGACAACAGGAGTGCAGGAAACCTTAGAAGGGTTTGTAAGGGAGCTTAGCCGTGAGATTATAGCCCAGTATGCGGTTGAGAGGACCCAACAACGCACCCGGACTGCCCCTACCGCCCAAACTCCCCTGAGAATTTCCGCCCGCCATTTTCCCATTCCTATACTTCCCCAGCCAAATAGACCTAGGCCTCAACTTAAGTGTCATGTGTGTAGTACTTCCCGTGTGAGACCCACCACTCAGAGAAAAGACACCCACTATGAGTGTGTTGAGTGTAACGTGGGTGTCTGCATTCACTCTTGTTTCAGTGAATATCACACCTTGATGCAGTACTAATATGGTGTGAATGCGATATGGCGCTCATACTCAGGGAAAAATGCGACATACAGGCGCTCAGTGTAAATATAAGGCCCGAAAATATGTAAACAGTAATATAAAGCGAAAAAGGTGTAATGTAAGTGGAAAATTATTATCTAAGTGCATAAGTATATTCTAAGTCGAAACATTCTTAGCAAGCGCATATAGAAGCAATATTCTGATGTTCAGTGTAATAAATAAGGCCCGTAAATATGTACATAGTAGAATAAAGTGGAAACACTTGTAATGTAAGAGGAAAATTATTATTTAAGTGCATAAATATAATCTAAGTTGAAACATTCCTAGCGTGTGTATATAGATGTGATATTCTGACGCTCAGTATTATAAATAAGGCCCGTAAATATGTAAATAGTAGTATAAACTGGAAACGGGTGTAATATAGGTGGGGAAGTGCACTTGAAGTGAAGAAATAAAATATAAGTTGTAGCGAGTGTGCTTGCTACGTGAATATGCGCTAGCATTTCACTAAATATCCTCGTAAGGAATGTAAATAAGTGAAAACATTTACATTGGTTGAAGAATGGGTCAATGTCATGAAAACAATAATATGAAAGAAAAAAAAATGTAATGTACTTTGAGAGAAGATTCATAGCAAATGCGCTTAGTAGGCAGATATGCACAATAATTATGCTAAATATCATCGTAATGAATGTAAACAGCTGAAAACATTTACATAAAGTCAAAAATGGCAAAATGTCATTGAAACAGTAATATGCAAGTAGAAAAAATTATGTTTCCTGAAACAAGAAACTTAGTAACTAGCGTGTAACCAAAATGACAAAACTCGCTATGCTCGCGCAATGGAATAAGGCTTATTTTTCCTATATATCTCATTGAGAACCATTACTTTGTTATTGTGATTGTTTATTAGTTCCAAATCAATAAATGTAAACGTGTTGTTTGTTGATTCTCCCAAAATTACTTACCAAAGAAAACGAGAGAGCCTAACACGTTAATGACAGAATAAGATACCTGATGCAGGGAGGCTCACCTGTTCTGACTACTTATGGACCCCGGTAAGCCCTTTCTTGGTTATTTTTCTTTGTTTCTCAACAAAAGCGGAGGTTTTAGGCAAAAAAAAAAATCCAAAATAGTTCGGGATTGGGGGGTATCGGAGGGTGGAAATCGGTCGGGACGTGACGGGTTAAGAGGAGCCTGTGGAGTCACATGGAGAGACAGGCTGACAAATGAGGATATAAAGGAGCATTGTTGTGTTGATGTGGATGTGATATGAAGCGTTAAGAGGAACACACTGAGGTGGTTTGGCCATGTGGAGAGGATGGAGGATGAGAGACTGACGAGGAGAGTTTATGTAAGTGAGGTGGAGGGGGGTAGAGGGAGGGGGAGGCCGAAGATGAGATGGAGGGATGGAGTGGAGAGATGTATGAGAGAGCGGGGTGTGAGTTGGGAGCAGGGCATTGAAATGGCGGGGGACAGGGCGAGGTGAAGGCGATTTGTTTGTGGCCACCCCGTATGGAATTAAAGCTTTTGGCAATAGATAGATAGATAGATGGATGGATATACCTAATTACCTTTCATACTTAGATTTCTATTGTGATAGCTTGTACATTTTTAGTTCTGGTAATTATTTATATGTCTTGCCTTTGAATTATTGTCATTATTAAAACCCTTCCCCCAGCACTTCTTTGTCTAGCATTTCTTCAGACATCCAGGCCAACCCATCACCTGTACTTCACTTCCATTTTAACATTGTCACAAACAAATGATTATTATTTTTATTTTTTGCTGATGTAATAATCAAATTCTAACTTTCTTTAAAATTAGTACGTCTATATTACAGTACAATACATTATTTTTATTATACTGTTCTCCTTGTCTCTTACTTTGCCATGTATAATATCTCTTACTTTAAGATTTTTTCTTTCATTGTCTTTTCTCGCTTGTACACCATTTCACCATTTTCATATCAAATGGTAACCCCCCCCAAAAATAAAAAAGAACGTACTTGCTTCTTCATCTGTTCTTTGACTGTTTTCATTTCTTTGCTTCTGATATTAATGTTTTTTAAATTTCACTCTTTTCTTCCGATTCAAGTCCCTCTTCACTACTGTCCCCTAGCATCTCTCACTCTCCTTGAACCACCATGTTGACTTCTTCCCTTCCTCTGCCATCCTTACTGACTTGAACTGAATTTTGCCTTGCCTTGTCCCACCCTTTTGATACTTCTCAACCTCCAAACTCCCTCAATCTCTTCCTCCCAGCCATTTCTTTCTGAATCAAATTCCATAATCAATAAACTTGCTTTCTTTGTCTCTTTTCTCTCAGTTCTATTCTTGATTTCATCTTCGTTATCTCCAAACACTATTACTTACTTTTTACCCACTGAAACACCAGGCGCCATAATTTGGTTATATAGTTACCACCCACGTAGTAAATGGTTTCCTGGTGTACAGGAATCCATTTGGCTTGTCGCTCAGTGTTGAGTTACCCATAGGCAGAAGGAAGTGGAAAGAATGAAGGAAAGACAGAACAGGAGGGAAGGGAGAGAGGAAAGGGCAGACACCCAAAGCAGCACTATATCGAGTGAGTGGAAAATGAGCGCCCCCACCTAAGTTTTATGTATTTTTGCAATTTCATAACATTATAATTATTATTCTAACTACTAAAGGGCATCAGGAAGCATGTTAACACATATTTGTGGAGAGTTTGAGGCCTGTACCTGTATTAGTTTGAAAGTCATAGCCCGGAAACGATTTTTAAAAATATTTTCATTATAAAAAAAAAGAATAATAATAATAATAAGACACAACATTGTACTAGTCAAAAGGCACCAGTTCACAATCAGGCACATAAGTATGTGAAATTTCATGGCACTACAGTGAATACTTATGGAGTTTGGCCTCAGATTTTTTCCATAGGGAGCATTGAAATCTCTGATTCCCCCCCCCCAAAAAAACAAGAAAACCTACATAAGACAACATTCTACCTGTCAAAAACCACCTTAACTATGTGAAGTTTCATATATCTATAGTTAATAATTTCTGATATTTGCTCCGGAAACGAAATCTCTATGCCACCTATTCCTTTGATCCCAGTGATAACAATACCCTCCTCTGACTTCATCACGTGAAGGGTGGAAACTATATCAATGTACCTACAACGCCGATATTCACAGGGTATGTTTATTCTAAAGTAGCCAGATTCTCGCCATCGTCCCAGCCGATTTTTCCCCTACATCTCAGGTTACTTCACTTAGTCCTAAAGACATGAATCAACAGAGTATTTCAACGACTGAATTGTTATGGCAGATTTTCTGCACACGCATTAATACTCTTAGGGTTCTATGACTCACTCTCAGTTGAATAAAATCATCTGGGGGTGGGAAGTGAAATATTATAAGACTTCATTGTATAATGAAGTATATTAAAACTAATCACACTGAATGAAACAAGAAAAAAGTCAGGCAGTAGCAAGAATAAAAGGACTTGCACTAAAAGTTACAGCCTGATGAAGGTCTCATTTCGGCAGCGAATTGATTATTTGAGAGATTGGCTGCAAGCCAGTTGAAAATATCGACACTGATAAAATTTGTACTGTGAGAATACGCGAGTTTAAAATAGAGAAATATCGTGTGGAGACAGCTTTGCCATCACATATCGTCCATGTTGAAAAATACAATGCATCGATTTGGCCGTAATACGGAAAATATTAAGCAATTTCCCAAACACTGTAAAGGGATGGACTGTCTTACTTGTGGTACGTTTCATAGTTAGTGTAAAATCTAACCCAAACATTGTTCAGCAAATGTTGGATGCAATGTCATTTCCACACAATATTTTTTCTGTTTTAAACCCTTTTTATATTTTTATTTTATTTTTTGCTGATATTGATGTCAGTATTTTCAACTGCCTTGCAGTCAAACACTCGCAAGAGGCAAATAATTGACTAGTAGGAAACTGTCCGAGTAATTCCAGAATTAATTTCTGAATGAGGAAGCTTAGAGATATGGCGGTGAGCGTTGATGGTGGTGGTGATGGTGGTTAGAGAGGGAAGGAAGGGTGGAATAGCGTGGTTGTGGTGTGAGGATGATGATTATGATGATAATGGTGAAGATAATGACTGTTGCTTTGGAGGATGTTGTGCTGTGACTGGTTGTGCTAGTGGTGTGAAGGAAGAGAGGAGAAGGTGATGATATTGTGATGGTTAAGGATTTGAGATGATGATGATGATGATAATGAGGGGGTGATGGTGGTTTCCTGCAGTCCACTGGGTTGGCTACCAGATGAGTCAGGGGTTACAACAACAATAATAGTTTGGTGGTGGTGGTGATAATGGTACGAAGAAGAGGCGTGGTGGTGTGTGGGAGTTGTCATGATGATGGCAGCAAGAATTATATATAAAAAAAATCTCTCAGAGTCAAGTGGTTAATCAGAATTTCTCCCAGGGCGGGTCAGGAAGTTGGCTAATCACGTGGACAAGGCGGCTGATTCACCCAAACCATTTTTTTTTTTTTTTTTTTTTTTTGAGGGGGGGAGGGAGAGCGTGAGCAACAAGGGAGAGGGGGATGTGCGTTTGGGGTGGAGTTGTGTATTTACTTATTTGTGTTTATCTATTGTTGTTCTATAGGATTGAGTTAAGCTTGTGTTGTCACGCCTCGAATGATATAATCATCCAGTTTTGCTTTGGAAGCATGGATATTCTTTGAACAAACCACATTCTCATCCAATTATTCCGTTTATACTTCTGTTCGGGAGGCTTTGTTTTCTTACATCACACAAGCCAGTTAGGATCTTTAATTCAAAACTGTGTCCTTCCGTTCGCCCCTCATCCTTTGTGATAAACTCATATCAGTGTTCTCCGTACCATGCGTACACTTTTACAGCATTATCATATTTGTTCCTGTACTGTTGTCAGTTTCAGCCTTTACAGTCTCTCTTCATACTGCAAATCCCTTAAACTTGATATCATTTTTGTAGCCGCTCTTTGGACCTGCCCCACGTTATTTACAGTATATGTTTGTGTGGTGAGACCTCACCACGCATGCATATTCCAGTCTTGACCTTAACATTGTCATTATCAACATACCTAACATTTCCTCACTCATATAATTAAATGTTGTTGTTATGTACATTAACAGATTACATTCTCCACTAATTATCATATTTATTAGGTAAATAAAAAAATATTTAAAGATGGGGAACAGGGATCGCTAAAAAATGTAAACAAATAAGGAAGGACCGCCGGATAGCATGCAAAATCTGCAGGGTTTCATATAATGTAAACCCACAAATTCCTTTTACTCTTGTATGAACAGTCTGTAAAGAGTCAAAAATAGGGATTTGTGGATTTACATTGTCAACGTTACTTGAATCCTTTCTGGTTTTGCGGGTACTCCAGCGACCCTTCCTTGTTTATTTACTTTTTTCAGCAAACCCTATTTCCCATTTTGAAATTATTTCTTTTATTTACCTAGATTCCTTACTTTTTTATAATTCATTTACGAATGAAACAATCAATATTCTTGCGTTTCCGTTACCATTAAAGCTTTTATGTTATGACATTAAACATTTGGCATTTTCTATTCATTTTCATTGCTGTGGTGTTGTGGCTTTGCACACACTGATTGTTGGTTGTTATAATAACTTATGGTCGCCATTTTGTTTACTGTAGTTGTAAGGCCTCTTACAGTAGACACTGAGTGTTTCAGAATCTCTGTATTTTGCACGCTGATTAAACAAAGATAATTTTTAAGAAGTTGTATTGAGTAAAATCTGAAATGCTGCATCTGTACCTTCAAATTGATTACAAGACTGAATTAAAATCTGCAGTTGTGCGCTTTTCACAACTATTTGAATAACATTGAGTATTTTTTTGTGTGAAATTGAAAATGCAACATCACTACATTAGTTACATTAATAACTGATGTAGGGGGCATTTCTTGTGCTTTCCCCATGCCCTCCTCGTCCTCTTTCTCTGCCTCTTCCTCGTCCCCCTCCACCATTTCTTCCTCTCCTCCCTTCTCTGCACCCCCCTGCAGTTGACTCGTGAGATGATTACTGTTACGATGAATTCCATTAACATTAAATAACTGATCCATGTTTGGCGTTAGTTCGCTTTAAGAAATGGTCACGATATCACAGCGTAGTCACTTCCAATTAGACTGCAAAGCACAAACCAATGCTTTTCAGTTGTCTCACATGACGTCTACACACAAGCCTGCTGGGATTTCACGGATGAACCCAAAAAAAAAGCATTATAAAGTCTTGAGTTAACAATCAATGTAACTGTAAAATCGCATTGATGTTAATTACGCAAAGACCTTTCCCACAATGGCGCTCCATTGCCCCCGTAAGTAATCTACTAGCTTGAGTTTTCCACTTTCAAATAACGTAGTACAATATATAATTTAATAAAGTCACGCTGCTAGTGATGCACTACTGATACTTGACAGCAATTCCGTACTTGAATGGCTTCTCGCGTGCTTGCAATGGCGTAAAGGAATCTCTATGTATCCGGAAGTTAGATGATAATCTTTCCATCAGGTATTTTATAACAGGTCATGGACACGCACAGTGACCCATTAAGTAGGACTGACTAGTTTTTATTCCGAAACACCGAATATATTTTCTTGTAGACCTGTGAAACAATAAAATGAATAATGATAATATGAACAAACTGGCAAATTTCGAATGTACCAAACTTTTTTATAACACTTTTCCACATTGTCAGTGCTCGGCTGACCTAAACTATTGAAAAGGAACCCTCTGGATGTTGTTTCAAGAATTAGTTTGCTTTCTAACATGATTTTTAGGTGACTGTTCTATTAGGGTTTTCGGCAAATTCCTGGGCGCTCCCTATTATGAACCACTACTTTGGTTCATGGTATGCTTCTCGACCGGTAATCACTGCTTCATTATTATACCCAATTCTTTCTCCTGTGTAGCTCTGTTAAAAAATCTTCATTTCTCTTTTTATAATCCTAATTTGGTCTTCTCTTACTGCCCATTTCACTTACATTAGATTTACTGCAGGTAACATCAATATTCCATGACTGGTTTCAATTATGTAGCTGATCCTAATCCCCCTGCAAATATCTATAAATATATGCATCTAAAAGTTTCTTAATGATTTTTGCATTATTAGCAAACACATTCATATATCATTGAACTTCACTGGGCATATCATTTACGTATATCAAGAACATAATGGGGCTAAAACTGCTCCTTGGGGCACTTCACGTATCACTTCCTTCCATGTTGAAAATTTGTCTTTAATCATAGTTCTAAGCTTCCGGCTGGTGAGGTAACTCCTCATTCATTTTAACAAAGCACAATCCGTGACACCATTAACTTTTTTACTTTCCACATCAACCTCTCAAATGGTACTTCATCAAATGCTTCCTGAAATCCACTTAAATACAATCCACCCACTCATCTCTTTCCAGTAACTCACCAATAACTTTCATAAAAAGTCAGGTTTTTGAAACATGAAGTATCTTTTCTGAAACAAAGTTTCCTGGAGGTTATTGTCTTATTTTTCTCTAAATGAGCAACTCATCTCATCCTTATTATTTTTTACACAATTTGCAATTTACAAATCTGAGCCTTCTTTATCTTTGCACAGTTGTTGACTTTATACACGGGTTTTATTCGCCCCTGTTTAGAGTACAACTCTCATGTGTGAGGAGGCTCCCAACATACAGCTCCACTCAAAAAGGTGGTCAAAGGCTTTTCGTCTCATAACCTTTCCTGCTCATACTGGCGCTCTTCAACCTCTGTCTCTTTGCTGCACTGTTGCATCTTTGTCTCTATTGCTGCACTGTTGCATCTTTGTCTCTATTGCTGCTTCAATGGTCACTGCCCCTCTGTGCTGTCTGGTTACATCGCTCCACCACTACAGCGGACGTGTAGCACCGGGTTAGCAACAAACTATCATCCCTTTTCTGTCCAGCTCAATAATGCAAGAGTTAACCGTGACTCCCAATCCTTCATGTATGAAACAAGTCAACTCTGGAACTTTCTCCCTCTGTATTTCCTACTGCCTATGCTCTCCTGTCTTTGAAATGCAGTGTGTTCAGCCGCCTCGAAATGAACGAATCTTGAATTTGGCTGTTATCTTTTTTTTTCTTTTTTTTTCTTGGAGGGAAGAATCTTGTGGGCTCCTGGCCTTTGCATCCTTCTTTCATGCATTAATAAAGTACCTATAAGTGACACTGGTCTATAGTTTAACCCGTCACGTCCCGATTTTGCACCTCCAATACCCCCCAATCTCAAGCTATTTTGGATTTTTTTTTTTTTTGGCTAAAACCTCCGCCTTTGTTGAGAAACAAAGGAAAATCACCAAGAAAGGGCTTACCGGGGTCCATGAGTGGTCGGAACAGGTGAGGTACCAAGCGCCAGGTATCGTATTCTGTCACTGATGTGAGGCTCTCACGTTTTCTATGATAGGTAATTTTGGGAGAATCAACAAAGAACACATCTACATTTATTGATTTTGAACTAATAAACAATCACAACACCAATATAATGGTGTTCCATGATATATATCAGAAAAATAAGCATTGTTCCATCGCGCGAGCATAGCGAGTTTGGTCATATTGGTCACACACTAGTTGCTAAGTTTCTTGTTTCAGTAAGCATATCATTTTTTCTACTTATATAATAATGTTTCAATGCCATTTTCCCATTTTTTACTGTATGTAAATGTTTTCAGCTGTTTTCATTCATTACAATGACATTTAGCATAACTATTGCGCACATCTGCTTACAAAGCGCACTCGCTATGACTCTTCTGTCAACATACATTATCATTTTTCCACTTTCATAGTATTGTTTTTTTTACACTTAACCTTTTCTCAACCAGTGTAAATGTTTTAACTTATTTGCATTCCTTACGAGGGTATTTAGCGAAATGCTAGTGCATATTCATGTAGCAAGCCACTTGCTACCACTCGTGTTTCAACTTCTACTTTCTTTCTTCACTCCCAATATACTTCCCCACTTACATTACACCCGTTTCCACCTTATACTACTATTTACACATTAATGGGCCTTATTTATTCCACTGAGCATCAGAATATCGCATCAAAATACCCTCGCTAGGAATGTTTCGACTTAGGTAATATTTATACACTTACATAATAACTTTCCACTTACATTACACCCGTTTCCACTTTATACAACTATTTACATATTTACAGGCCTTATTTATTCCACTGAGCGTAAGAATATCGCATCTATATACACTTCCTAGGAATGTTTTGACTTGGAATATATTTATTCGCTTACTTAATAATTTTCCACTTATATTACACCCGTTTCCACTTCTATACTATTATTTACATATCTATGGGCCTTATAATTACACTGAGCGTCTGTATGTCGCATTTATTCCTGAGTATGAGCATCAAATCGCATTCACACCAGATCAGAACTGCATCAAGGTGTGATACTCACTAAAACAACAGTGAATGCAGAGACCCACGTCACACTCAACGCACTCATAGTGGGTGTCTTTTCTCTGAGTGGTGGGTCTCACACCGGAATTACAACACACATGATACCTGCACTGGGATCTAGGTCTATTTGGCTGGGGGAGGTATAGGAGTGGGGAAATGGTGGGTGAATATTCTCAGGGGAGTTTAGGCGGCAAGGGCAGTGCGTGTGCGTTGCTGGGGCCTCTCGACCGCATACCTTTAAAAAATCTCACGTGTAAGCACCCTCACAAACCCATCAAATGTTTCCTGAACTCCTGTTGTCATGGCATGCAGGTGGTGGCAATTGAGGGCAGATATGTCTAGCAGGTGAAAGAAGAGCTTCTTGTACCACTTCATCGTGGTCCTGGCACACTCGACAGAGGATATCATGGAGTGGTGAAAGAAGAGCTACTTGTACCACTTCGTCGTGGTCCTGGCACACTCGACAGTGGATATCATGGAGTCTGACTGGTCCACCAGGCACATGTTGATGTTATAATCAAGGACACACTCAGTTTTCCAGATGTGGCGCCTCCTCTCGCTGCGGTAATCCACGGACTCTGTACGGTGCATGAAGGGGCGGTGAACCGTGGACAATAGGCTGGCATCTCAGTTGTGGTTCCACACTGTAGCTAGGATATTGTTAGCCTGGAAGAAGGCCATCTCATTTTTTTCTAGTTTCTCCCCCATCTTGACCATGTGATGCCGGTTCACCTTGATGGTACCACAGATTCCAGTGTCATGCCGGTGTAGATAATGTGCGAGAAGAGGGCTAGTGTACCAGTTATCCAGGTAAAGGACGTGACCACGATGAAGGTAGTCTTCAATCATTGTCTTTGCCACTGCTCCAGACAGTCCAATACTCCGATCCTCTATTATGTCTGTCTGTGCACCGGTGTACAAGACTATGTCTTGCACATGACCAGTCCTACAGTCACACATAACAAAGATCTTGAACCCAAAATGGTGCCTTTTGCTGGGTATGTACTGCCGAAAGGAAATATTGCCTCTCCACAACACCAGACTCTCGTCTATGACAAGGTCTCTATAGGGATAAAATAAGGTACTGAATGTTTGCTGTAGATGATCAAAAACCAACCTAATTCACCTCATCTTATCTGTGTCATTTGCATCGGGAGGATCATCAGCATCGTAAAAGTGGAGGCTGCTTAGAATTTTCTGAAACCGATTACGGCTCATACTTTTGCCAAGTATTGGTGTCTGCATGATAGGGTCCCTTGTCCAGTATGCTGGAATTCTGTTCTTACATATAACACCCATCAAAAGTACCATGACAAAAAACAAAAACATTTCTGTAAGGGAGACAGGTTAATCATAAATGATGGAATGCCTGCTCCTTGTGCCCAGTCTTTCACTCTCATAGAGCTGGCTGCTAGCAAAATGTTGGTTTGTTCCATTATTTGCTCCAAAAAACCCTCACTGAAAAACAAGTGGAAAAAATCCAGGCTGGTGGAACTACAGTGAATTCCTGGAGCCGTGCAGCTAGTGCGCCCCTGCTCAGTGAAGGGGTGAATGATCGGAGAAAAATTACTGCCATCCTCCAAATTCCAATTCACATAACCCTCGCCCCCATCGTCGCCTTCATCGGGGTGGGGAGGAGATGCTGGTGGGGGAGGTTGGGGAGGAGCAGTGCGGCGGGCTTCCCCACTCACACTCCTCTTCCCTTGGTCTTTACCATTCCCTCTTCCCTTACCCTTACGGCCTTGGGGAACATCAGGGGGCTGTGGGGAGGAAGTCTGGGAATATTGGGGAGCATAAGACGTTCTGGGGAGTGGTTCTTCCTCACCTTCCCCCTCCATCACCACACCACGTGATTCATCACGCACCCTCACTGCCCCACGTGATACGCCCCACCGCCTCACACCACCACGGGAGAGCGATGACTCACTCCCGCCACTCTCACTTTCAATTGTCGCCCCAGAACTTTCTATTTCACTCCCCACTCCCTCCACTCAGCTTCCACCCTCCCCAAACAAAACACTAGGCCCATACCTGCTAGGACGACGTGCTGTGTGCTCGGGGCTGCGATGAGTGATAATTTCACAGCCGTACCACATGGCAGCACATCCCATGGCTCCGTCCTCATATTCGTCCTCATCCTCGTCCTCAAAAACATGCTCCACATCACGTAGGGGTTGTCTGGAAGTGGTTGCACGCTGTTTTGGGGCAGGCTGGCCCTCTCTAGCAGCACAATAGGTCACGTAGCGCCACTTCCTGGGGGACGGGACCTCCTCATCACTGCTGCTTGTTTCCTTCTCCTCTGGTTGGACATAATCTTTGTCCACCACCTTGTCATCGAGTGGCGAATCACTGTCGCCTGTGAAGGTATCCAGGGCGGCTTGGATTTCCTCCTCTGAGAGACCTTTGTGCGCCATGTCTGACCTGGGTCACTGCAAACAGGTGAGTGACCGGGCCGAGGGTTAGTGTGGGTAGCGCGGGGTCGCCGAGTGTCCCCGCTTGGTGGCAGGTAGGGGAAGGTTGCGCGACCCTACTTACCAAAAATCAAGTGCGAGATTTGAAAATTGTGAAAACTATGAACCTTGCAATTGCACGACATACCAGTACGTCAACAGGACTGACAGTTACATAATGTTGCAACATAGTCATGTGTTGACAGGACACCTCGGGTTAATGGGTCTCCCCTGCTGCCACTCTTATATAATGGTACTATATTTGGTCCCTTCCAAGCTCTTCGTAGATCTCCTACATTATAGAACATTCATTATCTCATATATGGGTTTAACTAACTCTTCAGCACATTCACAATTACACGAACAGAAATGTCAGCTCCCATGGCTTTGGTTACATCCAGTTTTTCATTAATTCGAAAAGTTCATTGGGTTCAAATTTAACATATTTTATTTACAATACTCTTATGATTTATTTCTGTCTATCTATTACCAGATGCCTCAATCCCATAAGGGGTAGCCACAAACTAATCGCCTCCACGTTGCCCTCCCCAATGCCACTTCTCTGCCTTGCTCCCAACTCACACCCCCCTCTCTCATAAAACTCTCCACTCAATCCTTCCATCTCATCCTCAGTCTCCCCCTCCCTCTCGCCCTCTCCACCTCACTCGCATACACTTTCCTAGTTAGTCTGTCGCTCTCCATCCTCGCCACATGGCCAAACCACCTCAATGTATTTCTCCTAACGCTTTCTGTCACATCCACATCCACACCGCAGCATTCCTTCACTTCCTCATTTGTCAGTCTGTCTCTCCATATAACTCCACATGCACCTCTCAAATAACTTATTCCACTGCTGTCACTCTTGACTTGTGTCCTTCCAACAAGGTCCAAGCTTCACTTCCGTACGTGAGGGTTGGTATCACAGTACTGTCATGCAGTGACTTTTTTACTTCCACGCTCACTTCCCTATTCCTTATCACTGCTTTCAAAGAACCAGCGACATCACTTCCCTGTTGTATCCTTTCAAGCACTTCACCCTCTAAACTTCCATCCTTACTCATTACACTACCCAAGTACTTAAACACGTTTACATTTATTTCCGGTCTCTGAAAATCCTCTTCCAATTAAAATACTGTTTGGAATTTCTCATTACTTTAATAATATTACAGATGTATCCTCTTTCATGTTCTTTATTATCTTTTATTCGGATAATTCTATCTTTAATTTTCATTTTTGCTCTTTATACACCTGTAAAACAATATTGGAGTACGTCTACATTTATCCACTATATTCTGTTCATATTTAGCTGCTTCATCTCTTGTCACAAAATCATTTCTTAATTTTTAATCTCTCCCATGCTGATTTACTCTTAATATTCCATACACTATTCCACGATTCGTTCCTTTAATCCGTCGCTACTCAACCTCTATCATTAAACCATTCCTTTTCTTTCTCGAATTTAGTTCCTACTGTATATGGGAACATATTTACTAACACCCTCGATGTATGCTTCCTTAACCCTTTAACCGCGGGCATTGTTTTGCCCCGACTGGCCTCTCCCGCGGGGGTTCCAGGCAAAATGTAAACAAATTTTAAACCTTTATAACTCTGCACAGAATAAATCTAGAGCGAAAAATAAGGTATCATTAGAAAGTACTAACCTTCGGCTTTGCAATGATGTAGGTTTCATGATTTTGTTGACTATCACTGGATGGGCAGTGCCATTAGAAGTGAGCGATCTAAAATCACTATTTTTCGCTCACACACCATTACTAAATGCCAACCTCATTCTCATAATAATATTATAAACATATATGAACACTGCACATACGATAAACACCCACTCTGTATTCACTGAGGCAGGTAAAAGGCACTGTAATTGCCCGCACTTCACTGCCACATCAGCGGTGTTGTCACTCACACAGCTGGACAGATACTGATGCGTGTTTGGTCAGGGGTGGGGTGGGGGGCCCGGGGGGTGGGAGGAGGGAGGTGGGGGTCGGCCGGAGTGAAAGAACTTAATAGCTACTCTCCCTTGAAACAATTGGCGCACGGAAAAAATGCATGGTATTCAAAATATTCACAAACATTCGAGAATGACACCCGCGGTTTGGTCCAGTTTTTGCAATGTCATTCTGGGATGACACCCGCGGTTAAAGGGTTAAGTTGAAGGTATTAATTTTCCACATCCTTTGCCTCATGAAAGTATCCCCAGTCATATTCTCTGGAGTATATTCTCAAAGCAAAAAGATTTGCTAAAATTGTGGCAATTTTCCCATGGTTTTTATATTTCATCTTTCCAGTTAACAAGTTCAAGTAGTATATGATAAATCTTACCTCAGTGACAATAGTACTTTATATTTTGGAACAATTTGGAGCTTTTGCAAAAGCAAGCTCTAACATCGAGTGTTTATCATCATCTCTTGTTCTTGCACTTTCCTTAAAATTTGGGAACAGCAAATTATCTACATAGCCAGTTCATATAATTTACAACTTAATGTATTGGTGTTATTACCTGCATTACTTTTCTCCAGTTAACCTCATTACAGTGAACATCTCCATTTAAAACTAATCCTTATCTTCTCTGTACCAGTTTTTCTAGCTATATCAACATATTTCTACTTATTACTTCATATACTTCATCATTTCAAGTTCTTTTTCCAGGTGGCATATAAGCTACTACTATATCAAGGATTGTGTGGGTAATGTTAAAAGTCGGAATACAAATGTGGGCGATTGTGTGTGTGTATGCTCCAAATCAAGATCGTGCAAGCAGAGTGAGAGAAGAGTTCTGGACAAATGTGGAAGTGTGCATGGAAAAGTTTGGAAGGAATGAGAGTGTTTTTGATTGGTGATAATATGAATGGTAAAGTAGAAATGTGAAGGTGGATGGAATAGTTCATGAGTGGGGTGTCCTTGCTGAGACAGATGAGAATGGCAGTGCGTTAGTGGACATAATTATGTGCCGGGAGAGGGTTGGTGATAGCCAATACCCTCTTCAGGCACAGAATGATCCAAGGAATACATGACGAGTGATGAGTAGGGTGAGTGGTGAACTGAATGAAGGGAAGGCAATTATTGATTATGTGTGTGTGGATGAAAGGATGTGAAGATGTGTAATGGATGCAAGAGCTTATAGAGGTTGGGGGAGTGGATTTTCTGACCACTACGTGGTGGTGGCCAGAATCAAGATCCAAGGAAGATGGAGAAATAGAAGAAGGGAAGGACGGGAGGAAGGAGCAGTTGCAAGGAGAGTGGAAAGGTTACAAGAGGATGAGAAAAAGGCGGAATATAAGAGACAAGTGGAGGAACGATTGGGCAAATATGAAGTGGAGCAGATGGGGGACGTGGAAGGTGTGTGCAGGATATTCACAGAAGAAATACATCCAGAATGTGATGTGGTGTGTGGGATGAAGAGAAGATGGAAGGGCATGCAAGGAACAGCATGGTGGAATGAAGAGGAGAGACAGGCTGTGGCACAAAAGAAGAAAGCATACAATGAATGGATGAGAAACAGGAGCGTGGAAGAAATTGAGAGGCAGAAGAGAGGGTTATATGTAGAAAGGAAGAGAGGTGAAAAGGCTAATACGAGAGAAAGAAGAGAGTGGATGAGGAATTTGGAAGGAATTTGAGTGTGAAATGGAGGGACTGTAAGAAAATGTTCTGGAAAGAGGTGAAGATAGTAAGACAGGGTGGCAGTGAAGTTACTAGGGGAGTGAAAAATAAAAATGGTAGATTACTAGTGGAGAAGGGAGAAAAAGTGAGCAGATGGAGAGAACACTTTAAGGGATTCTTGAACATAGAGAATGGAAGAAATGCGAGTATAAGTGGTTGGGGAATGGCTGGGAGAAGGAGGGAGGTGAGAAGATAGGAAGAAATCAGCAGGATAGAAGTTGTGGAAGCAATGAAGAAAGTCAAAATGGGGAAAGCCCCGGGAATTGATGGAGTGTGTGGTGAATTGGTGAAGCACGGGGGAGAGATAGTAATAGTATGGATGTGGAAGATGTGCAGATTGGCCGGGGAGGAAGGTAGAGTCCCGGAGGATTGGAAGTCAGGTATAATTATTCCTTTGAGCAAAGGGTAAGGGGAAGAAGAAGTGTGTGGTAATCATAGGGGCATTTGTCTTCTTATTGTAATAGGAAAAGTGTATGGTAGGATATTTATTGACAAACTTAGGGATATAACAGAGGAATTAGTTGGAGAAGAACAGGGAGGCTTTAGGAAGGGAAGAGATTGTGTAGATCACATATTCATTCTTAGATCTTTAGTGGAAAAGTTCCTAGAGAAGGAAAAGAAGTTGTATGCGGCCTTCATGGATCTGGAAAAAGCATATGACAGGGTTGATAGACAAGGATTGTGGAAAGTATTAAGAATATATGGAGTAGATGGGAAGTTACTGAATGCTGTGAAGAGTATGTATGATGGTGCTAAGGCTGCAGTCCGTGGGGATGGTGAACTGAGTGAATTTTTCTCTTTGACGGTTGGGTTGAAACAGGGATGTGTCATGTCTCCATGGTTGTTTAATCTGTACATGGATGGGGTAATAAAAGAGATACCAGGTAGGGAAGTGGATGTTGGAGTGGCCCTAGTGAGAGAGGGTGGTGTTTGGAAACTCCCTGTACTGTTGTTTGCAGATGATACTATGTTGTTATGTGAAGACGATGCGGAGTTGCAAGGCTTGGTGGATGAGTTTGGAAGAGTGTGTAAGAAACGGAATCTAAAGTTGAATGTAGGGAAGAATAAAGTGATGGTCTTTGAGAGAGGTGGAGCTAGTGAATGTACACCCACCAAAAAAATTGTCGTTACCTCTGAGTGCGATGAACTCTGAAATTATTTGTAAGTGAAACTGTGTTCATTTGGTGCTGGTAGAAGTTCAGAACCCTTGGTCCTTATGTCCTAATGTATCACACCAAAAGGGCAACGAATATTTTTTTTTGTGGGTGTTCAGTGAGTCTGGATGGTGAGGAGGTGGAAAATGTGAGTATGATTAAGTAATTGGGGAGTGTGATGAGTAAAGATGGAAGTTTGGAGGGTGATGTGCTTGAAAGGGTACAACAAGGAAGAAAGGTTGCTGGTTCCTTGAAAGGAGTGATAAGAAACAGGGAAGTGAGCAAGGAAGTGAAAAAGTTATTGCATGACAGTATTGTGATATCAACTCTAACGTATGGAAGTGAAGCTTGGACGTTGTTGGTAGGACACAAGAGTGACAGCAGTGGAAATTAGTTATTTAAGAGAAGCCTGTGAAGTCACATGGGGAGACAGGCTGACAAATGAGGATATAAAGGAGCGCAGTGATGTGGATGTGGATGTGATAGGAAGCGTTAGGAGGAACACGCTGTGGTGGTTTGGCCATGTGGAGAGGATGGAGGGTGAGAGACTGACGAGGTGAGTGTATGTGAGTGAGGTGGAGAGGGCGGCAGAGGGAAGGTGAAGCCGAGGATGAGATGGAGTGAGTGAGTGGAGAGGTATACGAGAGAGAGGGGTGTGAGTTGCGAGCAGGGAAGTGAAATGGCGGGGGACAGGGCGACGTGAAGGCGATTTGTTTGTGTCCACCCCGTACGGAATTAAGGCATCTGGCAATAAATAGATAGATAGATAGATAGGTATATCTACCTAATTACCTTTCGTATTTAGATTTATATTGTGATAGCTTGTACATTTTTAGTGCTTGTATTTTTTCTATGTCTTGCCTTTGAATTATTTATTGTCATTATTAAAAATCTTCCCCCAGCACTTCCTTGTCTAGCATTTCTTCAGATATCCAGGCCAACCCATCACCTGTACTTCACTTCCATTTTAACATTGTCACATAAACAAATGATTATTAATTTTATTTTTTGCTGATGTAATAATCTAACTCTAACTTTCTTTAAAATTAGTACGTCTATATTACAGTACAGTACATTATTTCTATTATACTGTTCTCCTTGTCTTTTACTTTGCCATGCATAATATCTCTTACTTTATGATTTTTTCTTTCATTGTCTTTTCTCGCTTGTACTCCATTTCACCATTTTCATATCAAATAGTAACAAAAAAAACAAAACAAAAAGAACGTAGTTGCTTCTTCATCTGTTCTTTCACTGTTTTCATTCTTTGCTTCTGATATTATTGTTTTTTAAATTTCACTCTTCACTAGTACCCCCTAGTACCTCTCACTCTCCTTCAACCACCATGTTGACTTCTTCCCTTCTTCTGCCATCCTTACTGACTTGAACTGAATTTTGCCTTGCCTTGCCCCACCCTTTTGATACTTTCTCAACCTCCAAACTCCCTCAATCTCTTCCTCCCAGCGATTTCTTTCTGTATCAAACTCCTTAATTAATAGACTTTTTTTCTTTGTCTCTTTTCTCTCAACTCTATTCTTGATTTCATCTTCGTTATCTCCAAACACTGTCACTTACTTTTTTCGATCTACGTTGTCTCTCACTATGTTCTCCCTCTTACTTATGCTGCTTCAGAATTCCGTTTTGCTTCATTTTCTTCTCTCTCCAATCTCTCCTTAGTCGTCTCTTGTTCCCCCATTATATAATTTTAAAAAATCTGTTGATTTCATCCACCTGCAATGCAGTCTTTATATTCTTCATTTCTATTTCCACCTCCTCTATTTTCACGTGACTTTCTCCGACACTTCTCTTTAATGCTTCATTCTTTTCCTTTAATTTCGTAATTTGACTTTCCGCCTTTGCTTTATATTCTACCAATTCTTCCTCAGCCTGCATCTTTCCCTCCTCAGTTTCATCCCTCTCAGCTAGTCTCTACTCCAGAGCAGTCAACCTTTCTTTGATATTCCAAACGAAACCCTTAGATTAACAAATTACCTGTATTATTCTTTCTAACAATTCTAACCTCTTCATAACCTCCCTCTCACCCACCACCCTTTTCTTTAAGTTTATCTCCATCTCCTTAGATTTACCCTGAAACCTTCAGATTCTGGGGATTCAGAATTCATCATTTTGCCGATAGATTTACCCTGTGCTGTAATTTTAGGTGTAGCTCCGGAGAACTGGGTGAACATAGCTGATGTAAACAAAGCCTTTGTTTTCTTACCAGTGTTTTATGGTCAGCTGACATTTAGAATAATTTTTACAATATAGATCATCCGTCTACATATTATCTCTGAGTCTGTTGATGTTTAAGTTAATGTGGAAACATATAATAACACAAATATAGTTCTCCTGTCCTACAAAGTAGATAAACTTATATGCTTGGTTCAGTGTATGTCCGAGTTCTCGGACGTGTGTGTGTGTGTGTGTGTGTGTGTGTGTGTGTGTGAAACTACTGAAACATATTTGTCTGATTTTACCCAAATTCGGTGGAAGGCTTAAGGGTTTGCCAAAGGGTAAATCTATTGTTTTTTAGAACACCAGGTTAAAGGTCAAGGTCACAGAAGTAAGTGTCAGTCTGATTATGAAATATCAACTTCAATAATTTTATCCAGTTTTAACCAACCTGGGAAGAAACGCTGTTAAAGTAAGAATTATTTTACTCAGTTTTGAGAACATCCAGTCATAGGATAAGATCAGTGTCCAGTGCTTGTATGCATTTGTTAACAAATTAACTTAACAGGTCTGGTCCGATTTTAACCAGTTTGGTGAAAGAACTGAGGGTGAGCGAAGAAGTAAACTCCCTGTTTTTGTGAACAATTGAAGAATGATCAGGGTCACAGGTTAAGGTCAATTTTGGAAGTTTACATTCGATTTAAGGTAACCTTTGTGGAAAAGTTGGAGATGTGGCGCAAATAGTAGGATTTGATTTTGAAAATAATCAAAGGTCAGGGTTACATGGGCAGGTCAAATGCCAAGGTTCCTGGGCAAGATGATTACAACAGTTCCAGTTAATTTGGGGCAAACTTGGTGGATGTGTTAAGTGTTAGGAAAAAAATGAAGGTATTCAAATGTGAGAACAAAGTTCAAAAACACGAGGCGAAATCAAATTTTAACCCGTGTGTGTGTGAAGAAAATAACGATAACCATTTTTATCTGAGCTGAATTAATTTTTTTGGATGACTCGAGGATCACTCAAAAGGATGACGTATTATCTTGAAGAATGAAAGGTTGAAGGTCCAGGTTGCATGGCAAGGCCAAAGTGAACAGTTTTTATTCGATTTAGGATAATACAAAGATTAACTGATTTCAGTTAAAGGCCAAGGCCACAGGGACAGACAAAAGATGAAGGTAACTGGGCCAGCCTAACTACAGACCTCAACTGACTTGAACCAAAGCTGGTGGAAGAGTTAAAGGTTAGGCAAGAATGAAATAATTCGACTCTGTTAATAAGCTCTCGAAAGCCAAGATCACAGGGCAAAGTCAAATGTCAGGTCCTAAGACCATCTGTTGGTGACGGGTGATACACTCTGTATGTGCTCAGTCATAAATTCTTCCTGCACGCAGAGTATTGACATGATTTCATTACTCTGTCGAGCATCCTACCGGCAATGAGGGTGATGAAAATAATCCCTTTAGTTCTAAGTCATTTTCTCCTGTGGTGAATATAAGCGTCTGATAACAGCAAGAAACGGTAATCTGAGAAAGGCGCCATGGTTGTAAGGGAGATGAGCAGCCAGGACTAACTTTCAGATTATAGTAATCTGAGACACAGTGACCACCCTGACAGATATCGGGAGCGTGAGATTAATGCAATGAAAAGGAGAAAGGTTCCAGTGCTGCTTGGACATGGTAATACCGTCGGTGATATGAAACATGACTTTTTAAGCGAGCGAGCACACACACACACACACACACACACACACACACACACACACACACACATATATATATATATATATATATATATATATATATATATATATATATATATATATATATATATATATAAAGTTGTCAAAAACAACAAGCTCCGCTACTTAAAGTATTCCTGTACTTACAAACTGTTACTGAATTTAAGTATCCTTACCTGATTGTACTCGAATAAAAGTACAAAAGTATCTTGTTCAGATGTACATAAGTACTTCAAGTAAAAAGTTACCACTAAATTCTCAGTCAGTTCCAAGCTATAAAAATGCTTTCATTATACCCATGTTCGTTGCGCGCGCGCGTGCGTGCATGCGTGTGTTCTTACCTAATTGTTCTTACCTAATTGTATCTTTGCAGGAATGAGTCAAGCTCGTATTGTCCCGTGTCTTAGACCATATTTATCGTACATATCCTTAAATTTGTGAATTGTTTTGGCACACACTATTTCATTCGGTAGTGCATTCCATTGATCAATTGCTCTGTTTGGGAAACTGAATTTCCTTACGTCTTTATCACCTCTCTTCTTATGCAGTTTTTTGCAGTGTCCTCTTGCTGATGCTTCTCCATATGTTAAGTAATCATTTATGTCTATTTTCTCCTTTCCTGATATGCACTTATATAGCATTATCATGTCACCTCTTTTCCTTCTCTCCTGTAGTGTTGGTAGATTCAGTTTATTTAGTCTTTCTTCATAGCTTAGGTCCCTTAAGCTTGGTATCCATCTTGTAGCGGCCCTTTGAACTTTTTCAATCTTGTCTATATGCTTTTTGAGATGAGGACTCCAGACTACTGATGCATATTCCAGGGTTGGTCTAATGAATGATGTTATTATCCTTTTTAGCATGTCTTCATTTATGTATGTGAATGCTATTCTCATATCTGCAAGCAGTGTATACATGTTCCGTACCTTCTCGCTGATGTGTGTGTGTGTGTGTGTGTGTAATGCATCTGATTTTTAAAAACCAAACTTGGTGGAAAGGTTGGGGGATAGTCAAGTAGGTCTGTTGTTCAAAACAGATGAAAGGATTAGATAACAGGGTTAGGTCAAAATTTTACCCGACAAAGACAATTTTAATAGGTTTTATCCGATTCACCCCAGATTTGGAGGAAGAAATGATGGTATGGCAAGAATTAAATTACTTGATTTTTAGAACAGAGGACAGGGTCAATGGACAAAGTAAAATTTCGACTTAAATGTCTTGTGTGAAGAAAATAACTGAAACAGTTCTGATTTCAATCAGACTCTGCTGAAAAGCAACCGAGGAGTTGACAATTAATTATTAGAACACTGGGTTAAATGTCAAGGTCACATATTATTAATACGATATAAACCAGAGTTTGTGGAATGGTTCAGGATAGGACACGGCCAAAGAGATTCGATTCTGAGAACATAATTTAATTTCACCATCACAGGGCAAGGTCAACTCAGAGATCATTTATCCGATTTGAACCAAACTTCGTTGAAGAGTCACGGATTATGGAAGAATAAAGTAGGTCAGTTCTGACAGCACTTCTATTCTCCTAAGCCTCCTCTTCCTCCTTCTCCTCTTCTCTCCTCTTCTTCAAGCCAACAACATTTTTCATGAAAACATCACCATCTCCTTCCTATCTCTTTCCAACTTTTAGACTCGTTTTCAGCTGCAAGCGCCTTCTCATCATCCTGCTCCTCCTCCTCTTGTTTTTCTTCTTCTCCCCCTCATCCTCCTCTTCTTCTTCTGTTCCCGTTCTTCTTTTCCCCTTCTTCTTCTTCTTCTTCTTCTTCACCATCATCATCATCATCATCATCATCATCATCATCATCTTCTTCTTCTTTTTATCTCCTCCTAACTCCTTTCATTCATTCTTTTGCCCATTTTCTCAACATATACTTGTTCTTCTCTTTAACTTCTTACTTTTCCTCTTGCGTCTTCCCCCCCTCTCCCTCTCTCTCTCTCTCTCTCTCTCTCTCTCTCTCTGGAACCTCGGCAAAGCCAGTGATTCCTCTGAAATCCCGTAAAGGTTTCCCTGGACATCTGCCACAAACTTTGCTCGTAATGTTCACACGAGTGTGACGCCACATGATGGGGAAAAAATTTTTACCCTTCAGTTTTAAGCCTCCCCCCCTCCGAAACAATGCATTTATATGAGTTTAATGTTATTTTTATCCCTGACTTCGAAACTGTACGATTTAATGGATTATGTATTCAGC
Organism: Coenobita brevimanus; assembly: GCF_032717465.1. Classification (NCBI taxonomy): domain Eukaryota; kingdom Metazoa; phylum Arthropoda; class Malacostraca; order Decapoda; family Coenobitidae; genus Coenobita; species Coenobita brevimanus. The sequence goes on from NC_136972.1 coordinate 15,815,703, forward strand.
TGTTTTTGTCTGCTTGTTTGTTTGTTTGTTTACAGTGTCTCAAAAAGATATTTTCGAATTTTAATGACATCTGGTGGACGGGTAGAGAATGGGTAAAGGAAGAGGTGAATAGATTTTGAGGTGAATCCGCAGTTCCACATGCGGGAATAAATCATATTTTATTTGCATTGTCGGAGGTATGCCTCCTCTGAGACACTGTAACAGGGCTGACAAGTCAGAACAATCATTTAACTCCCCCAACGACGTTGGATGGAGGTTGGTTTATTAACCATAAATTATACTGTTGCTGGTAAAAAGTATGTGCTCATTGAGTGCTCTCTACTGTAGTTACCTCGGCCATGGAAGGTGAATGAGGTTATGAATTCACCTATGTTTGTCCATCTGTCTGTTTGTCCAGACGATATCTCCAAAAATTTTCAAAGAATTTCAATAAAATTTTGTGTATGGGTTGGCCATGGTCCAAGTACGAAATGATTAAATTAGGGGCTTATCCGGATCCTGCATTGGCATTGACGGAGGTATGTGGTCTCTGAGTACTTTCCATAACACTAAAAAAAAGTTAGTCACTAATTCTCAGTTGTAAGTACGCTTGTTGCATTATATTGTGGTATGGATGAAACCTAGAAGAGTAAAATCACAAGCACTCAAGATAGCACTATAAATGCCATGTCAGTAAGAGAAATTAAGACAACACAACATTTTCCTCATAATTATTGCATTTTGTCACTCATTATATCAATTTTTATCATTTATTACTACTAAGTCACTTACAAGGTACTGAACTAACATAATTACACAGAGTTGCAAGGTGAGGGGAAAATATGCTACCTGAAATCACCAAAAATATTTACTATTTGCTTAGTTTTCTCTTTGGTCTTATAAAACTATAACAATCAGAAAAATTTAGTAACGTGCATCACCCACTTCAGTAGTGTATAGTACATTGCAATATCACTCAGTACTGTCTACATACTCATTGTTACACTAAGTGTATATTTTCTTACAAAAATAGGGTAGTCACACATATGTACAGTACGTTACTTGTCCACGTGTTTGAAGGCGTGGTACGCACAGGACCTGTCACTTGGACTTTACTTGTGTGTAGCACAATGCACTGTTACTTGCCATTGTTCCTTATTCACTATTACACTAATTTCATATTATCGTACATACTAAACCAGGATATTTACACATACAGTGGGACCCCGGAATCCGTACGCCTCTGTACTCGTACAACTCGGTTTTCGTACAGCTTCTTTCCCCCAAAATCTCTCCATTTTTCGTACAGTGACCCGTTATTCGCACTGAGATGCGGCGTCGTAGGTGCCACATGGTCGCCAATCTGGCTTTGTCTTCCGCCAGCTATGTATCAGCCATTCTTCTTTTTTTTTTATAATAACATAACGGAGGAAGGAAAAATAAATGAATAAAAAAAAATAGTCCATACACCAGATTACTGGTGTCCTCTGTTAATAAAATATCTGTAACAGTTAGGCTTGAACAGTTGTGGGTTGAAATTTGGAGGGAAACAACTCTGGGGAAGCGAGTTCCAGAGAGATGCAGTTCGGGGAATGAAATAATTCTGATAGGCAGAAGTTCTGCAATAAGGCTGAGTGACATTCCAGTCATGAGCGCTACCAGATGCCCGTGTAGCACGAGGGAAGGCATGGAGAGGTGGCACCATGGACGCAACTTCGTCTGAGTATTTGCCTAAAAAATATCTGTAAAATAATGCAAGGGAGGCAACATTCCTTCTTACTTGCAGGGGAGGTAGTTTATTTGTAATGGCAGAGTTGTGAATAATTCTAACAGCATTGTTCTGAAATTTGTCTAGTTGTTTTAATGCAACCTCTCCACATCCATTCCACAAGAGTGAGCAATATTCAAGCTGAGAGCGCACATGACTTATAAATTATAGCTAACTGCTCATCAGCGAACAAGTTACGGACTCTGTACAATAATCCAAGTTTCTTTGAGGCGGTTTTAGCAAGTGATCTAACATGAGAGGTCCAGCTGAGGGCACTGTTAAGTGAGACGCCAAGAATTTCAATACTTTTGGAGATGGGAATATTAGTAGCACTGAAGGTAATGGACGAATCTGGCAATATCTGTCTATTAGTAAATTGTATTGTTTTGTCCCCATTCACTGATCGTAGATAGATCATGATTTATGGAGATAGCTGTACTGAGCTGGGAGGTAGAGATATTAGACTTTGTAAATGGGTGTCTGAGTGTGAATGAACTATGAAGTGTTGAGCCATCTATGTATGAGTGGATGGGATAGTGGGTGATAGATAAGAGATCATTAATATGAACCAGGAATAGGGTTGGCGCCAGAACTGACCCCTGCGGCACGCCAGCGTTAATTGAGTGGAAATTGGAATATACGTCATCTACTTTTACTCTTATTTTTCTGTCACTAAGATATGAAGAAATCAAAGGAACAAAAAACGTTAGTCCATACCAAGGGAGTTTGGACAGCACAGAACGGTGCCATACTCTGTCAAAAGCTTTAGAAATATCAAGAGATACTGTAGCACCAGTCGAGCAGGGCAGTACTCGAGGTGGATGGAAAGCTGATGACAGGGAGTGCTGGAGCCCCCGTTTCATCAGCCCTCAGGACTAGTTCCTGACCATCCCCCTTTGCTGAACTTTTTCAGTGTCTCAGTTACGCAGAGAGTAGGCCAGCATGCTCGCCAATACAAATTTCTCTAACTATCCGCACCAAACTACATGCACAGTACACACTACACTTCCTTATCCAAAATTCAAAAAATTATGGCACCTCATCACCCAGCCTCAGAGTCCCCAGGCAGGGGGGACCATAAATGCCCCCACCTTCCGCCCCTCTCCCGGTGACGACTCGAGGTGCCTGGAACCACTGTCTGACTCTCTTCTTCATTTCTGCAACATTCGCGGCCTTTTCTCTTACTTTCGCTCTGTTGAGCACCACCTCTCCTCCTCTAAACCTCACCTTCTTTTTCTAACCGAGACTCAGCTGTCTGAGCCAACTGACAGCAAACCCTTTTCTGTATCCTCCTACTTTCTCTATACTCATTTCAAAGCCAAAGGTGGCTGTTGTGTATATATACGCAATGACTTCTCTTGCTCTCGTGTTCCTGAACTTGATTCTTCTGAATTCTCCACACGCTGGTTTCGGCTTTCCTGTCATTCTCTGACTAAATATATCTGTGCTGTTTACTTATCCCCTACTTCTACTGACTACCAAAAATTCTTCGACTATCTTACTTCTACAATGGAACATATTCTATCCATTTCTCCTTCCTCTGAAGTCTCCATTCTAGGAGATTTCAATGTTCACCACCACTTTTGGCTCTCCTCTCCTTTTCACTGATCCACCTGGTGAACAAGCCTACATCTTTTCTATCCTTAATGACCTAGAGCAGCTTGTACAGCATCCTACCCATATCCCAGACTGCCTTGGAGAGAGCTCCAACATACCTGACCTTTTCCTTACAACTAATCCTTCTGCTTACACTGTTAATCTTTTCTCTCCGTTGGGCTCCTCTGATCACAACCTTATCACCTTAACCTGTCCTATCACTCCGGTACGGCCTGTGGACCCTCCAGGGAAACGTCGTCTGGGGCATTTTGCAGCCGCGGATTGGGAGGCCCTCAGGCAGTAATTCTTTGATTTTCCCTGGAATGATTATTGCTTCCATGGCCGGGAGCCATCTGAGTATGCCTTGTGCATTATGGAGGTTATTCTCTCGGGCATGGAAGCATACATTCCTTTCTCATATCCTTTGACTCACGCAAGAAAGCCTTGGTTTAATCACACTTGTTCTAATGGTGTCCGCAACAAGGAGAGGGCCTACAAAAGGTACCGGAGCCAACCCACTCCTGAATCACATCATCTTTACGTTTCTGCCCGGAATCATGCTAAGTCTATTCTTCGCTCTGCTAAAAATAATTTCATTCGTACTAAATGCTCACAACTCTCCAACTCGAATTCTTCCCGCTCTTTCTGGCACCTTGCCAAAAACCTTTCTAACAACTTTACCTCATCATCCCTCCCTCTACTCTGATGGTTCTGTAGCTATTTCTTCTACTGATAAAGCAGATCTCTTCGTACAGACTTTCTCCTCCAATTCCACCTTAGACGATTCCGGGCTGTTCCTCCATCACTTCCCCCCTCTGACTTCCTCATGGCTGACATTAAAATTTCTTCAGCTGATGTATTTTCTGCCATCACTGGCCTCAATACTAACAAGGCATATGGGCCTGATGGGGTCCCTCCTGTTGTTCTCAAGAACTGTGCTTCTGTGCTTGCACCCTGCCTAGGCAAACTCTTTCGCCTTTGTCTATCAGCTTGTACCTATGCTTCTTGCTGGAAGTTTCCTCTCATTCAGCCAGTTCCAAAGAAGGGTGACCACTCCCAACCCTCCAACCATGGTCCAATTGCTTTAACGTCCTGTATTTCAAAAGTTTTCGAGTCAATTCTCGATAGAAAAATTTTAAAGCATCTTTCCTATCACAACCTTCTTTCTGATCGTCAGTACGGGTTCCGTCAGGGACGCTCCACTGGCGATCTTCTCACCTACCTTTCAGACTCCTAGTCATCCTCCTTTCGGGACTTTGGCGAAAGCTTTGCCATTGCACTTGACATCTCAAAGGCTTTCAATCAAGTCTGGCATAAATCTATAATTTCCAGTCTGCCCTGTTACGGTTTCTATCCTTCTATCTGTACCTTCATCGCTAGCTTGCTTTCTGGTCATTCTACAGTATAGCCCCTGTTGTAGATGGCCATCGTTCTTCTCCTAGATCTATAAACAGTAGTGTTCCTCAGGGCTCTGTCCTATCACCAACTCTTCCCTTTTTTCATCAATGACCTTCTAAACTGTACATGTAACCCTATCCACTCATACGCTGATGACTCCACCCTTCAACTTTCCATTCGGTTCCCACAACACCCATCTCACCAGTTACTTCAACAAACAAGGGATGAGGCTATGGCACACCTAATGTCTGACTTGGCTCGTATCTCTGACTGGGGTAAAAATAATCTTGTTGTTTTTAATGCACCTAAGACTCAGTTCTTACACCTATCAACCTAACAAAATCTTCCACAGGTATACCCACTAATGTTTAATAATATTCAGCTTAATCCTGCATCATCCTTGAATATGCTTGGGGTTTCATTTACTCAGGACTTATCTTGGAAAGATCATATTACATCTCTTGTAAAATCTGCTTCCAAGAGATTGGGTGTGCTAAGCCGACTCCGTTCTTTCTTTACCCCTGCACAATTGTTGACTCTATACAGGGGGTTTTTCTGCCCCTGTGTGGAGTTCAACTCTCATGTGTGGGTTGGCTCCCCACATACAGCTCTTCTCAATAGGGTGGAGTCAAAGGCTTTTCGTCTCATTAACTCTCCTCCTCTTACTGACTCCTTTCAACCTGTGCCTCTTCGCCACACTGTTGCATCTTTATCTCTTTTCTATCGCTACTTTAATGGTCACTGCCCCTCTGAACTGTCTGCATGCATTCCTCCACCTCTACGACGGGCGCGTAGCACCCGTCTAGCAGCAAACTCTCATCCCTTTTCTGTGCAACTCTCTAATGCAAGAGTTAACCGTTACTCCCAGTCTTTCATTTATGCAACAGGTCAACTCTGGAACTGTCTCCCTCTGTCTGTATTTCCTGCTGCCTATGATCTCCAGTCTTTCAAACGCAGTGTGTTCAGGCATCTCGAAATGATCGGATCTTGAATTTGGCTCTGTATTGTATTTTGTTTTCTCTTGGAGGGAATGTTATTGCGGGCTCAATGCTTTTTGTTCCTTCTTCCTCGCATAAAAAAAATGTAGATCAATTGATTGATGGATGGTATGAGTTAGGAGGTTATGTCAATGGTGGATCTTTCGTGGGAAAAACCATATTGTCTATCACTAATTAAGTTGTTGGATTCAAGATGTTTAACAATATGCTTATTAGTTAAAGTTTCAATTACCTTACCAAGAGAAGAAGTGACAGCTATTGGTCTGTAATCAGAGGGGTCAGAAGAACTTCCAACTTCCTTTCTGCGGAATTGGGTGGATATGTCATAAGGACTTTGTAGTTACTTGTAGAGAAGTATATTTTAGACTTGTGGTCGAGCGGCTTTTATATCTTGTAGTAGCTTCCCCACCAGATGTCATGTAGTGACGGGAGAGGTAAAGAACAGTATGGGACTATTTTTATTTGTCTTGGAAATATTAAACAGGTCTCTCACATGGAAAGAGTATAAGTCCCGGGTAGCTACCTCCCTGTCTCGCTATCTCTCTCTCTCTCTGTTCTAAGGCTAATCTCCGTCTCGACCTCTCTCTAGGGTCGCTTGTCTCCTTCTCTGTTGCCTCTTCTGTGGCTAATCTCCGTCTGAGCTCTCTTTCCTAAATTCTGGTGTAGCAGGGGTGTGTCACGTGTGTTCCTCGTGGGTGGACTAGATCTTTGTTCACGAGAGGACTGCTGACAGCTAACTGCATCATCTTACTGGCCGCTGTCGTCAGCTTTCCTCAGTGTTAAGAGTGTGTAAGCATGTTTAGCCCTGCTCGATTCTCGCAGACACAACACCTTCTCATCATTTGACTTCCTGCTTCTATCTGTCTCTCTATCTATCTATTTATCTATCTATCTATTATGTAGTCCTACATTTGCTCGGCCGCACGAAAATGGCGTACCATCGACATTTAATAGTTATAACATATTAATACACACTACATACACATTATAATGAACTTATAAGCTAATTAAGTGAAATACATAATATTGTAAAGTAACATAATTGTATGAATATTGTATACATATATTATTCATAGTAAATAGTGATTATTCAGTAATATTACATTTTAAATAAGTTGTATACATATTTGAATAAATGCAATGATTGTTGTATAACACTTTGTAAGACGTGCATGTACAACAGACGTACGCATATAATTGTGCAATGGTAATACTGCTAAGTTATACATTACATATTTGAGTTATCGCTTTAGTAATGTCTAATATTTCACCTAACTTGTATGACGATACTGGTAATACAGAATTGTGCTATAATTGTATGACTTAGATTGTGTTAATGCATAATTGTGTTGGCCTTATAACTGTAGTTACATTTTGTTAATGTCATAAAGACTTTGTAGTTACTTGTAGAGAAGTATATTTTAGACTTGTGGTCGAGCGGCTTTTATATCTTGTAGTAGTTTCCCCACCAGATGTCATGTAGTGACGGGAGAGGTAAAGAATAGTATGGGACTATTTTTATTTGTCTTGGAAATATTAAACAGGTATAAGAGTATAAGTCCCGGGTAGCTACCTTCCTGTCTCGCTGTCTCTCTCTCTTTCTGTTCTAAGGCTAATCTCTGTCTCGACCTCTCTCTAGGGTCGCTTGTCTCCTTCTGTCTAGCCTGTTCGGTGGCTAATCTCCGTCTCGACCTCTCTCTAGGGTCGCTTGTCTCCTTCTACTCTCTTTCCTAAAATCTGGTGTAGCAGGGGTGTGTCACGTGTGTTCCTCGTGGGTCTTTGTTCACGAGAGGACTGCTGACAGCTAACTGCATCATCTCCTTACTGGCCGCTGTCGTCAGCTTTCCTCAGTGTAAGCATGTTTAGCATTGCTCGATTCTCGCAGACACAACACCTTCTCATCATCTGACTCCCTGCTTCTATCTGTCTCTCTATCTATCTATTTATCTATCTATCTAGTATGATTTGCAATTATAATATGGAGACCTACCACATTGCTCGGCCGCGCAAAAATGGCGTACCATCGACATTTAATAGTTATAATATATTAATACATACTACATACACATTATAATGAACTTATAAGCTAATTAAGTGAAATACATAATATTGTAAAGTAACATAATTGTATGAATATTGTATACATATATTATTCATAGTAAATAGTGATTATTCAGTAATAATACATTTAAACAAGTTGTATACATATTTGAATAAATGCAATGATTGTTGTATAACACTTTGTAAGACGTGCATGTACAACAGACGTACGCATATAATTGTGCAATGGTAATACTGCTAGGTTATACATTACATATTTGAGTTATCACTTTAGTAATGTCTAATATTTCACCTAACTTGTATGATGATACTGGTAATATAGAATTGTGCTATAATTTTATGACTTATAATATTGTACTAACATTGTGGTACTACATAATTGTAACATTTTATGAATTGTTACCAAATATTGTGTTAATGCATAATTGTGTTGGCCTTATAATTGTAGTTACATAAAAGTTACATCTTGTTAATGCAACTGTTTTGTCGTTACATAATTGTTACATATCGTTTGTAGGTACATAATTGTTGTTAAAGTTACATAAAAGTTACATCTTGTTAATGCAACTGTTACATAATTGGCAAAGTGTAACATAATGCAATCGTTTGTCGTTACATAATTGTTACATATCGTTTGTAGGTACATAATTGTAGTTAGTGTAACATAATGCAATCGTTTGTCGTTACATAATTGTTACCTATCGTTTGTAGTTACATAATTGTAGTTAAAGTTACATAAAAGTTACATCTTGTTAATGCAACTGTCACATAAATTGGTACATATTGTTTGTAGTTACATAATTATAATATGGAGTAACATAATTGTAATAACTGCAGTCCTAACATATGCTGCGGTCGATGATAGTGATGATGTGTCATGCCACTTGTTTGTGGAGACACAATTTGCTTTTTGTTTGTAGTTTATGTGGTATTTTGGCATATATAGTAACATTTACACTTATTTTCATTTGTTTGTTATGTGATCTTACTTTATTTCTCTTTTTTCTGTTTTACTTTACTTTCTTTCTTTTCTTTCTTTTTTTTTTTTGTATGATTTTCTATAGTTTGTTTTTCTTTGCTTGTGTACACTTTTTTCCATGTTGTTCATGGTTACATAATTACTGGCTAATTTACTTGGGATACTTTTTTAAAGTTTAGTTTATATTGCACAGATACTATAAAATGATATTATATAGTCCCATATTTTGTTATTTTATATAAAAAATATATACATATATACAGTATTAACTATACACACTGACTTGTTGTTCGCCTGTACCTATCGTGAGTAATATGTGTGTCAGCACTGTGTGGAAATCATTGTCTTCACGATTGTGTTGAAGATGTTCACTCTTGCTAACGGCATTTGTGTTGGCCATTTTTTTTTTTTTTTTTTTTACCTTGTAAGTTAATTTGTCTGTTTCCACTAGGTAGCTTTAATTAATAAATGTTAAATACAGTTCTTTTAATTGCTCACTGAGAAACTGTGATTGTATATTTTCTTTATTACTTTGTAGATATAATAATGTATAGTTGTATGTATGAAACACGTATTTTATGTAGGTATAAATGGTAACACTCGTTGACAGTAAATAAATGTTATACTAAATGAATGAATATATACAGTGTAGAATATTTATTGTTGGTGCAAGTATTTGAGTTATGCAGATAACTGAAGTAAGTATGTGTATTTAAACTGTAACTATACAGCACGTTTTTTATGTTTGTGCAGAAGCTTATTGTCTATCACTGTGTATTATATAAATGAAGTAACTATGTAACTCACTAATTTTTACCGTGGAGGAAAATGGTGTGAGTGGTGTTGCACGTGGTGATAGCGTTGTCCTTCGCGGGTTGATTGGCGCGCTGTCGTCTCAGCACATGGTGACGTCGGCTTCCCACACTGGTAGCTGTGGTGAGTGAATGAGTAGCGATGAGTAACTTGAGTGAAGACGGGTAAGACGAGTTGTGAATATGGACTTGATGTTTTGCTGTCTTGACCTCTTCACACCTGCGTAAGCGGTGGGGGTTGGGTGGATGTAGCAGAGAGAGGAGGGTGAGGTCTGGTGGTTATGAGTTGTGAGTCGTCTCTCACTCTTCGTTTGTTTGTTTGTTTGTTTGTTTGTTTTCTTTCTTTCTTGATGTATTCTTGGTCCTTTTTTCTTGTGATTTACTCGTTGTAGGATGGAGACTGCCGCTACTTGTAGGTGCGTGTAGAAGATTATACAGACGACGTAGAGTTGTTAATTGTAGTTGATTGTAGATGGCTGTAGTTGATTGTAGATTATTTGCACTGTAGGCTGTATTTTGTAGGATTCAATGTAGAACTGAAGCTAATCTTGTAGTCTCGGTTGCTTTTGTAGAAATTTGCTTTTAATTCGGAGACGATGTCCGCAGATTTGCTGGTTTGTCGTTAAGCTACGTGCAAGGCGTTGAGTGATCTCTTGACCTCTGCATCAGCGTAATGATCTGGGAGACGGAGGGAGCAGGATGGAGAGAATACTGTCAGGAGCTGATATTGTTGGTTGTTTTCAATCTTGATATTTTGTAGGAATTTAATGTTGATTCGTAGACGAGGTTCGTATACGTTCGCTGCTACCAAATGTCATAAAGACTTTGTATCATAAAGCAGCGACTTTGTATTTGCTTGTAGAGGCGTATCTTTTAGACTTGTGGTCGAGCGGCTTTTATATCTTGTAGTAGTTTCCCCACCAGATGTCATGTAGTGACGGGAGAGGTAAAGAATAGTATGGGACTATTTTTATTTGTCTTGGAAATATTAAACAGGTATAAGAGTATAAGTCCCGGGTAGCTACCTTCCTGTCTCGCTATCTCTCTCTCTTTCTGTTCTAAGGCTAATCTCCGTCTCAACCTCTCTCTAGGGTCGCTTGTCTCCTTCTGTCTAGCCTGTTCGGTGGCTAATCTTCGTCTCGACCTCTCTCTAGGGTCGCTTGTCTCCTTCTACTCTCTTTCCTAAAATCTGGTGTAGCAGGGGTGTGTCACGTGTGTTCCTCGTGGGTCTTTGTTCACGAGAGGACTGCTGACAGCTAACTGCATCATCTCCTTACTGGCCGCTGTCGTCAGCTTTCCTCAGTGTAAGCATGTTTAGCATTGCTCGATTCTCGCAGACACAACACCTTCTCATCATCTGACTCCCTGCTTCTATCTGTCTCTCTATCTATCTATTTATCTATCTATCTAGTATGATTTGCAATTATAATATGGAGACCTACCACATTAATGCAACTATTACATAAGTGTCTTGGCCTTATAATTGTAGTTAAAGTTACATAAAAGTTACATCTTGTTAATGCAACTGTTTTGTCGTTACATAATTGTTACATATCGTTTATAGGTACATAATTGTAGTTAAAGTTACATAAAAGTTACATCTTGTTAATGCAACTGTTACATAATTGGCAAAGTGTAACATAATGCAATCGTTTGTCGTTACATAATTGTTACATATCGTTTGTAGGTACATAATTGTAGTTAGTGTAACACAATGCAATCGTTTGTCGTTACATAATTGTTACATATCGTTTGTAGTTACAAAATTGTAGTTAAAGTTACATAAAAGTTACATCTTGTTAATGCAACTGTCACAGAAATGGTACATATTGTTTGTAGTATTGTTTGTAGTTACATAATTGTAATAAGTGTAACATAATTGTAATAACTGCAGTCCTAACATATGCTGCGGTCGATGATAGTGATGATGTGCCATGCCACTTGTTTGTGGAGACACAATTTGCTTTTTTGTTTTGTAGTTTATGTGGTATTTTGGCATATGTAGTAACACTTACACTTATTTTCAAAATGTTTGTTATGTGATCTTACTCTATTTCTCTTTTTTCCTTCTTACTTCTTCTTTCTTTCTTTCTTTCTTTTTTGTATGTATTGATTTTCTATAGTTTGTTTTTCTTTGCTTGTGTACACTTTTTCCATGTTCATGGTTGCATAATTACTGGCTAATTTCCTTGGGATACTTTGTTAAAGTTTAGTTTATATTACACAGATATTATTGAAAATGATATTAAATAGTCCCATATTTTGCTGTTTTATATAAAAAATATATACACTATATACAGTATTAACTATACACACTGATTTGTTGTTCACCTGTACCTATCGTGGGTAATATGTGTGTCAGCACTGTGTGGAAATCATTGTCTTCACGATTGTGTGGAAGATGTTCACTCTTGCTAACGGCATTTGTGTTGGCCATTTTTTTTTTTCCTTGTAAGTTAATTTATCTGTTTCCACTAGGTAGCTTTAATTAATAAATGTTTAATACAGTTCTTTTAATCGCTCACTGAGTAACTGTGATGGTATATTTTCTTTATCACTTTGTAGATATAATAATGTATAGTTGTATGTATGAAACACGTATTTTATGTAGGTATAAATGGTAACACTCGTTGGTAGTAAATAAATGTTATAATAAATGAATGAATATAAACTGTGTAGAATATTTATTGTTGGTGCAAGTATTTAATGATTGAATTATGAAGATAATTGAAGTAGGTATATGAATTTAAGTTGTAACTATACAGTACGTTTTATATGTTTGTGCAGAAGCTTATTGTCTATCACTGTGTATTGTATAAATGAAGTAACTATGTAACTCACTAATTTTTACCGTGGTGGGAATGGTGTGAGTGGTGGTGCAGGTGGTGTGTTGACTGACGTGGCGTCTGTTCAGCAAGCACGCATGATGACCTCAACTTCCCACACTGGTAGCTGTGGTGAGTGAATGAGTAGCGATGAGTAACTTGAGTGAAGATGAGTGAGTAAGATGAGTTATGAGTCGTGTCTCACTCTTCGTTTGTTTGTTCCGTTTTTCTATGTCGATGTTTTCTCGGTCCTTTTCTCTAGTGATTTACTCGTTGTGGAATGAAGACTGCCGCTACTTGTAGGTGCGTGTAGAAGATTATACAGACGACGTAGAGTTGTTAATTGTAGTTGATTGTAGATGGCTGTAGTTCGCTGATTCGTCGTAGACTTGTAGACTATTTGCACTGTAGGCTGTATTTTGTAGGTTTCAATGTAGAACTGAAGCTAATCTTGTAGTCTCGGTTGCTTTTGTAGAAATTTGCTTTTAATTTGGAGACGATGTCCGCAGATTTGCTGGTTTGTCATTAAGCTACTTGCAAAGCGTCGAGTGATCTCTTGACCTCTGCATCAGCGTAATGATCTGGGAGACGGAGGGGGCTGGATGGAGAGAATACTGTCAGGAGCTGATGTTGTTGGTTGTTTTTAATCTTGATAATTTGTAGGAATTTAATGTTGATTCGTAGACGAGGTTCGTATACGTTCGCTGCCACCAAATGTCATAAGGACTTTGTAGTTACTTGTAGAGAAGTATATTTTAGACTTGTGGTCGAGCGGCTTTTATATCTTGTAGTAGCTTCCCCACCAGATGTCATGTAGTGACGGGAGAGGTAAAGAATAGTATGGGACTATTTTTATTTGTCTTGGAAATATTAAACAGGTCTCTCACATGGAAAGAGTATAAGTCCCGGGTAGCTACCTCCCTGTCTCGCTATCTCTCTCTCTCTCTGTTCTAAGGCTAATCTCCGTCTCAACCTCTCTCTAGGGTCGCTTGTCTCCTTCTCTGTTGCCTCTTCTGTGGCTAATCTCCGTCTGAGCTCTCTTTCCTAAATTCTGGTGTAGCAGGGGTGTGTCACGTGTGTTCCTCGTGGGTGGACTAGATCTTTGTTCACGAGAGGACTGCTGACAGCTAAGTGCATCATCTTCTTACTGGCCGCTGTCGTCAGCTTTCCTCAGTGTTAAGAGTGTGTAAGCATGTTTAGCACTGCTCGATTCTCGCAGACACAACACCTTCTCATCATTTGACTTCCTGCTTCTATCTGTCTCTCTATCTATCTATTTATCTATCTATCTACAATATTATGTAGTCCTACAGATATTGGCTTCTTTCCATGAATTTGGGAATAAAGAAGTACATACAGTATGCATAGTCTGAATAATTTATCTAGATCAGAGGCAAGTTTAGGGGAACACTTTTTCAAAACAATTGGCGGAATTCCATCTGGGCCTGGAGCTTTGTTGGTAAGTAAATTGTCTAGAATGGATTTTACGTATCTTGTCTGTATTTTAAGTGGGGCTATTTCGGGAGAGTCAAGTTCTAGTACTGGGATATTCTGGCTGGTATCATCTATGATAGAATTTCTGGAAAATGTGCTGGCAAAAATATCCGCTTTCCCACGCGGGTCATTTGTAATGTTGCCATCTGAAGATTTTAGTGGGGGAATGGAAGATGACTTGTTAAAGTTATTATTGAAAGAATTTAGAGTTCACCAGAATATTCTATTGTTATTAGGGTTGTTAAGTAGTTTTGATGGTTGCTTCTGAAGAAAGTTTGATTTAGCTAGATTTAATACAGCTTCTGCATGATTTCTAGGCTCGATTAAACTTTGTGATGAATTACGTATTTTCGTTAGAAAATTGTACATAATCATGGGCCCTAAGAAGATTAGTGAGTCAGCTGGAGCTAAAAGTAAAGCAGTGAGAACAACAATTGAGCTGAAAAAAGAACTCAATGCAATGTTTGAAAGTGGAACCCGTGTCTCCGATCTTGCCATTCATTATAGTATGGCGAAATCTACCGTTTCATCCATTCTAAAAAACGGATTAATGCAAATTACATTGTTTCTTATGGACAAAAATGATTCGGTTTTCGAACAATTAGCAACTCGTACAGCCTCCATGAACGAATTGTGAACGAATTCTAGGGTTCTACTGTATTTACAATGTTTTCCAAAACGTTCAAGCATTCACAAGTGTGCTAGTCACGGAAGCACTCACTCATACAATGGCCAACTTTGCAGTTGGCACAAATAGTCACAAGTGCTTCACTTTTAGACTTCATACTCCTCAACTCCACCTCCTCCCTTTTGAAGTTGGGGTAAACAGGGGTTTCCTGAAGCATTTGAAAATCTGCACTATGAGCTATTCAGCCTTGTGGTGTGCAGGTGTTGTCAAAACAACGTAATGGTGCCATTCTCTGCAACTGCAACTGCAGGCAGCATCATCGATAGGCCTAAAAAATCAGAGACGGTATTCCTATGAAAGTCAAACTTGCTGAAATACCAAATGCTACGTAAAAGAGAAACACCTTGCCTTAGACAGATCTTAAACCATCAGAAGTGTTTATCGCCCATTGAGAGCCGGAAGACGTGTTAAATGTTTTTGGAATTAAGGCAAAAAATCAAGAATAGTGAATATAATCGTAAATACATTTATTGGTAATGCCGTACAAGCCACTAGAGCAATGAGAATGCTTTTTTCATGCAAGAAAGAAAGAACCAAAAGCTAAGAGCTGCACTACAAATGACTGAAGAAGGAATGGATGCATTAGCGAGTCCTGTTGGTGATATAGCAGGAAATCATGGTAATGTGTAGGTTTGTAACTCAACAGAAAAAGCTATCCATGAATAACAAGACAAAGAAAAAAAGAGATGTACAGAGTACTTTTGTTCAGATGTACGACCAGTACCCTGACAAAATTACATAACTTTAACGGATATAAAACTGCTCATAAAACTGCATAAAAAGGAGGCACAAGAACTTCCATGATTTTCGGATGTCATAATTTATAATCGAAGAATGAAGTCAGCAAAAAATATCAATACTATGAAACTACCAAAAGGAACAATATATAAAAAGTAATGGCAGCTATACTAACAAATACAGCAGATACAAATAACATTTTAATTTATTAAAAGAAGAAAACAGAAAGAAGAAACGATGCCAAGGCACAGCAAACCCGTCCCCGGCAGTCATTTTAGTGCTGACCTTACAACACAACAGGATATCAAGTCAAACATGTCACATATCAGATTTGGAGTAAATCAGGTGAAATTGACGATTTTATGCCGATTTGAAAATTTAGGCCCGACCCACCTGACACTGATCACCCAACCACTAACTGTGGGGTGGCCCCCCTGGCGTAATGAGGCATGTTAGAGGATGCAGATTTGAAAGACGCACATTTAGGTTTTGGTTTCATGTCTTTATGACGAAATTGAAAGGAGTTAGGCGAATAGAGATTAGAATGCAGAAATAGGTTTTTGGTGTTGGAAACGTTGGAAGAGGGGGAGAGAAGTGTAGATGAGATGTGGGAGGATGTGAACAAAGTTTTGCATGAGACTGCTGAATGTACGATTGGAAGGAGACATAGATTCAGGAGAAAGAAATGGATATCAGAGGAAACGTGGGATATGATAAAAAAGAGAGGTGAGGCTAAATTGAGGAGTGAGATGCAATGCGTTGATGAACGAGAGATTGAATTAGCAAGAGCTGCGTACTGGAGTTTGAATTCAGAAGTAAGGAGGTTAGCTAGGAGAGATAAAAGAAGATGTGTGGATGAAAAGGTTGCAGAGACTGAAATCTTAATAAACAAAAATGATGGACAGAGTCAAAGAATAGCATATGAATCTATTAGAGAACTGAGTGGTAATGCAGGTAAACACAAGGAAATACCAGTTAGAGACAGGGAAGGAAATTTATTGACCAAAGATGGAGATATTAAAAACAGATGGAAAGAGCATTTTGAGACAGTTCTTAATAGACCAATACCACCAGAAGAGGATATACCGTCTGCTCAGGAAGATTTAAATATAGAAACAGGAGAGTTGAGGCTTGCAGAAGTGGAGAAAGCAGTAGAACAGTTAAAGAATAATAAGGCACCAGGGGAGGATGGTTTATTTCCGGAAATGTTTAAAGTGGAGGGGGATAGATTAATAATGATCTTGACCAAGCTATTCAATAAGATATGGGTGACGGGGTTACTACCATCAGTTTGGAAGAATGGTGTAATTGTTAAAGTTCCGAAGAAGGGAAACCTTAGTGAATGTGGTAATTGGAGGGGAATCTCTTTGTCACCGATAGCTTTGAAAGTTTTCAGTAGAGTGTTGTTAAATAGGTTGGAGCCGGTGGTTGAGGGTATTCTGAGGGATGAACAGGCTGGTTTTAGAAAGGGACGTGGTTGCAATGATCAGATCTTTATAGTTAGGCATTTCATGCAGCAAGTTAATGAAATGAGAGTACCGTTAAGTCTTTGTTTTGTTGATTTTGAAAAGGCTTTTGATAGTGTTTCGAGAGAGACTATGGGGAAGATCATGAGACATTATGGAATACCAGAGGAGTTTCTGAGGGTCATTATGAACATGCATGAGGACACATTTTGTAAAGTGATGGTTGATGGTTGTCTGAGTGATTCGTTTGAAGTCAAGTCCGGAGTAATTCAAGGTGGTGTTCTATCGCCTTTACTATTTATATTGGTCATTGATTACATTATGAAACGCGTTGGAACAGAAACCGGTGCAGGTATACTTTGGGGAGAGAACAGGAAACTTTTGGATTTAGATTATGCAGATGATATAGTTTTGATTTGTGATGGGCCAGAAGAGATGCAGAGAGTGTTGGACTGTTTGGTGAGTGAAGGTCGCAAGGTGGGTTTGGTTATTAATTGTGGAAAAACTGAAATAATCAATATGAATATGGAAAATGCGCAGGAATGTGTAATTGGAGGTATGGTTGTAAAGCAAGTTGATAGGTTTAAATATTTAGGTACTTATTTAGCCAAGGATGGTTCTTTGAACTTTGAATTCGAGGAAAGGTTAAAGAAGGCTAATCAGGCAATGGGAATGCTTAAAAATATTTGGAATAATAACAATTTCTCTGTGCATACAAAAATCAAACTTTATAAGGTAATGGTTAGGAGTATCTTAATTTATGGACACGAGTCTTGGTACAGCACAGTGACTATGGAAAATAAATTCTTGGTGTTTGAAAATAAAGCACTTAGAAGAATATTAGGAGTTAAGTGGTGGGAAAGGATACCAAATAGTAGAATTAGAGAAATAACGGGAGTGCAGCCGGTCGATGAATATGTTAGGTTCTCACGATGGAAGTGGCTAGGACATGTGTATAGGAGACAGGGAATAGTACGAGGTACACCAGGGTGGGTGGCACTTGGTAGGAGAGGTAGGGGAAGGCCAAAAGAGACGTGGGTGAGGACAATGAGACGGGAAGCTGGAGATGAGTGTTGGGGAGATCTTGAGGAGTTAGCACAAGATAGGATGTGGTGGTGTGAGTTCATCGAGGCCCTATGCATCCCCGAGGGTGCCACAGGAAATGATTGATTGATTGATTTCATTTTGGGGGGCTTACAGCCTGGGCCTTGGCCCAATTTGGCCCAAAATTTAATCAGGTGATCAGGTCTGTAATTTTCGTCAAAATTGCGCCAGTAGTTTTCGCGTAAAGTTGTTAAAAGACAGACAGACATACATACAAACCGTGTGAAAACAATCCCCGTACCCGAACCCCTACGAGGCGGGGACGGGTGATTAATAACGATGACATACACATATAATAATGATAATAGAGCAGATAATATAATAATAATAATTAGTGGAAAACTGAATGATGATAAGGATGCTACTACTATTACTACTACAACTACTACTACTACTACTACTACTACTACTACTACCACCACCACCACTATTGCTATTATTATTAATAATAATATTAATAACAATAATATTAATAACAATAATAATAATAATGATAATAATAATATTAGAGGTAAACAAAAAAATCCAATAATTGAGCAACAAAACGTAAACTTGAAACGTATCAAACACGGTATATAAAGCATGGGACCAAGCTGAAATAAATAGGCCAAAAGATGATATATATCAATCAGTCAATCAATCAATCATTTCCTGTGGCACCCCATGGGATGCATAGGGCCTCGATGAACTCTCTCCACCAATATTTGTCTCTTGCCATCTTTTTCAGGTCCCACCAACACTCCTCTCCTGCTTCTCTTTTCTTTGTCCTCAACCATGTTTCCCTCGGCCTACCTCTACCTCTACTTCCTCTAGCAGTCCACTCTGGCACATCCTGTATTAAACTGCCTTCTTTTCTGTGTATGTGCCCCAGCCACTTCCAGCGAGACAGTCTCACATATTCATTAACTGGTTCCACTATCTTAATATCCCTCACTCTTTCATTTGTAACTCTGTCTTGCCACTTGACCGCAAGAATCCTTCTCAGTATTTTATTCTCAAATCTTAATACTTGCTGATCTGTTGCAATTGTACTGTACCATGACTCATGCTCATAAATTAAAATTGGTCTAACCATGGTCTTGTAAATTTTCACTTTAGTATGTACCAAAAGCATATTATTATTTTTCCAAACAGATTTCAACATTCCAACAGCTCGCCAAGCCTGTCTAATCCTCTCCTCAATTTCACTGTTTAATGATCCATTAGATGATACAATCGTTCCCAGATATTTAAAGTTTTCTATATTCATCATCACATTATTCCCAATTACACAATCAATTTGGTTCTCCACGTTCATATTAATAATTTCAGTCTTTCCACAAATTATTACCAATCCCACTTTCTCTCCTTCCTCCACCAGACAATCAAGCACCCTCTGCATCTCGTAAATACTTCCATAAATCAGTACAATATCATCAGCACAGTCCAAATCCATCAGCTTCTTATTTTCTTACCAGTTAATTCCTCCACCTGTTCTCCTTACAACCTTTCTCATAACATAATCCATAACCAAAACAAACAACAATGGCGAAAGAACTCCTCCTTGAAGCACGCCTGACCCAATTTCAAATGGATCACTCAAAGAACCACCTACCATTACCTTACAAAAAGTACCTTCATGCAGGCTTCTAATAGTATTTACAAACTTTTCTGGTATACCATAGAATCTCATAATTTTCAACATAGCTCCACGTGAAACACTATCAAACGCCTTTTCAAAATCCACAAAACACATATTAAGTGGCATTTTCATCTCATTAGCTTGTTGCATTAGATGCCCTACAATAAAAATCTGATCATTACAACTTCGACTCTTTGTAAATCCCGCTTGTTCTTCTCTTAAACTTTTATCAATTATTGGCTCTATTCTGTTCAACAAGATTTTGGAAAAGACTTTTGCAACTACAGATGTCAAAGTTATACCCCTCCAGTTGCCACACACACTTAAATCTCCCTTTTTTGGTATATTTATAATCACTCCATTTTCCCACTCTTCTGGAATTCCACCATTATCCCAAACCACATTAAAAAGTTTCAAAAGCGCATTCATCAGCTCATCGTTTTCCACGATGAGCATTTCAGGAAATATTCCATCCTCTCCTGGGGCTTTATAATTCTTTAACTTCTTTATAGGTTTTGCTACCTCTTCCAAGGTTATATCCCCTATTTCTATCTGCAAATCTCTCTCGGCTGGCAAAATGTTCTCTTCAGCTGGGATTGGTCTATTTAGAACAGATTCAAGATGCTCTTTCCACCTTCCTTTTATATCGAAATCTTTAGTCATCAAATTACCATTTCTATCTCGTACAGGTATTTCCTTCCTTCTCTTTTCAGTCCCAGTTAACTCCTTTATGGCCTGATACGCTGCTCTTGTGCTCTGACCGTCATTTTTACTTAATTTAATTTCTGTCTCTGTTGCCTTTTCATCATATAGCCTCCTCTTATCACGTCTAACGAGTCTTTTTACTTCAGAATGTAAACTCCAGTACTTTGTTCTAAGTGCTTCAACTACCTGGCCATCAACATGTTTTTCTCCGCTTCTTAACTTCGCCTCTATCCTTTTCTGAATTGCATTCCATGTTTCATCTGACATCCATTTTTTCCTTCTCGCTTTTCACTTTTTCTTAATAGTAACATTAGCAATCTCATGCGAAACCTCTTTTACCTCTTTCCACATTTGATTAATATCTTTGTCTTCAGATTCCATCAAAGTCTGCAGGACTAGAAACATGTTCCTACATTCCCACCGAAACTTTTCCTTCGTGTTCTCATCACTTCTCAGCTCATCAAAATCATAATTATTACCTCCTGTACAATTACCATTAACGTTTCTCCAAGTTTTATTTTAATCTTTGACACAGCAAGTTGATGATCACTACCTATATCTGCCCCCCTCTTACGCAAACAGCTTGCAAATAACTCCTATGCCTTCTGCTAATTGCAATGTGGTCAATCTGGTTACAATATATATATATATATATATATATATATATATATATATATATATTTATATATATATATATTTATTATTACAAAAATGCCTTCGGCCAAATGTTAGATTCAAAATACCTGCCCGGAAAAAAAAAAAAAAAAAAACTATGAACAAAAGTGCAGTATGAAACGGTTTAGTTCAGGAAGCGAGAACAGAATAAAAGCGAAATGCAAAAACGATGTCGCTTGCCGAGGAGCCAAAAGTATATAAAAAAAAAAATAAATAAATAAAAAGAATGCCGTAACAAAAATTCCCAAACATACACCAAACGTAGATTACAGAAGTCGACGCATTTTTCTACTATATTCTTTATATTTACAGTTGACTGTATTCAGATAAATAGAAATTTTATTTTTGTGCTGGAGATCTTAATACATACGTACTTCGCTTACTCCTTCATTGCAGGATATCTCCAAAGAAAATAAACTGGTCTAATGTTCGATAGAAAAAAAAAAAAAAAGATTGAAGCGGTTGTTTAAAAATAGATATTTCAATATTACTGTCTTATACAGCTGCCAAACACTGACCTTAGATAAAAATATCGCTTAAACATCCTCCTCCTTTATCATTATCATCATTAATTGTCTACCATTATTCATCCATTATAATACCGTCATTATCTTTCATCTTTCATCCATCTCCATTGTCCTTCATCTGTCATCACCGTAATCAATCGTATATCATTTATCATCCACTGTCTCTCATTATCATCTAATGCTGTCATCACCATCATCATCTGTCACGATTTTCGCACCATCATTCAGTAAAAACAACTAACTACTAGTGTGTGCGTGACATTAACTAGAAGATTGACTAAACTGTAATGAAATGTGCGGAAACTAATGAAACTCTCAGTTGGGTTCGTTCGTCCCACGTTGTGCCTCGAATAGAGGTAAATTTTTACAAACTAGTGAACTGTTTCAGAAGACACCATTAAATCCACGACAGTTGTGCGCCAGCCAGCAAACGTTATGTATATTTACACTCCCACTGGAGAGAAAGCCGTTATGAAACCGTTACCCCTGCCTGCATTCCACTCCTCTATCATCTCCATTAGTCCATTCACACGAGATTGATACAGGTTGCCAGACTGGGCTACAAGTAGCGAATTGGGCTACTTTTGGAGGCACTGCGCTACTAAATTTTGAATTTCGCTAATTGCGACTTTTTGGGTTACTTGAAAAATAAGTTGGGCTGACTTGGGCTACTTATGAGACAAAAGTCAAAGAGTGATTCGTGATTATGTATCATTTAAAATATAATTACCTTTTAAAGACACACAAAGAAATGATTCAGAATTTATCATATCCTCCTTCTTCAAAATTCTTGCACTCTCGTAATATCCCTGATTGGCTATTTAATTCGAACTGAACGTATAACCACCATAGTCAGTCCTGTCTTCTGCATCAGCGAGTTTTTCTTGATAATCTTCAGCTGTAAAGACGTAGTCGTGGAGAATTACTGAATTATTTAAATATGCAATAATAATGAGATGTACAAGAAAATACTTTTCTTTTGTTCCAAAAATAGTTTCGTTAAGTTGAAAAATTACTAAGTTCAGACAGAGTTATGTTTTAAGAAGAAAACAGCTTCGTTCCGAGAATGTAAAGGAAATTAAATAATTTAAGGAATAGAGAAGTAAATTTAGTTAATGCAGTAATTAAGGAGTTCTGTGTTAATTAACTTTAGGCTTACGTCACTTTGAACAACCTTACAGGTGCACTGGAGCAACATTCAACTGGTAAGCTGTGTATAGTTTAATTATTTGCCTCTGTAAGTATATACTCGTGTGTGTGTATATCTATCTATCTATCTGTCTGTCTATCTATCTATCCATTTATCTATATGTGAGAGATACTGTAGATAGATTGATAGATATGTATATATAGTGTACAATATATATATATATATATATATATATATATATATATATATATATATATATGTATATGAGAGAGAGAGAGAGAGAGAGAGAGAGAGAGAGAGAGACTGTAGATAGACTGATTGATAGATGTGTATATATACTGTACATAATTATGTTGGGCTTCTTTATACCGAAAGTCGCTACTTTTGAGGCCTGTTTCCGCCACTTTTGGTCACAAGTGTCTGGCAACCCTGTTTCACTAGTGTCAATCCAAATAAAATGGATTGACTCTAGTGACTAGTCTTGCCTAGACTTCAGAGTGGAGCAGATCCTAGCCCTGCCACGGACCCCAGCAAGTAAAGCATGAAGTTCATGGATGTTGGAGAGCGATAGCAAGAGAGCCACACCTCTTCAACGCAGTGATAACCATCTATCTAGTCTACCTACGGTTCTGGCAAAAATTTTCCGTGTCGTAGTGTTTGCTTTGCTACTTTATGATTATTATTATTTTTTGGGTGCATTGACAGATTTAAGTGTTAGATTAGACTTACTGATAGGTTAGTGCTTATCGTAGGTTATTGTTAGGGTGTGACAGAGCGAGTGATATCCCTTACTAAGTTTACTTTTGCACTTCCATTATTTTGTAATTATTATATTTAGTTTTAGTATGCTAAACAGTCTTTCATTTGTCAGTCATTGGTAATATTAAATCAACTTCTAGCTTTCACAGCTTGCTTAGCTCGTTAACGTAATTATCAACTGGCAATGTAAGCCAGTCTTTCCCTTATAGCTCAGTAATTAACCCGTTGCACCAGCCAGAAGTAATAATTGTAAGAACCTTGTTATAAACTTTATTATCAAAGGTAGGGACCCCCCCCCCCCGCGAGGCCGTGTCAGTATTTGTATCATCTTTTTGTGTATTGGGGGAAGGAGAGTAACAAAATTGGCAATGTCAGCAAGAGTACACACTCGTTCCCCAATCAAATGATATTATCATTATCATCTCTGGCAATCGTCTATCATCACCATCAGTACTTTTAGACGAGGGTACTGTGTATCGCTCCCATCTCAATGAGCTTGATACTGATTCTTTATCCATTCACTGGACCCAGATAACATGGGGTTATTGGGCCAATATCGGCTCATTCTGGATTAGTATTGGTACCGCCGGGTTGTGGCAAATCGCATGTGACCTGCATTGGCTTAATACACAAACTACTCTTCCATTTCAATTCTGGCAAATCCGAATTGAAACTGAATATTGTTGCCAATGCTAGCATATACCTGAATTGTGGTCTATAATTATAGTCAAATCTTTATCACGCCATTTCCAGCTGTTTGTTTAATGTTTGCCTATATATATAAATTATACAGTTTTTAAGTTAATTTAATTTAAAGTAGAGACCACTGAAACAAAAAATGCTTAGTTGATCGATAATCTTAAACATTCTATTCTTACTTGATAATTGGAAAATTATGCATTGTATAATAACTTTTCTGAGTAACAATTGGTGATGTATTATTATTATTATTATTATTATCATCGAAAACAAAGAATTTGCACTGGATTTTCCCCTTATTTTTCCGAACTTTCTTCCACCACCCGCAGTACCACTGATGTCTATCATCCCAATATTTGCTGGGCAAATTATACTCTTTACACTAAATTTGACTTGGCAAAACTCCGTGTGTTCTTAGTAGTTCAATAGACGCTTTGTTATTACTGTTGTAAATTAAATATGGATTTTGTGTAGTTTGTACTTTTTTCCCTCTTCCTATGCTAAACTTTTTTTTTTATTATTATTTCAAACTAACTGGCTCCTCTACAGGTCTAGCAGTCTGTCCAGTAGAACTGTGTGTGCAATATATATCAGACATGTTTTAACAAAGAACCAGAAATTATAAGCTGCAGATGTTTGAGAGCTGGAAGACATAAGCAGACTTATCACAAACTTTTTCCAAGCTGCAAAGCCACCTTCAAATCACATTGTATTGTGCTGAATATCACTATTGAACAAAAACATGAATGATGTTCAGCTCAGTCCAAGGTAATTCAGAGGTGGTCTCTCAATTTGTAAAAAGAGGGAAAAAAACTGGATTTGCAGTTTTGCCTTTGATGGTCTGATACATAACCAATGCTGGCTAACAGACAATACTGGGGACGCTACTAATAAAAAGTAGCGGCGCTCCCATTCCTGTTACTGGTACGAAAAAGTAGTGGCGTTACTGGTTTCGCTACTTGATATGAAATGTAGCGTCGCTCCTGCTACTTTGGATAAGAAAAAGGTAGACAAAGCAAGGATTAACAAAAATATGTGATATAGCAATACATTATATACTGTTTTCGATAATATTAGTCAGTCTGAGTGGATATGTTGTGCACCAATAATGTCAATATATACTGAAAATTAAAAAAAAAAGAAAAAATCATCATATACATGTCGGCGTCACTTTAATGATGCTTAGAGCCGAAGGTACAGGAAAAAGCTGTTTTCTGTATAATGTAACAAATGTTCATTTACATTGTTACCTAGTATACCTACTGAAAGTAACATACGTAAATAAAAGGCAAAAAAATGTGGCCTACCATTGATACATATTATATAGATTTTTTTATATTTTCAATGATACCTATTTAAGATGTGTACGAAAACGAAAGTAAAAATGAACTGAAGCTTTCTTTTAAAGGCTATTTATACAATAGCAATGTTTTTTTTTTTTTTCATTACTTTAAACTGAAAGTAACATACTGTTACGAACTAATAACGTAGTGAGTAAGAATTAGTCTGAAAGAGAGAGTGGGGGAGAGAGCGGGAGACAGATATAGTTAGAGATGTGTGTGTTTGTGTGTTGCCTACATCTGGCTGACATCCTTATTTATCTTTACTTAATTTAAATGATCTATAATTAACTAGCAAATTTCTGTCTAATTATTGCACATTACTAATAAATAATAATTAATAAACTACTAATGTCATGCAGAACAAACATCATTAATTCACAGAATTGACGAAAGTATTTTTCATCAATAATAAATACAACCAATCCGTCGGCTTATCTGTATGTACTCACCGACTCCGGACCTGCATTTGTTGCATGAGTAGTGAGGAGCGCGCTGAGGACAGCCAAAAAGTAGCGGCGTTCTCAGTTCTGCTACTGGCTAAAAAAAGTAATGGCGTTACCACCATCGTTATTAAAATAGTAGCGGCGCTATTCTCAGCTTTGCCAACAGATGGTTTTGTAATGGTCATGAATAGGTCTCATACAACTGTACATATTTACATGAATCGACACATACCCATCAAACACTGAAATGACGGGCCAGCACTGACATATAATGGAACTAAGAGAAAACTACAACCATGCCCTGGACCGATTCCTGGCCATAATACAGTATTCTGTTTATATCGGGCCAATTGACGTAAAACTTGTGTTGGGCCAATATATAAATACTGTAAAACTTTTTACCGACACTGGGCTGAAACGGCAACCATACCTTGGATCAATTGCTGGCAGGAATGGTTATATATATATATATATATATATATATATATATATATATATATATATATATATATATATATATACATAATCTGTTGGTGTAAAACATGTATTGGACGGATATATAAATATAACGTTTTTCGAAAACTGGTTCAAGAATGGTAATAAAATGTTAGCCCAGTCTATATATTGCTGATCACGCCAATCAAGCAGCTAACACCTGAGTGATATATTTATACATCATCCATCACTGATCATTTTCATATATTGGATAACTGAAATAAAATTTATATAGAAATTTCGACAGATGGGAGTTTTCCACAGGCAACTGCCTTGTTATAAAGCTAGTCTTATTATTGGTAATGTTTTTGTGGAACTGAACTTGTTTTCAGCTTACTAGATCATAATTGATGTTAAAGGGGCATTTGTATACACACAAAATATATACAACTTGTTCTATAAAATAGCCAGAGTTGCAGTATGAGCGTTGTCCATGGCTCAGTGGTAAAATGCACATATCAGATGTGTTGGAGGCACGGGTTCGAGTCCTACACCAGGCAGTTAATTTAATTTGTTTCATTTCACACAATCCATCCCTTGGCAGCGATTCGGGACAGACGGAGATACTGAACTGGCAACATAGTGTGTATTCACAGATGTATGTAACTTGGGTAAAAGAGACTCCACTCAGTAAATCAGCTGTCAGGTGTTGTGGACTGAGCGGTAGGCATTCAGAGGACAAAGTTTCGAATTCTGATATTTTTTTTCTAGAAGCATTTAAAGGATACAAGTTTACAATGTTATTCTCCCAAAGGAAGAAAAAGTAAATTTCAAGATCTGTTAATTTCGAGGTATCCAGACACATTTTACTCTCGTGTTCCTAAACTCGATTCTTCTGAATTCTCTACACTCTGGCTTCGGCTTTCCTGTCACTCTCTGACTAAATATATCTGTGCTGTTTACTTATCTCCTAATTCTACTGATTATCAAAAATTCGTCGACTATCTTACTTCTACGATGGAACACATTCTGTCCATTTCTCCTTTCTCTGATATATCCATTTTAGGAGATTTCAATGTTCACCACCACCTTTGGCTCTCCTCTCCATTCACTGATCCACCTGGTGAACAAGCCTACATCTTTTCTATCCTTAATGACCTTGAGCAGCTTGTGTTAGGACTCCATATTATAATTACAAATCATAATAGATAGATAGATAAATAGATAGACAGAGCTCCAGGCAAGCCTGGGAAAGGGAAATGATCTTGCAAGTTAACTGAGGAAATGTTGACAATACACAGGAAGTAGCAAGTCAGGGGATGATATAGGTAGTGTGTCAGTGAGATAGCATACAAACAAAGCCTAGTGACCATACACACACATACTCACACACAGGTTTCTAGAACTTTCCAACCACAGTGTAACACACGTGACACGACCCCTGCTTCACCAGAATTTAGGAAGCAGAGCTCAGAAGGAGGCGAGCTATAGAACCGACAGGTAGTGGAGAGACTGAACAAGAAGAGGGGTCCAACTAGACTTACTTAGTGTATTCAGTCTCTGTAATACATACACTGCTCAATTTAAGATTTTCTCTGAAGATAATAAACCAAGATAAACTCCCTGTATTCATCTTTAATTCCTACTACAAGAAATGAGAACTACATTTGGTGGCAGCAAACGTACGGATATTGTCTCTGAATCAACAGTGAATTTCTACAAAAGCAGGCGAGACTCTACAAGATTAGCTTCAGTTCTACAGTGATTTCCTACATAATACAGCCTACAAGGCAATGAGCCTACAAGTCTACAAAACAACTCTATAATCTTCACGTAACTTCAAGCAGCAGCAAGAAGAATAAAAAACAAAGCAAGTAAAGAAAAAGAAAGACCAAAGCAACAAGCACACAAAACCCCAACACTCTCTCCCGCCTACCTCCATTGCTGACGCAGAGGTCAAGACACACAGCAAAACACCAGAGCCACATTTATAACGCGTCTTACTCACCTTTCTTCACCCAGGTTATGCATCGCTACTCAGTTACTCACCACAGCTACCAGTGTGGGAAGCCGACATCACCATGTGCCAAGAATGCTGAGATGACATCACAACGCGAGTTTGCTGACATAATGCCACGCCAAGCAACGTGTGACTGACACCAGGCACTTCTCACCCACTACTCATTACTCATTATTCACATAGCTCCTACTCATACTCATTAATTCCACAGTATTGAGTTGGAAATTCGACGTTCTATGCTGAGGTTTGCCTGTAATAGCTGTTAACCACCACAAGCACCAGGCCATGGAACTCCCTGAGTAATATTGTCCATCAACACAGCCCTAGAATTAGCAAGAGATCTTCAATCAACCTTGCATTTTTCTTCCGAGATCGACAGTTGCATCGACACGCCTCTCCGATCTGTATCAAGTGGGTGAAATTATACTTACTCATTTCTTCTCAGTGCTAAAATTAGGTATATTCAACTCCATTACTTATTTCTATATATACACTTATACACTCACTGTCTATCATTTATTACAACTCATTTACTCATCTATTTAGTTAAGACATAAACAAAAGGCGTATTTCATAACACCATATCTTAATGACAGGGATATTTTCGCCACCACCCACGTTAATACCAGATGAAAATCAATTAGCTCCAACAACAGATTCACAATTAGGAGAGCACCAAGGCAACACACCCATTGTACAAAACTCAAGAGAAACTAAAGATCAAGAAACAAATACGTCAGTTCCAGGTGATGAGTGGGAAACCCCCCCTGACTTAGCAAGTGAGGACTTTGTCGCTGACTTGCACACGTATGCCAATACACTTAACAGGGTTCACCATTCCGGCCGAACCTATTCCACCATTCCCTCACACAACGATAAACAAGTCCAAGTTAAATTAACAGAGCATACAGTGCAAATGAATAATAAAACAAATACCACGGATCAAACTTCCCCACCTCATGTTTATGTTTACTATGAAGATAAAACTGCCCCAAAATTCTCTGGCACAGAAATAGATCGTATTGACGTCATTTCATTGGTCAGTCAGTGCAAACAAATGTTCATCAAGCGCCACATACTCGATGAACAAAAGAAAATGGACACTTTTTCATCTTGCATAAGCCAGGAAAGATGTCCAGCAAGCAATTTGTTGAGATCAGACAAGCTTCTCAAGGCTAGGACATATGATGAATTTAAAACTGAATTTTTGAAGAAATTTTCTGGAGGTATGAACTTCTTGCCAGGTATAATTCCAGAATTACATAAGATTGTAGATCTTGTCAGGGAGCACACTACAAACCATGTGCTCAGTGAAATAACTGCTGATGTCTCCACAATCAAAAGAACATTGTTAGTTACTTTGGAAAACTCAAATTGGATAACAGATGATGGAAAGATGTCCCCAGACCTCGTCGTGGACATCATTGGTTATGTAGCTGCCTTGTGTAAATTACCTGATAGGACCCTTAAGATCGCCAAGACGATCGCGTACACCCCAGGCATGTGCTTACTAGACTTAATGAACGAGGTAGAGATGCAGTGCAGTAAAGCAGGTATGGTCGACACACCTGCACATTCTAGTAGAATGAGAGTACCTGAGACAGTATCAGCTGTGAAAACATCTACACCGACCCCAAACAGAGAACAAAATCGATCGCGACCCGAAAGCAGGCAGAGCAAACAACTAAACGTGATGAGGGTTCGATCACAAACACCAGGCTACAGGCAGTTTCATAAGTTTTCGCGCAGCCCGAGCAGTTCTCGCGCCAGAAACAACACTACATTTGGGAAGTCATCTCGTACATCACAGACAAAAGATAGGTCCATTCTATGCCATTTTTGTGCAAAACCAGGACACACAAGGTATGAATGCTTTATCAAAGCAAAAGAGGATAGACAAAAGACACAAGGATTTGGTCCTTACTGTAGGCATCATAGATACCAAGGGCACTGGACCAGTAACTGCAAAACAGTAGAAAAAATTGTGTCTATGTTTAAATCGGGGGAAGACCAAGTCATGACAAAAAACGAACAAACGTAATGAAAAGCAAGTCTAAAATTCACATAGGAGGCATGTTGGGAAATGAGTGTATTTTGATACCAGCTGTACGTAAGGATCAAAACGTTTCCTTATTTTTAGACACAGGCTCTCCAGTGAACTTAATAACACAAGAAGAAATAAATAGAATTCTTAAAAGTAAGAAGAAAGTAACTTTTCTGGAAGAAGCTGATTTAGATTTATATACGGTAGATGGCAAAAAAATTATAGTAAAAGGTATGATAAGGTTAAATATCAGTTTCACAGAGACTACAAGACCATTCTCTGCATTTTTCTATATCGTTGAAAACTTAGCAATTAAAGCTCATATGTTACTGGGCTTAAGATCCATGAGAGCTGAGAACATAACTATACTCCCACAAATGAATGGAATAGACTTTGACAATGAATTCATAGAGGAAATACCATTAGAGCCCTCACCGATTAGTAAAAGAGAACCAAAAAGAATTGGTAATATTAAAAGCTTAAACAAACATACACAAACAGATGAGTGTATAGATCCACTCCCACCACCAGCCCCAGCCTCCAGAATTAGTGACCCAGATAACAGTACTGATTTATCAGTTTTTCCAGCCCATCTCACCAATTATTTAGTTATACCACCTAATTCCTCTATGAAAGTTACCATAAAGAGCAAATTACGGAATAGTACTGGTCTTGTCTTAGAAGAATTATGTAAAGTAAAGGGATTGTCAGTAGAAAACGCATTATGTCAGATGAACGACGAAGGGCAAACTCAGATATTCATAATTAATCACATGAATGGGGAAGTTCAGTTGAATAGGGGACTTGCATAGTTAATATTGAAAAATGTCCCGCCCCTGTGAAGGAAATAGTTATAGCTGGAGTGACAAGTGAGATAAAATCTGCGGATAGAGAAAGCATAAAAGAGAATTTAATGCACTCAGGTGAATTTGATGAAGAAAATGATATGTTAACCCTGCTGGAAACACAGGGACACCGTAGCATTACCCAGAGAAAAATTAAGGTGTACTAACCTGATTAATCATAAGATTAATGTGCACCCAGAAACACCACCAATTTTCGTAACAGCCTACCGCATCCCACACTCCCAAAGTACACTTGCAAATCAGTATGTCGATGAAATGTTAAAACTTGGAATTATTGATCCTTCAGTCTCCCCGTGGAATGCCCCATTATACTTCATGCCCAAACGAAATGGAGAAATGCGTGCGGTAGTAGACTACCGTAAACTAAACAATCACACAATCCCAGACCGATTTCCCATGCCATTGCTAAGCGACGTTCTACAGAATATTGGACCGGAGAATAATATATTCTCTACAATCGATCTCCTAAATGGCTATTATCAAATACCGGTTGCAGAGGAGTCACGTAAATACACTGCCTTTTCCACAAACAGAGGCCACTACCAATATACGAGGATGCCAATGGGACTGAGAACAGCCCCAGGCACA
This sequence comes from Coenobita brevimanus, assembly GCF_032717465.1. Lineage (NCBI taxonomy): Eukaryota > Metazoa > Arthropoda > Malacostraca > Decapoda > Coenobitidae > Coenobita > Coenobita brevimanus. The sequence continues at coordinate 15,847,484 of NC_136972.1, forward strand.
TTCCAGCGTCTTATGAATTACGTATTGTCCGGAATTTTAGGACAAGGAATATTTGTTTATCTTGACGATATTATAATCGCAACGAAGAATATTACGGATCATCTCACGAAATTAGACTTACTCTTACAAAAGCTTAGTGATGCTGGTTTAAAAATTAAGCTTTCTAAATGCAAATTTTGCTTTAAGGAAATAAATTTCTTAGGCCACAAATTAAGTTCTAATGGTATTCAGACCACTGATGACAAAATACAGGCAGTGAGAGATTTTCCTGAACCCACTACGACTGACGAAGTTAGACAATTTTTAGGTCTAGCTGGGTACTACAGGTCATTCGTACCACAATTCTCTCATATAGCTTTTCCTCTATTCCAGCTACTCAAAAAAGATGCTGTATTCCAATGGGAAGAAGAACAAAAAAGGGCATTTAACAATCTACAAATTAAACTAACAAATGCACCTTGTTTAGCATATCCGGATTACACAAAATCATTTCTTATATGTACAGACGCATCAGTTAAAGGATTAGGGGCTCTACTGATGCAGGAAGATAAAATAGGAAAGAATCAACCAATTGCATTTTCCAGCAGACAAACAAAAGGTTCAGAGAAAAATTATTGCACTACAGACTTAGAGGCACTTGCAGTGCTTTTTGCATTACAAAAGTTTCGAGATTTGGTATATGGTTACGAAATCCACTTATTCACCGACCATAAACTACTAGGGGGTATGTTTAAAGAAAAACTCCTTTCTGGGAGGAAAGCAAGATGGAAATGTACGGTTGAAAACTACAATGTACAAATTCATTATATACAAGGTAAAATGAACATAGTAGCTGACGCATTATCTAGGAACCCGAACACCATTCAGTCGCGGCATTAGATCTCAAACGATATATCCCAAACCACGATGATATCGCAAAAGCAGAAAAACTTGACCCAATATGGTCTAAAGTTATATACAAGTTAGAAAGTGGAGATGACATACAATTACCCAAACTGCATGTACCACTCGGACAATTCACAATGGTCAATAATACATTATACAAGATTAACCCTAAACAACCAAAACGCCAAAGAAATACTAACCAGTTGGTAGTACCTAATGACATGATACCCCAAGTATTATGAACGATACACGATAGCCCACATGCAGGACATCCTGGAAAGGATAAGATTCAAACAGGCCCAGCTGTTATATTACTGGCCTTCATTATGAAAAGATATAAACAATCATATAGACAGATGCGAATCATGTGCAAAACACAAAGGATACCCAATCACACCTGCACCGATGGGTAATTACCCTGTACCTAATCAGCCATGGGACGTTGTCGCGTTGTCGCTGTTGATTTACTCAGATGCCATTATCATACAATAATAACCTATACCTATTCGTAGCAACGGATCATTTTTCCCGTTAGGTCATTTTAGCTCCAATTAAAGATAAGACAACAGAGACAGTAGCAAAGGCAATAACAGATAATGTAATATGTCGCTTTACTACCCCAAAGGTACTAATATGTGATAATGGAGGAGAATTTAATTCTGAGATCTAACAAGAAATATGTAAACAATACAACACCAAAAAGGTTAACATTTTAGCCTATCACCCAGCATCTAATGGGTTAGTAGAGAGACAAAACAAAAAAGTATTAGATGTACTACGACACATTCTCAGTGAAAATTATGCAAGCTGGGATGATTGGATTCCCAGAGTAGAAGCCTCGATTAATGGAACTATAAATAAATCTACAGGTGACATACCACATTTCATTATATATGGGACAGATAAAAAACTACCATATGAGCTCCTAGAAGGTGACATTCTGCCCATATACAATTACGATGATTACTCTAAACTCCGTTTACGTGAATTCCAGGACATACACAAAAGAGTAAAAAAACAATTAACGATGTCCAAGGAAGAAATTCACCTATCAGCTTAGGAGACATTGTTTATGGTATCATTCATACGAGAGACAATAAATTAATCCCAAAATTTGAGGGCCCATACAGAGTAATTAACATAAAAGCAAACAAAGTTTTAATTAAGTCACTGTCAAGTGGCGAAGAGAAACAAGTTCATATTGACCATTTAAAACGAGTTTCAAAGGAACTATCCAATAATTATTCAGCATCGGATACAACCGAAAAGGCGAACGTACCTCAAAAACCAAGCAAGAAAACAACAATGATTACAAAAAGAAATTAAGGTCATATACCAAACAATCAAACATAGGTGCAACTGTTCCAATAAAATCTACAGTACATCATTTACGAGAATTAAATATCGATTTAAACTCCTTCTATAAATGAAATAACAATCAACCGTAACGCACATCATCACTCTCATCGACCACAGCATGACCATATTAGGAAATTATTATTTTTTTTCGGTAGGTAGCGATGAAGGGACTTATGCTATGGATTCTCCTCTACATAGCAAGAGGATATGCGCACTTAGACCCCCAATACATAGTACAACAAGGATGCCTCATAGCTCCAACGGCCACGACTTCAATCGTAAAAGACGTCATGAGTACTGAAATAAGTCTGGATTACTTGTATGAATTACCTTCTTATCTAGAAAATCTCGCGAAACCCATGCGAACCCTGGACTTCATGATAGGAAGCTATGTTTCACAAGCACATAACACAAAGGAAGTGAATGAAATAGTGAAGTTAGCAAAATGGAAAATAGAACAGGCAAAGATAACTATGCTCATCATGATCCAAGATCTCCCATCTTATGGAACGGAGGTATTGAGCGACAGGAACAACATCACACGTACTCCCCGAAAGCACGGTTTGTTCGACCTGGGTGGCGCAGTTCTTGGGAACATCTTTGGATTGGCTACAGAGGATGGCCTTAAAGAAATAAACAACAAATTAAATAAAATAGCTCAGGTACTAACATAGCAAGATAAATTCATCACAGGACATAACTCAGCAATGAAGACAATTGTGAAAAATCTGAAAAAGGCAGAAAACAGCTCTCGAAAGTGTAGATAAAATAAATGAAATGGAAGGTAACATAACACTTTTCCAACACTTCTCCAGCATCACAAAACATATTGACACGATTCTACTACAATTAGACAACACTAGAGTTCGTTACAGGGCACTTATGCAAGGAATTTCGAATGCTGGTGTTGGCAAGATCACAATTGACTTACTCCCAGTTCATGAGCTACGTCAGATAATTAGTCAAGGCATACATAAACATAAATTAAAGCCTTTGTTCCAAATTAGGGCGTTCATGCAATATTATCCATATTTAGAAGCAACACTAACACCAACATCAGTAGTAGTTCATGTACCATTCATAACTGAAGATCTGTTCACAGTATACCAAATACACCCCTTCCCCTCTAAAAATAACAACACTTTGGTCATCATCAACATCAACACAGACACCGACCTCATCATGGTCTCCAAGAGACGGAACACTGTCACTTTCGCAAGTGAATCAACGATTGAACGAAAGTGCCGCACATCCTTACATGCTATTCATCTTTGTCCTGCATACATTTTCACGTTTCAGCCAACTGATACAGTCCCTTGTGAAATGGCTATCATCAGAAATAACAATATTCATAATCACTGGAACTTCACTTTTGCTCCAGATAAGATTGTACACCATCAACGCATCGGACACTCACAGTTTTTTTTATTTCACTCATAACACATCGGTTTACATAGTCTGTCCAGATATACCACCATCTCATACTTCAGCCTCAGGATTATACATAGCACCAGACTACTGTGCGGTATTTACACCATCCATGTCCACTTTATCCACCATCAATCACTACGCCATCCTCAATCATACACACAAACGTTTCCACCCATTGTCTGATATGGACTTAAACATGAGCACAAGTATTAAGTTGACTTCTCCTAAGTTTGAAACTATGCAACTGATCAATGAAACAATGAAGCCCTGGGAAGATTTGAGTTTGAATATGTTCAACCCATATTATGTGTATAGCCCAGCACCTACTGTCTTTATAATCTTCTGCATTGTATTTGCAGTACTGCTGTTTGCAATGCACAGAATGCATGCAAGAATTGCTAATTTGGAGTCATTATTTAGTGGGGGGAGAGTTAACATCCAAGTAAACCTCCCTGAATGAAGTGTACATATTTTGTTTAGAGTATTAATTTTATATATATATATATAATATATATATATATATATATATATATATATATATATATATATATATATATATATATATATATATATATATATATATATATTTATATATATATATATATACAAAAAAGAATGACCAATGATATAGAAGTATGGCATACCAGTAGCATTATCTTTAAATGAAATATTAATAACTCTTACCATAATCTTAATTTCAAACTATTTTTTTTCTTGCATGTATGCATTTATCTACAATATCCCATGTACATACTGTATTACAATTAAATAGTTTACCTTTAGTGCATTTATTCAAATATGTATACAACTTGTATAAAATGTAATATTACTAAATCATTGCAATTTACTATAAATATTATATGTATACAATATTATAATCAATATTATGTACTAATAGATTAGCATATGTCAATGATGATTGCTGTCGGAGGACCTTCAGCGGTGTGGCTGAGCAATGGTAGGACTCCATAATTATAATTACAAATCATAATAGATAGACAGATAAATAGATAGATAGACAGAGCTCCAGGCAAGCCTAGGAAAGGGAAATGATCCTGTAAGTTAACTGAGGAAATGTTGACAATACTGTACACAGGAAGTAGCAAGTCAGGGGATGATATAGGTAGTGTGTCAGCGAGATAGCATATGAACAAAGCCTAGTGACCATACACACACATACACACAGGTTTCTAGAACTTTCCAACCACAGTGTAATACACGTGACACGACCCCTGCTTCACCAGAATTTAGGAAGCAGAGCTCAGAAGGAGGCGAGCTATAGAACCGACAGGTAGTGAAGAGAGTGAACAAGAAGAGGGGTCCAACTAGACTTACTTAGTATATTCAGTCTGTGTAATGCATACACTGCTCAACTTAAGATTTTCTCTGAAGATAATAAACCAAGATAAACTCCCTGTATTCATCTTTAATTCCTGCTACAAGAAATGAGAACTACACTTGTACAGCACCCTACCCGTATCTTAGACCGCCTTGGAAAGAGCTCCAACATACTTGACCTCTTCCTTACAACTAATCCTTCTGCTTACACTGTTAATCTTATCTCGAGTTGGGCTCCTCCGATCACAACCTTATCACCTTAACCTGTCCTATCACTCTGGTATGGCCAGTGGACCCTCCAGGGAAACGTCGTCTGTGGCATTTTGCAGCCGCGGATTGGGAGGCCCTTAGGTGGTACTTCTTTTATTTTCCCTGGAATAATTATTGCTTCCATGGCCGGGAGCCATCTCAGTGTGCCGTGTGCATTACGGAGGTTATTCTCTCGGGCATTGAAGCATACATTCCTTTCTCGTATCCATTGTCTAATGCAAGAAAGCCTTGGTTTAATCACACTTGTTCTAATGCTGTTCACAACAAGGAGAGGACCTACAAAAGGTGCCGGAACCAAGCCACCCCTGAATCACATCATCTTTACGTTTCTGCCCAGAATCGTTCTAAGTCTGTTCTTCGCTCTGCTAAAAATAATTTCATCCGTACTAAATGTTCTCAACTCTCCAACTCGAATTCTTCCTGCTCCTTCTGGCACCTTGCCAAAAACCTTTCTAACAACTTTACTTCATCATCCTTGCCTCCTCTTTTCTAATCTGATGGCTCTGTAGCTATTTCTTCTACTGATAAAGCAGATCTTTTTGCACAGACTTTTTCCTCCAGTTCCACAGTAGACGATTCCAGTGCTGTTCCTCCATCACTCCCTCCCTGTGACTTCCTCATGGCTGACATTAAAATTTCTTCAGCTAATGTATTTTCTGCCATCACTGGCCTCAATACTAACAAGGCATACAGGCCTGATGGAGTCCCTCCTGTTGTTCTCAAGAACTGTGCTTCTGTGCTTACACACTGCCTAGGCAAACTCTTTCGCCTTTGTTTGTCAACTTGTACCTTTCCTTCTTGCTGGAAGTTTGCTCTCATTCAGCCAGTCCCAAAGAAGGGTGACCACTCCCAACCCTCCAACTATCGTCCAATTACTTTAACGTCCTATATTTCAAAACAGAAAAATTTAAAGACATCTTTCCTATCACAACATTTTTTCTGATCGTCAGTACGGGTTCCGTCAGGGACGCTCCACTGGTGATCTTCTCACCTACCTTTCAGACTCCTGGTCATCCTCCTTTCGGGACTTTGGCGAAAGCTTTGCCATTGCACTTGACATCTCAAAGGCTTTCGATCGAGTCTGGCATAAATCTTTAATTTCCAATCTGCCCTGTTACGGTTTCTATCCTTCTATCTGTGCCTTCGTTGCTAGCTTCCTTTCTCGTCGTTCTATAGCCGCTGTTGTAGACAGCCATCATTCTTCTCCTAAATCTATCAACAATGGTGTTCCTCAGGGCTCTGTCCTATCACCAACTCTCTTTTATTCATCAATGACCTTCTAAGCTGTACATCTAACCCTATCCACTCATACGCTGATCACCCCACCCTTCACCTTTCCATTCGGTCTCTGCAACGCCCATCTCAGCAGTTACTTCAACAAACAAGGGATGAGGCTATGGCACACCTAATGTCTGACTTGGCTCGTATCTCTGACTGGGGTAAAAACAATCTGGTTATTTTTAATGCATCTAAGACTCAGTTCTTACACCTATCAACCTAACAAAATCTTCCACAGGTATACCCACTACTGTTTAATAATATTCAGCTTAATCCTGCATCATCCTTGAATATGCTTGGGGTTTCATTTACTCGGGACTTATCTTGGAAAGATCATATTACATCTCTTGTAAAATCTGCTTCCAAGAGATTGGGTGTGCTAAGCCGACTCCGCTCTTTCTTTACCCCTGCATAATTGTTGACTCTATACAGGGGTTTTATCTGCCCCTGTGTGGAGTACATCTCTCATGTGTGGGGAGGCTCCCCACATACAGCTCTTCTCAATAGGGTCGAGGCAAAGGCTTTTCGTCTGATTAACTCTCCTCCTCGTACTGACTCCCTTCAACCTGTGTCTCTTTGCCGCACTGTTGCATCTTTATCTCTTTTCTATCGCATCTTTAATGGTCACTGCTCCTTTGAACTGTCTGCATGCATTCCTCTGCCTCTACGACGGGCACTTAGCACCCGTCTGGCAGCAAACTTTCATCCCTTTTCTGTCCAACTCTTTAATGCGAGAGTTAACCGTTACTCCCAGTCCTTCATGTATGCAACAGATCACCTCTGGAACTGTCTCCCTCTGTCTGTATTTCCTGCTGCCTATGATCTCCAGTCTTTCAAACGCAGTGTGTCCTGGCATATCGAAATGATCGGATCTTGAATTTGGCTCTCTATTGTATTTTGTTTTTCTCTTGGAGAGAACTGTTTTGCAGGCTCATGGCCTTTGGTTCCTTCTTCCTTGCATAAAAAAAAAAAATTGCTTGTAAATTGGCCAGATTACTTACACCCTATTCAGATTTGATTACTGGCTTCCGATACAGACATGATGTTGGGCCAGAACAGAACCGACTCTGGATTAATGTGTAAACGGTTGTCGGCACTTGCACTGGAACGATTCAAGTCATATGGCTTGCCTGTACCATTCCGACACCAAGTGCCATCACAAGCCAGCATCGATATGGTTCTGATCCAACACAATCATGTTTGCTGGGCAGGTGACAACTGGTTACACTTGACCATGCTTTAATGCCATCTGTTAAGGAAAAGACCAGATACACGCATCTGCCACCACTCCCACCCTTGAATTGATTAAGTTGCCATCTAATCTAACGGGGACTGACGCCCAAGGACGCCAGGTTTGTTGCCGGGTGTACCTGTCCACCTGGTCAATTTTTGAGATATCATCTTTAACCCATCCATGGCCGCCGGCGTCGAATGACGTTTAGCCGATCATTGGCCGCAGGCGTCATTTGAGCGTGGCCTATAAAAAACTGCAAAAATTTTTAGGAAGTGAACGAACGTTCTGAACGTCTTCACACTGAACCTACACTATACTCCCATACACGTCATCAAGCAGTTCAAAGCCTGCTGCTGTGGTAAGTGGATTATCAGTTTTTTCGCTCCTAGCCATACCTAAACAAGCACAACTACCCCCATTATGTCGACCCAGGTAGAACGTATCATCTTTGTCCTCTCTTGCAAAACACGCAACCACCTGTTTCCGGTTATGAAGTAATACAGGCACATACAAAAAAGACATGATAATAAGTGAAAAATACATTTTTGTCTTGGTATCTTTGACTATTTGCTCAGGTTTGCTGTAATGGTTTGGATCATTTGATGCATTGCAATTTGTAGAAAATTGTGAAAACCTTCGGGAAATGAACGAAAATCTGGGACATGAGACTGACCTTGACTTCACCCTCTCACATATCTGTCAGTTCACCACCTGCTGTCACGACGAGTGGATGTACGATTTTTTCGCTCGTGGCCATGCCTAAAAACACATAGTTACACCCATTATCTCGACCCAGACAGAAGATACAATCTTTTTCCTCCCTTGCAAAACATAGACAACCACCCTGTTTACGAGACAGCAATATGTATTGCGAAAATAACAAGGTAAAATGATAAAGATGAAGGTAAAATGATAGAGATGAACATGTTATTACGGAAAAAATACTGTACGTTTTCCCCCGTCTGTAAACTCATTAATTTCTGCTTTGTATGTGTATTCGTAATAATTAGACTTCTGAAACTGCATTACGATTCTATTTTTAGCCATACTCGTGGTGTAGGAGCTCGAAGTTGCGACTCAACTTCCGAATTGCTAATCGGATCTCACCCTCCACTTTATTTTCCTGTGGCAGAATCTAATCTTGGAGGACGTGCAGTTTTCTCATTTAGGACCGAAAATTCTACTCTTTCGCTCCGCTTTCCAAGCATGGGCACAACGATAACGTAAAAAATAACTCGAAACTACCATAAATATATTTTATATGAAAAAGGCGATAAAGTATTCATAATTTTTTTTTCCAGACATTCCTAACAGATTATGTACTGAAATCATTCGATATCATCATATCTCATATATACACAACATTTCAGCACCATTCGTATTGTTTGGGGAGGTTAAAAAAAAATAACATCTGCCCAGTTGCGTTGCGGCACGCCCCTGGGCGGCATATCGGTTGCCGATATTTCTGCAACTTCAGCGCTCCATTGCAAGCCATAAAATTCTTCTAGGAAGCTGGGATTTGCACCGTTAAGTGCATTTGAACTTTCTCTTCAATATGGCAAAAAAAAAAAAAAAATCATTTCGAAACTTCAAAAAATGGCCCCGGCGTCGGCCTGGCGAGCATGGAAAATTCCGGGCCGTCGGCCACGGAGGGGTTAACATGCCTCAGAATTATGCCTCGAAAATAATGGAGAATAGTACGTAGACTTAGTGCAAAAAAAATCTCTTCAAATAAGAGCCGGTGGTATATGAGTCTTCGTGTTATCTTCGCGATTTACTCTATACTGCACTTTCCCATTCTATTTTATGTCATTTCTAGTGTTTTAGTATCGACACAGGTTCCATCAACATCATACAAGATGATACTGAGGTGTAATGCGCAGAATTAATCGCTAAGGATCATGTATTATTGAACTGTCATTGCCACTTTCCATAGGTCACACTGGCGTTCTTCTTTGGCTGTTAACAGTGCCCACCCTGGATGAAGGAAAAGAAGGTTTAGATTAATACCTATCTACTGCATGAGGCTTATTAAGGCAGACACAATTTTTTTTTGGTTACAAACCCTCCTAAGTACACAACCGTTTACAGTTAATGTTACATCCAAATCCTTATTTGTGTTGCTTGATGAACAAGGACAAGTGAAAACAAAATATGACAAACAGTTTGAAATTGACAGGCCTAGGATCAAACTTGGGATCTTCTAGCTGCGAGCTGGACGTGTTAGTGCACCACTGGTGTGGAAATGAGTTATCCTGTACCCAGCTGAACGAAAAGCTGCGCAAAGCAACTGTCACAGGTCACACCCACCCGATTATCATCCAGGGTTGCCTCTCTGGCTTCTGATTATAGTCTCCGCCTTAGACATGAGAAACCGATAACAATAACACAGGCCAACTCCGAAGCTGTAAGTGTACGGCCACACCAAACACGACGAGCAGAGAGGTAGCGTTGAACGAGGAGCTAGGTGAGCATCAACGAGACAGTTGTCCAAATAGGAAACGACAACCTTGTGGGCAACATAGTCAGAAGCTGTTCGTCGGTGTAAACATCTTACTGTCCAAGCTGTTCACTCTCATCTTAAATTTTAGGAGCAACTTGCTTAGCCCCGGGCTCCTATGCTTCTCATGGGGCAACACTGGATTAGATGAATGAATGAATAAAATTTCATTGTCTATCTGATATGAATGTCTTTATTTGACGATAACTTAAAAGAATAATTATCATGTGATTTATTTTTCTTGATTTTTCTTGCGTACTATTTCACGATACCAGTTTCTGCTGATTGCCTATGTTGCGAAATATCCGCTGGACAATTCATTATCTACTGAATTATATTTAATAGATTTATGTATTGATAAATAATAAACTTCTCGATGTTCAGTACATATATACACATGTTTCTTACGTTCCTGTCCGGGAATCGAACCCCAGATCTTTAAATAGAAGTCAGACACTGATGCTACTACACCACAAGATAAAAGCGGAGACACCTGAACTTTTTGACGAACCGGGTAAATCCATTATGGGAGGGTATATTTCAATTGCAACACATTAGGATTATTTCTGAACCCCATGCAACTCGGCAAGTGACAGAGCAGTTTTATTATAACCCAGACACAACACAAGCGTCTTTATGTGTTGGAAAGACAGATTTCACGCGTGTACAAAAGTTTCTTGTGCTCCTGACCGGGACTCGAACCCCAGACCTCTAAATAGAAGACAGGTACTGATATCACCGCACCACGATAAAAGCTATGTATTTGAATTTTTATGGGAGGATATATTTCAACCACAGCACATTAGGATTATTTCTCAACCCAACGCAACTCGGCAAGTGACAGAGCAGTTTTAATCTATCCCATACACAACACGAGCGTCTTTATATGTTGGAGAGACATATATTATACGCAAATGTATTCGTCATGGTGTAGTGGCATCAGTACCTGACTTCTGTCTAGGGATCTGGTGTTGTAAAAAACATTTGTACACTCGCGTGTAATGTCTCTCCAACATATAAAGGCGTTCGTGTTGTCTGCAATAGATTAAAACTGCTCTGTCACTTGCCAAGTTGCATGGTGCCGAGATGAATTCCAAATGTGTTGTGATTGAAATATATCCTCCCATAACTGATTTACCAGCGTCATCAAAAAATTCAGATGTTTTAACTTTCATTACGCCGTGGTGTAGTGACATCAGTGCCTGACTTATATCAGGAGGCCTGGGGTTCGATTCCCAATCAGGAGCATAATAAACATTTGTACACAGGCGTGTGTGTTTCTCCAATATATACACATACATATAGTGTATATACTTACCTGTTCATTAGTTTTAAGCGTACGGTGTAACAAACGGAATAGAGCACTAAATACTAGTATGAATTCTAGACATTAATGGTCTTTGATAGGTTTTATAACAACCGTGCAACAAACGTTACTTAAGCAGTCGCATGATAAAATAATGCTCGATTATAATTTACCATTTCTATGCAGTTATTCACATATATCTTCCCAGTGTTTCGTTAACACTCCAGTATTTTTGTGGAGTGGATCATTTTGGATCCCACACAGCTCTCCTCTGGTACACGGCTCCAGTAAGATGTTCAGTAGACATAATTACCAGAACCCATCCGCCTCAACATGCAATACAGACACGACTGAATGATGATGCAAATGCCTGGGGAATGAGGTTATCGCTAGGCAGTGCGCAACATTTTGGAAGATGCTGGATCGCGTAGCGACGAGCGTGGAGGGTGAGCAGGGCGACAAACCTCCCGCTCATTCAGTGTGGCCACCCACATACAATTTAGTGTGTTTTATCGTGTTGTCTCATTCCTCTCTGCTCGAGTCTCCCCACTCGTCGCGTTCGGTGTGGCCGTACACTAACAGACGCGCGCGATTGACTCGAAGTGATGCTGGGATGAGCGAGTGGGAGATGACACTGCGTAAAGACTGCTGCTTCGGAATGTAAATATTACTGAGGGATTTATTTTATTTCCATAGCGTAATTCCCTTGCAAAACTCTATTGTTAACTGATCATCTGTGGAAGTGCATCTAATGAATAAAACATTATGTACAGTAGTCGAGAGTCCGTTTGAAACATACTTGAAACTACTGGTATAAAAAAGTAAAAATGTTAGGCTTCCATTAAGTCGCCCAAGAATATTGAGGCTTTGAGAAGCCATTGAACTATCACTGGATGAATACGATAGATAGATAGGTAGCAGACACACAGACAAGCAGAAATATAGAGAAATAGATAGATGGACAGACTGATAGAAATGCAGACAGATAGACAGATTGGCAGAGAGAAAGAAAGATGGACAAACAAAGGTAGCACAAACAGGCAGACAGAAAGACAGACAGATTGATAGATAGTTACGGTAAATGTAGATAGTTTGAGAGAAATAGACAGAGATGTGAAAGTATTAGATAGATATACCGTTAGAGGAAAAAAAAACGGACGAAAGTTTGCGAGCAATATCAACAAACGGAAAGCGCTGAGATTCAGATTACTCATTTGTCCACACTACCTGAGCTAAAAATAACTCAATGACGTATTGAAAAGATTTAAACAGACTCTGGATGAGCCATCGAGCCTTCTGCATGAGCAACAGAGGCAGAATATTGTTCAGTTTTTGTATACACTACACATTTTTTTTTTTTATAATCTATTCATAGATTACACACTACATAATTCAACAACACAGTCACTAGCGGATGTTGCACATTTTTATAGTTTTATCTTGCACAGCAGTGCACTAATGCATTTTTCTTCCATAATAACATATTATTAGATGCATTTTCCTTCGTAAGTTAAAAAAAATTGAATTGTTCAAAATGTAATTTTTCCCTTAATTATTAATAAAAGTTGGATAAAATGCTTGTCAAAAGAATAATAATCTTTTTTTTATTATTTTTTGGCAGCACCAACTGTCACAAGTGACACACACACACACACACACACACACACACACACACACACACACACACACACACACACACACATTAAAGGACGAAAACCATTCTTTCTTTTAATTGATTCAGTGCGATGATGGCTTCCATGTCTCATGTTGCCGTCTGTTTTAATCAGGCTCGGAAAACGCTTGTATTTAAGGGATAAATTATAGCTAACGAGATTAGGTGTGTAATCGATGGATATATACTGCATAAGTAATACATACAGATGTGTAATACCGTATACAGTATTGTAATTAATTTTGCACAACAGTAAGGAGAAAAGTAGGAAATATTCTCTTTTACTCGTATGTCGTATTCTTAAACATTTTGTCACAAAAACATTCATCGCTATTTTCGCCGAACAATGTGCGGTGAATAATATAACCAATAGTTTTTCTTTAATAATGTATTTCATATCCCGCTGTATTGTATACATATCTCGATAGCGTGGTCTTAAGTACTTATAAGGAGATAGGGCAATCGATTATGGATCGTTAAGCTCAGCCAGAATAAAGTAGTGAGACTTAGTGTCAACGAGGTGAGTTACAGCACTCTTGGGTTACAAAGTTTATTGCACACAGTTATAAAAAGTAAGTTACAGTTTAGCGTCATCCTAACGTCGGACCTTCTCTCTAGTCCTTCTCTCCCCATTCTCTGATCTGAAGGGAATCTCTCGGACATTATATACAGCGTGGGAAGGATGTGTATGTCTAGTAAATTTCCTATCACGTCGACTAACTGGCTAGAGCTGGTTACTCCACGTGCTTGAATACGTCATGAAATTCTTGTTCGTCTGTTTGAGATACATCTTATGATTAAAGATTCTTGATGATCTGGGACAACAAAGGTTGTGGATATACGTTATGTGAATTCACATTCCTGTTTTGTCTAGGTAATAGGATGTGTTCTGTAACACTTCCTGGAGAACTCAGACATAACTACCTGTTATACATATTGTTACCTACAGTATAGCTACATAGTTACATATAGTATTGTGTTATATTATGCCTACATATAGCTCGATCACGCGAAACTGACGTACCATCGACAGTAAATATTGTCATAACATAATAATGCATACTATTACTATCAATTTGTAAGGTAATCAAGTGAAATACATAATATTGTAAAGTTACATAATTAGGAAAATGTAGTTATAAAATTGTACGTGAATAAAATAATAGTAATAGTAAAATAATACAATGGCAAGTCTACTTTAGTCAATTATACAATATATATGAGAAGGACTTACTGTGTATATATATATATATATATATATATATATATATATATATATATATATATATATATATATATATATATTGTTACGGAACAGAGAGAGATAATGAACACTTCAAGTGAGAATACTAAAATCACTACTGCCCCGCAACGTTCCAGGTTCAAAACAAAAGAGTTGGGTAAAATTACAAGTTAAAGTTTAATGCTCAAACTAACAACTAAATATTCAGGACTCATAAGGATAATGTAATGGCAAACAGGTTACATATATGGTTAACTGGAATAGCCTCTATTAACATGAATTTAGCAAGAGAAAATTTATCTAAGTCAGCCCTGATAAATGAGAAAACCGGATAATGCTCAGTTAAAGCAAGATATATTATTACAGATACAAAATATTATTACTACTGGCTGACATTAAAAACTCTACATGAGTCACAAAAACCCCACCAGGCCTACGAATTAACACCTTAGGCCATACAGTACAAGAAAAATGGTAACCATACTTATACTCAAATTATACAGCAGCTGGATGGCTGGAGACTTCTTGAGCACTCACAAAAATAATAATACACTATACAGGGGAGGACAGAGATGTGACCAAATGAGGAGCAGATCTAAGTGGCAATTAATGCAGAGACTGAGCTCATTATATAGGGGCCGCCAGAGCTTGATTCAACTTGCAAGAAGGACGCGCAAATGAGGGCACAGAGGACGAAGAGTTGACACTCCTGCTCTGAACAACAGAAAGAACGACTTACTCTACTATAAGGGGGAGAAGGGGGGAGTGAGGTAGAACACGCAAGCCTGGTCACTATGGAAGCCACGAGGCGAATCGTGAACAAACATGCAACATACTGTACGTTAGAATTATACAAAGGATGATGAAATCATAGGCTATGTAAGACCTACCCACAAAGAAAAAGAAATTTACAAAGGAAATTTCTTATTACTCTAAAACAATTTGTCTAAAGTCTAGATAAGCAATCTGCAATAACATTTCCTTTCCCCTTGACATGTTGTATGTCTAATGAATACTCCTGAAGAAGTAGACTCCATCTTGTTTATCTCTGATTTTTATCTTTAAACTTACTAAGGAATTTCAGTGGGTTATGATCGGTATAAATGACTATGGGGTCAAAACCAGAACACAAATAAAATGAAAAATGCTGTAAACCCAAAATCAAGGCCAAAAGCTCTTTCTCAATAGTTGAGTAGTTCTTTTGAGGTGGAGTGAACTTCTTACTGTAATAAGATACAGGGTGTTCAATACCCTGATCATCCTCTTGCAGCAAAACAGCCCCAGCTCCTGTATCACTTACGTCAACAGCCATCTTAAAAGGCTTAGCAAAATTTGGAGTAACGAGCACTAGCTGACTTAATAGGATAGCTTTAAGTTTACTGAAAGAGAATTCACAGTTATCGGTCCAGACAAATTTAACTCCCTTTTTCAGTAGGTCTGTATGTGGTGATACAAGAATTGAAAAGTTAAGAACAAATCTCCTGTAATAATCTACCATTCCCAAAAATCTTTGTAGCTCTTTCCTACTTTTAGGTCTGGGAAGATCACTTATAACCTGAACCTTAGCTCCTGGTGGTGCAACGTGTCCATCACCAATCACGTACCCAAGGTACTGAACTTTAGCTTGACCAAACTCACACTTTGATAAATTAGCTACAAGATTAGCTTGAACCAAACGCTCAAGAAATTTACTGACATGGCATAGGTGATCTTTTCAGTTGTCACTGAAGATTAATACATCATCAATATAAACAATACATCCTGCCAAACCCGCTGTTACAACATTCATGAGCTTCTGAAAAGTGGCTGGTGCATTCTTCATACCATATGGCATTACAGAACATGCAAAAGTCTTTACTAGTGTTACAAAACATGAAATCTCCCTAGAACGTTCAGTCATAGGTACTTGCCAGTATCCCTTTAACAAATCAAACTTACTTATGTACCTAGCCTTTCCAATCTTGTCTGTGCAATCTTCCACGCGAGGGAGAGGGAAAGTGTCTGTTTTGGTTATCTGATTAACACGTCTGTAGTCGATGCAAAGCCGCTGTGACCCACCTGGCTTAGGGACTAGAGTGACAGGAGAACTCCACTCGCTCTGACAGGGCTCAATCATCTTGTGGTCCAACAGGTAGCCAAGCTCCTTCTGGATGAGAGGAACTATCACTGGGTTCACACGGTAAGGAGGCAGTTTAGTTGGTTTTGCGTCTCCAACATCGACATCATGCATTAACACAGTGGTTCTTCCTGGAGTGACACGGAACACTTGCTGGTACTCCTGCAGTAATGCCGAAAACTCCTGCCTTTCCTCGGAAGCTAAATGAGAAAGCTTAGTCTGGAGATCATTCATGATATCAAGATTCTTCCCCAAACTATCAGGCTCATACTGCATGGGAGAACTTCACTTTGCAGACTTGGGTGGAACAGCTACAGTGCAGACTGGGTTATTTTCGTCCCGCCTGTGATATAACTTTAGCATGTTGATGTGACAAAGTTGCTTGTTCTTTCTACGATCTGGTGTGGCGATGACATAGTTGACATCACTGAATTTATTCTCCACGAAATAAGGACAACTAAACTTGACTTGAAGAGGTTGCCCATGCACTGGTAGCAGAATCAAAACCTGATCTCCTGGCTGAAAGTGGCGTAACCTGGACTTCTTATCATACCAAGTCTTCATCTGCTCCTGAGCAGCTCCTAAATTCTCTCTCGCCAGCTGTAAAGCAGTGGACAGCCGTTCTTTGAACTTCATCACATACTCCAGCAGGTTGACGTCATCTTCATCCGACAGCCAGCATTCCTTGAGTAGCTTAAGGGGTCCTCTTACTTCATGGCCAAACAGTAGTTCAAAGGGTGAGAAGCCCAGTGATTCATTTGGAGATTCTCTTGCGGCAAATACAATGAGTTGAAGACCTTTATCCCAGTCTTTCTGATGTTCCAAACAGTATTTCCTGAGCATCGATTTGAGTGTTTGATGATATCTCTCCAACGCTCCTTGGGTGTGGGGATGGTAAGCTGAAGACGTGATCTGGGTGATGCCCAACTCTTTCAGAGGCTGCTTAAAAACATTTGACATGAAATTACTTTCCCGGTCTGACTGTACCTCCTTGGGCAGACCAAACTTAGTGAAGAACCCTAGCATTTCCTTAACCACGTTCTTTGCTGAAATATTTCTAAGTGGAATGGCTTCAGGATAACGAGTAGCCATATCAATCAGGGTCAACACATAAGAAAATCCTGAAGAAGTCTTAGGAAGAGGGCCCACAATATCCACCAACACACGGGTGAATGGCGCCTCAAAAGGAGGAATGGGAACTAGAGATGCAACCTTTTCGGTCTGATTACACTTCCCCACAATTTGACAGGTGTGACAAGACTTACAATACCAGGAAAGATCTCTGAAGATACCTTGCCAGTAGAAGTGTTTCAAAATGCGTGCCACAGTCTTCCTCACTCCAAGGTGTCCTGCGAAACTGGAATTATGAGCCACTCTAATGATATCCTGCCTACAAACACGAGGGATGACAACTTGATGTACAACCTCCCATTCACAGTTGGCTGATGCTGTAGGGGGTCTCCACTTTCTCCTCAGTACTCCTGACTTTATATAATAACAAGTAGAAGCACCAGCTGACTCTTCCTCACTGCAAGCAGAGTTAGCTAGACCTTTCAACTCAGGGTCAGCAACCTGCAACTCAACCAACTCTTGACGAGACAAATTATCAACACTACGGGGTACTGCCTCATCTGGTGAGTGGTCCAAATTAGCAAGTAAAGTGTCAGCTAAGATAACATCATCATCATCATTATCTTCTAAGTCACCAGTAACTTTAGACTTAGCCCTAGTGACAGCACATGCAGAGAACACATCAGGGACATCACAATCCTTGGTCGCAGTCACTGGTTCACTAGACAACTGAGGAGCTGGACACACTTGACTTCCACCAATATCATTTCCAAGTAAGAAAGTTACACCTGACATTGGGAGTGTCTCAACCAACCCAACCATAACGGAACCATTAACAAAACCAGACTCTAAATTCACTCTGCACAGAGGGACAGAGAAGTAATTATTCCCTACACCTTGTAAGATTACAGTTTCATCAGAGGAATTAACATTAGAGCCTAGAACACTGGTCAGCATAAGGGATTGGCAAGCACCTGTATCACGATATATTTTAACTGATTTCCTGTCATTACTGTCCAGAGGACTGACAAAACCATCAGACAGGAAATTAGCACATGAACTCTTGAGAGTGTCACCCACGTTACTGCTCAAAAGAGGAGCTTCATCATGAGAATTTAATTTACCCCTCAAAGCAGGTTCAGTTAACTCGGTTAAAGAATTCTGGGAACTCTCAAGGGTGGACACTAGACCAATTGACTGAATATTTAAAGACTCCTTTTTGGTCACATCACGCTGTCTTCTGAAACATTTCTCTGTAGTATGACCAAGCTTACTACAATAAGTACATTCACTTTTCTGAAATCTAGAGGTGAAGCTGGTATTTACTTCCTGAGAAACATCATCTTTATTCTCTTTCCTGTTACCTGTACTCTGAGTAGAGGCAACGTACTTACTCTCAGCTTTCCTTTTTTCTTTAGAATATCTCTTGTGAGTGAGAACATATTCATCAGCTAAAACTGCAGCATCAGACAAATTATCTATTCTTTTCTCATCAAGATATAGGCTTACATCTTTATTAATACACCTTTTGAAGTCCTCCAGCAAAATCATCTGCTTAAATTTATCAAAATCAGAATTTACATTCTTAGAATTTAACCACTGCTCTAACAGATCTTCTTTGATTTTTGCATACTCAACATGGGATTGCTTATCTTGCTTATAAGTTGTCCTAAATTTTACTCTATAGGCTTCAGGAACAAGCTCATAGGCCTTAAGAATCAAGCTCTTAACTACATCATAATTATCAGATTGATCCTGAGGCAAAGCTGCATAAGTTACTTGAGCTTTGCCGGTGAGAACACTCTGAAGGAGTACTGGCCAATACTTTTTAGGCCAATTAAAACCTGTAGCTACCCTCTCAAACAACTGAAAATACTTTGTTAAATCAGATTCATTAAAAGGAGGGACAAGTTTAACATTTTTAGCCACATCAAAATCATCAGAGCTAGATGATCCAGTTCCACTTTGTTTCATGCGATACTCATGGTCTGCCTGAATCCTAACAATTTCAATTTGTGCCTGTGCCTCCTGAATACGAGCCTGAGACTCAGCCTCCTTAGCACGAGCCTCCTGCAGGGCTAGCTGTAACTTAGCTATTTCAATCTGCGTTTGCTCATCTGGAGGAGTTACATTAAACAAGCTTTTATTAATCATGTCAACAATTTGATCTTCAGACTGATGAGAGCGAACAGCAATTCCCAATTGTTGAGCAACAAGCTTAAGTTCATTCTTTGTTCTGTTTTCTACATCACACACTGTTTGCACATTTGACAAAAAATCTTTCGCTTCATCAAGAGTAGTAATAGTAGACATCATGAATAAATCACAGTCACAAAATATCAAGCAATATCCTTATGATAATATCCTGAATATCCTGATATGAGGTAGCCAAATTTATGTTACGGAACAGAGAGAGATAATGAACACTTCAAGTGAGAATACTAAAATCACTACTGTCCCGCAACGTTCCAGGTTCAAAACAAAAGAGTTAGGTAAAATTACAAGTTAAAGTTTAATACTCAAACTAACAACTAAATATTAAGGACTCATAAGGATAATGTAATGGCAAAACAGGTTACATATATGGTTAACTGCAATAGCCTCTATTAACATGAATTTAGCAAGAGTAAATTTATCTAAGTCAGCCCTGATAAATGAGAAAACCGGATAATGCTCAGTTAAAGCAAGATACAGTATATTATTACAGATACAAAATATTATTAATATTGGCTGACATTAAAAATTCTACATGAATCACAAAAACCCCACCAGGCCTACGAATTAACACGTTAGGCCATACAGCACAAGAAAAATGGTAACAATACTTATACTCAAATTATACAGCAGCTGGATGGCTGGAGACTTCCTGAGCACTCACAAATATAATAATACACTATACAGGGGAGGACAGAGATGTGAACAAAATGAGGAGCAGATCTAAGTGGCAATTAATGCTTTTTTTTTTTTTTTTTTTTTTTTTTTTTTTTTTGCCTATCGACCATTGAGGCCGGAGCCCCTGGTCATTAAGGCAAACAATTAATGCAGAGACTGAGCTCATTATATAGGGGGCCGGCAGAGCTTGATTCAACTTGCAAGAAGGACGTGCAAATGATGGCACAGAGGACAAAGAGTTGACACTCCTGCTCTGAACAACAGAAAGAACGACTTACTCTACTATAAGGGGGAGAAGGGGGGAGTGAGGTAGAACACGCAAGCCTGGTCACTATGGAAGCCACGAGGCGAATCGTGAACAAACATGCAGCATGCTGTACGTTAGAATTATACAAAGGATGATGAAATCATAGGCTATGTAACAATATATATATATATATATATATATATATATATATATATATATATATATATATATATAGCATGTTGGAGGCTTTAAAAACGAAACGAATATATATATATATATATATATATATATATATATATATATATATATATATAATAGATATAATAGAATAATTAAAGTAAGCCTATATTATGTGTAACCCATATTTTGTTATTTTATATAAAATTTATATACAGTATTTACAATATTTACTCAGTTTTGTCTCACTTGTACAGAACAGTTCTTAAACACTGATTCCAGGCTAGCAATCCTTCCTTGCATTCTGTGCATGGCCAAAATTAATACAGTAAATATGATGGAGAAAATTACAAAGATGACTGGAACTGGGCTGTATACATAATTTGGGTTAAACATCATCCTACTGTATTCTTCTCAAGGTTGTATTGTCTGATTTATTAATTGCATGGTTTCATACATGGGTGATGTCAACTTAATGTGTGCACTTACATTTAAGTTCATCCTAGGTAATGGCTGGAAGTATTTGTGTGTGTGGTTGAGAATGGCATAATGGTTTTTAGTGGGCAAGGTGGATAATGTAGGTGTCAGGATTGCACAGTAATCTAGTGAGATGTATAAACCAGATGCTGATGTATGGGCTGGAAGTGTGCCTGGGCAAGTCACAAAAACTGATGTATTTTGAGTGAAGTAGAAAAACTGTGAATGTCCAATGCGTTGATGATGGATGAGTTTATATAGAGCAAATGTGAAGTTGCAATGATGATGGTTGTCATGATCTTTTATGATGGCCATTTCACCCGCGACTGTCTCAGCTGGATGAAACGTGAAGATGTACGCAGGACAAAGGCGAAATGCATGTAATGACGTGCAACGTTTCTGTTCAATTGTTGTTTCACTAGTGAAAATGACGGCATCCTGTTTCTTGGAGACCATGATGACTTCTGTTTTGATGTTGATGGTGACTAATGAGTCATCTTTCTTAGAAGGAAAAGGGTATATTTAATAGACAGTGCAAAAATCATCTGTTACAAATGGTTCATGAACTACTATTGATGTTGTTGTGAGTGTTGCTTCCAAATACAATATGGATAATATAACATCAGATTTTTTTCCTCAAACAAAGGTTTCAATCCATGCTTATGTATGCCTTAACTAATGATTTGCCAGAGGTTGTGAATGAGTTGTAAATTAATGGTGATCCTTCCGTTAACAACATTAGCAATTCCTTTCAAGAAGGCCTGATACTGTCCTTTAATATTGTCTAACTGTAGTATTATTACGTCAAAATATTCTGTGATCACAGAGAGGTGTTGGAATAGTGTAATGTTACCTTCCAGTGCATTTACTTTACACCTATGGTGTAATCGATGGATGTATAGTGCATAATTAATATACACAAATGTGTAATACCGTATACAGTATTGTCATTCATTTTGCACAACAGTAAGGAAAAAAGTAGGTAATATTCTATTTTACTTGTATGTCATATTCTTAAAATTTTTGTTGCCACAAAAACATTCATCGCTATTCTCGCCGTACAAAGTACGGTGAGAAATATAACCAATAGTTTTTCTTTAATACTGTATTTCATATCCCGTTGTATTGTATTCATATTCCCTCTAGGGGTAGGGGGATTTCAAGACTACTCCCCAGTATCCCTGCTTGTCGTATGAGGCGACTAAAAGGGTTGGTGGTGGGTTATTGCCCCACCCCATAACTAAACAAGCGAATAAAGCGTCTCAGACCAGGACGGACCATACGTTGACGACTAAGGAAAAGACATAGGACATTCTAAGGGTGGGGACATGGAATGTGAGAGGAGTGAGTGATGAAGTGAAAGAGAGATCGTTCAGGTGCGTGAGGATGCAAGAGTGGATGTATGTGGATTGACTGACTCTAAATGGAAGGGTGAAAGGGTGAGAGAATGGGAATGCGGTTTAGGAATACGTGCGGGAGTTAATGAGAACGAGAGGGCAGGAGAAGGAGTATGTCTGATAATAAGGAAGAAGTGGAAGGAGAATATAAGCGAGTATGGAAGAGCGGGTTCAAGGATTGTATGGGTGAGGATGAAAGTGGGTATACAAGCTTGGGCGATTGTATGTGTGTATGCGCCGACACAGGACCGAGTGGCAAGAGTGAAAGATGAGTTTTGGGTGAGTGTAGAAGCATGTATGGACAAATTTGTGAGGGGTGAGAGAGTATTTTTGATTCAAGACATGAATGGCAAAGTTGGAAATGTACGAGTGGATGGAGTGGTTGGTCAGTGAGGTGTGCCAGCTGAAGAAGATGGGAATGGTAGTGCTTTGGTGGACATCTGTACTGATAAGTTGACAATAGCCAACACCTTCTGTTGGCATTGATTCACAGGTATACATGGAGAGTCATGAGGAGGATGGATGGTAAATTTGTTGAATGAAAGGCAATGATAGATTACGTGTGTGGATGAGCGAATGAGAAGACAAGTGTTGGATGCAAGAGTGTGGAGAGGGTGAGGGAATGGAATCTCGGACCATCACTTAGTGATGGCCAAGGTAATGCTGCAAAGAAAATGGGTGAAGAGACGAAGGGGAAGACAGGAGGAAACAGCTCCTGTGAGAAGAGTGGAGAAGTTAAAAGATAGTAAGAAAATGGCAGAGTATAAGAGCTTAGTGGAAGAAAGATTGGCAAGGTATGAGTTAGAGCAGATGGAAGGGGTGGAAGATGTATGCAAGATATTCACGGAAGAGATAGGCGCAGCATGTGAGGTGGTTTGTGGAGTGAGGAGGAGATGCAGGGGTGAGCAAGGGACAGCATGGTGGAATGATGAGGTGAAAAGAGCTGTGGAATAAAAGAAGAGGGCATATAGTGAATGGCTAGCGAGTAGAGGTAGGGGAGATGAGAGAGAGAGAAGAGAGATGTATATGTGAGCAGGAGAAGGAAGGTGAAGGCATTGGTGAAGGAGAGTAAGAAGAAAGTGGATGAAGAGTTTGGGAGGAATCTGAGTGTAAAATGGAGGGAGAGTAAGAAACTGTCTTGGAAGGAGGTAAAGAAAAGTAAGACAGTGTGAATGGGAAAAGGTAGGGGAGTGAAAGATAGGAATAATAGATTGTTGGTGGAAGAGAGAGAGAAATTGAAGAGGTGGAAGAAGCACTTTGAGGATTCTATGAATGTAGAGAGTGAGAGCAGTGCAAGTATAAGTGGTTGAGGAATGGCTGGGGGAAGAGATGAGAGGAGGAAGGAAGAGATCAGTAGGGCGGAAGTATTGGAAGCAGTGAAGATCAAGATGGGAAAGGCCCCAGGAATTCATGAAGTGTGTGGTGAAATGCTGAAGTATAAGGGTGAGATTGTTGTGGAGTGGATATGGAAGGTGTGTTATGCTTGGGAAGAGGGAAGGGTTCCAGAGTACTGGAAATCAGATATAATTGTTCCTTTATACAAAGAAAAACGGGAGAGAGAAGTATGTGGTAACCATAAGGGTAGCCTATTTGCCTTCTTAATGTGACTGGAAAAATATACGGTAGAATACTCATTGGTAGGGTTAAGCATACTTCAGAGGAGCTAGTTGGAGAAGAACAAGGGGGATTTAGGAAGGGAGAAGGGTATATGTAGATCGGATAATTGTTCTAAGATGTTTTGTGAAAAAGTATCTAGAGAAGGGAAAAAAAAGTGTATGCTGCCTTCATGGACTTGGAGAAAGCTCATGACAGAATAGATAGGGAAGGTATGTGGAAGGTATTAAAAATATATGGAGTGGAGGGGAAATTGTTGAGTGTTGTGAAGAGTATGTACGAAGGAGCTAGGGCTGCGGTGCGAGTGGATGGTGAGGTGAGTGAGTTCTTTGATCTAAATTTGGGACTGAAACAGGGATATGTGATGTCTCCATGGCTGTTTAATATATACATGGATGGGGTTGTAAAGAAGATGCAAGGTAGGGCAGTGGATGTGGGGGTGGCTCTAATGAATGAGGGTAAGATGTGGAAGATTCCGGTGTAGCTGTTTGCTGATGATACATTAGTGCTGAGTGAAGATGAATGGGAGTCGCAAGGTTTGGTGAATGAATTTGAGACAATGTGTAAGACGAGGAATCTAAAAGTTAATGTAAATAAGAGTAGAGTTAAGGTGTTTGAGAGGAATGAAATCACAAAATGCACAGTGAGGTTGGATGGTGAGGATATGGAGAATGTAAGTGCATTCAAATACTTCGATAGTGTGATGAGCAAGGATGGAACTTTGGATGAAGTGTTTGAAAGGGTACAGCAGGGAAGGAAGGTTGTTGGTTCACTGAAAGCAATGATGAGAAACAGGGAGGTGAGAATGGGAGTTAAGAAGTCACTGCATGATAGTACTGTATTGTGATCCCTACCCTGACATATGGAAGCGAGGTGTGGACCTTGCTAGAGGGGAACGTGTCAAGAGTGAGAGCAGTGGAAATGAATTACTTGAGAGGAGCATGTGGAGTGACATGGAGGGACAGGTTGACGAATGAAGAAGTGAAAGAACGTTATGGGCTGGATGTGGATGTGGTTGAGAAGATTAGGAGAAATACATTGAGGTGGTTTCGACATGTGGAGAGAATGGAGAATGAAAGACTGACCAAGAGGGTGTATGTATGTGAAGTGGAGGGAGGGAGAGGGAGGGGAAGACCGAGGATGAAGTAGAAAGATGGAGTTGAGAGGTTTATGGGGGAAGGGGAGTAGTTGGGGAAAGGGCAGTCAAATGGTGGGTGACAGAGCAACTTGGAGGCGTTTTGTCTGCGGCCACCCTTTGCGGGATTAGGGCGCCGGGATAGACAGATATATCGATAGATTATCCCGTTATAATAACCGAATATCTTGTGGCATTTAAGTAGGTAAAACATTCGTAATTTTCATATGCTGATACTCATTGTACTATGGTGTACATTTGAAACGCGCTACAAATATCTTTACAATAAAATATCTCACCCTGTTTAATACCGTGTAATTATTTCTATCACGGCGTATCAACATAGGATATCGGGAACTAAGGTTACTTTTTTTTTTTTTTTTTTTTTCATTTTAGCCTGGCCCAGATTTTCGCCCTTTTTTGCAAATGTTTTGTCCAGCTCAATTGCAGAAAATGACTGCCCTGTACATTCTTTCCATTGCATTTTTTGTGGTAAACATATTTTCGTGTTGTTACCAGCCAGCTTTCAAGATAGAGACACGTCTGTTTTAAGGTAAGTTAGAGTTAACAGAGTAATATTTCAGCGAACAGATACTTTGAAAATTCTGTTCTCGCAATCCAAATTTTGGCAGTTCCAGTGACCGCCTAATTTCTCACGAAATTCATTGTGTAAATACTCGTGATAAAGACAACCCAAATGCTTGATTGCAGCTAACAACAGACAATTATATTCAGCCCAAGGTGTCACAAGAAGCTTACTGTGTAAATATTTTCTTCATTAACACTCACTTTTGCATCAACTGTGCCTTTTTTCTCAGGATGGTTTTGTGTATTTGCTAGTGCGACACAGACGTCTTGTTTATTTAAAGAATTGTCATATATACATGTCCTAGCCTATGTCTTTTAAGGGACACTTACAAGACTCCATTCCTCTTGCACTCCGTTGTTGTTGTTGTTGTTGATGTTGTTGTTGTTGCCTCAGGCTCCATTGAACGTGAACTCAGTGGGCTAAAGACTGAAGTTGCTCTTCTGCAATCCGCCCTCTTGCCTTTAGGGGACAGGGTCAAGGGAGCTGAGGGAGGGTTGTATAACCGGGTAGCTGGGTAGTCTGTTTACATCAGAGCTACCACGGGAAGGTATCCTTCTTGAGCACAGTGCACTCCACATTTGAACTGTTTAGGCGACCGTCTCATTGCGCATTATTGCATGGTTCAGTGTGTATAGACTTTAAGACTGTAGGTGTTCCTCAGTCCCAATATTCCAGCCCTGCGCTCACCAAACACCAGCAATACTTCAATGCTTCGGAGTGCTGCAAGCACCTTGTAATGCCTCAGGAATCCACGATATTCACCCGTGTTATCATTTGCTTGGAAACCACAAAACTCTAGTAAAATAAACAGGAAACAAAACAAAAATGAATATAATGTGGTAAACAAATGTGTTGAAAGTACAAGCATTTATATTGTTGGAAATGTGGAAAATTATAACGTGAAAAAATTAGGGAAATGTTCAAGTCTGTGACATAATGGATATCTAAGATGAAAAATTCAAAGAAATTTCAAAAAATGTTAAAAAAGGAAAAAAACTGGAAAGATGGAAAAAATACAGGTGGTATATAAATATGAGTCGAAAATTGAGAAAAGTAGAGCAATCCTCAATGGAATATTAAGATGAATAATTGCTAAAATAAGGTAAAAGTGGAAAATTTTTAATATTTTATAATTATGGAAATTTTTGAAAATATGACAACGATTATTTTTTTAATAGTGAAAAGACGAAAATCTGTCTATCTATCTATTGCCAGAGCGTTAATCCCTTATACGGGATGGCCACAAACAAAATGCCTCCACCTCACCCTGTTCCCCGCCATTTCACTGCCCTGCTCCCATTTCACACACCCCTCTCTCACACATCTCTCCACTTCATCTTTCTATCTCATCCTTGGCCTTCCCCTGCCTCTTTCCCCCTCCACCTCACTCACATATTGTACACTCTCCTAGTCAGTCTCTCGTTCTCCATCCTCTCCACATGGCCAAACCACCTCAATGTGTTTCTCCTAACGCTTCCTATCACATCCACATCCACACCACAACGCTCCTTCACATCCTCATTTGTCAGTCTGTCTCTCCATGTGACTCCACAGGCTCCTCTTAAATAACTCATTCCCGCTGCTGTCACTCTTGACTTGTGTTCCTCCAACAATGTCCAAGCTTCACGTCCATACGTTAGAGTTGGTATCACAATACTGTCATGTAATAACTTTTTCACTTCCATGCTCACTCCCCTGTTTCTTATCACTGCCTTCAAGGAACCAGCAACCTTTCTTCCTTGCTGTACCCTTTCAAGCACTTCAACTTTCAAACTTCCATCCTTACTCATCACACTCCTCAGGTACTTAAACGTACTCACATTTTCCATTTCCTCATCATCCAACCTCACTGTACATTCACTGACTTCAACTCTCTCGAAGACCATAACTATACTCTTCCCTACATTCACCTTTAGATTCCGTTTCTTACATACAATCCCACACTCATCCACCAATCCTTGCAGCTCCCCTTCGTCATCACTTAAGAACACAATATCATATGGAAACAACAGTACAGGGAATTTCCAAACACTGCCTTCTCTCATTAGGGCCACTCCAACATCCACTGCTCTACCTTGTATCTCTTTTGTAACCCCATCCATGTACAGATTGACCAACCATGAGACATGACACATCCCTGTTTCAACTCAGCCCTCAAATAGAAAAACACACTCTGTTCACTATCCACACGCACTGCAAGCTTAGCCCCCTCATACATACTCTTCACAGCATTCAACAATTTCCCATCTACTCCATATATTCTTAACACTTTCCACAATCCTTGTCTATCCACCCTGCCAAATGCTTTCTCCAAATCCATGAAAGCCGCATACAACTTCTTTCCCTTCTCTAGAAACTTTTCCACAAAAGATTTAAGAATGAATATCTGATATACACAACCTCTTCCCTTCCTAAAGCCTCACTGTTCTTCTCCAACTAATTCCTCTGTTATTTCCCTAACTCCGTCAATAAGTATCCTACCGTATACTTTTCCTACTACACTAAGAAGACAAATGCCCCTGTGATTACCACACACTTATTTTTCCCCCCTTCCCTTTGTACAAGGGAATAATTATACTTGACTTCCAATCCTCCGAGACTCTACTTTCCTCCCAGGCCAATCTGCACATCTTCCACATCTATTCTACTACTATCTCTCCCCCATGCTTCAGCATTTCACCACACACTCCATCATTTCCTGGGGCTTTCCCCATTTTTACTTTCTTCATTGCTTCTACAACTTCCATCCTACTGATTTCTTCCTGTCTTCTCACCTCCCTCCTCCCAGCCATTCCCCAGCCACTTATACTCGCGTTACCTTCATTCTCTGTGTTCAACAATTCATTAAAGTGTTCTCTCCATCTGCTCACTTTTTCTCCCATCTAAA
Organism: Coenobita brevimanus; assembly: GCF_032717465.1. Lineage (NCBI taxonomy): Eukaryota > Metazoa > Arthropoda > Malacostraca > Decapoda > Coenobitidae > Coenobita > Coenobita brevimanus. Next base: position 15,876,602 of record NC_136972.1, read on the forward strand.
CTAGTAATCTACCATTTTTTTCTTTCACTCCCCTACTAACTTCATTGCCACCCTATCTGACTCTTTTACCTCTTTCCAGAAGATTTTCTTACATTCCCTCCACTTGACACTCAAATTACTTCCAAATTCCTCATCCGCTCTCTTCTTACTCTCTCTCTCTCTTACTAATCTTTTCACCTCTCTCTTCCTTTCTACATATAGAAATATAGAAAGTTAAACAATATTCCACTGAGTGTACGAAAATATGAACGATATGAGAAGGTAAAAAAATATATAACCTCTCAAGTAATGATCAGGAAGTATTTTCTCATTTCATCCTGTCTCAGGTGTGATTCGGCTGAGGTGATTACGGCTTGATTATCTTTCCAACAGGACTCTTTTTTTCGTGTCCTTCCTTCCTTCTCTTCCTCTTTCTTTTCTTTCAAACACTGTGGCCCTTCCTACTGTATCTCCCTCTGATCTTTTCTTCCTTCTACCTATTTTTTCCCCATTTTTACCAGCTCTCATTTTCTCTCATCCTTCCTTCTCTCCA